>NC_081525.1:4652376-5019876 GCF_030273125.1 Centropristis striata | reverse complement strand
CTGATTTTCAGTAAAAAAAAAATTGTCATGTGACTGTCGCAGTGTTGCTGAGGAGCAGACTTTAATTTTTTTAACAGGATGTAGTTATTCCAAACAGTTTATTTTTGGCATGGTTTTAAATAAGACATATAATATAGACAGAGAATATAGTGATTTTGAAAGTAATATCATAATTTTAAGCTTAATTTTAGTTACTTTTTCTAACAGTAACTTTGTTAAACTATGATCCATGCAAGCTCAAATTTTCACGATAATGCCGGGTTTTACAATTTCATTCAACAATAAACTGTATATATGTGGCAATTAAAGAAAGCATACGTTTCAGAGAGGTTCAGAGGGTTAAAGAGTTTACACTCTTCCTCAATTAACTTTTACTTTTACTTCTTTGCAGTCTACTCTTAATTCAGCTTCCTCTGTGAAAAAGTGGATCCCCAGCATCAACAATGAAATCGAGTATTATTTGCAGGTAAGTGAATTGTTAGAAATGTGCAAAATAATAATTACTGACACTGAATTGCCTCTCTAAAGTTGAATAAGATTTGTCTTTTCCCTCCCAGCAATCGCAGCTGTCCCATTACCCAGAGAGGAAGATCGCAGAGTTCCAGCTGCACATCGAGGCGTTAGAAAGAGAGTACAAAAGATTTATCTCCAAACTACGAGTTCTTGACCCCACCTGTAAACATAAGCCATGGACTCCTCGGGCATACTGCAAAAGGAGAGCAGTCACACAGGAATCTACAGGTACAGGTGAGTGTGTGAAAGGTAATGACCAATCTCTCACATGCATTAAAAGCATGTGTTCACATGACAAGACACCATCTTCTAGAATATATTTTCTTGATAATCATCATCATCATCATCGTGTTATGACATTTGTGAAGAATAGCTCATTCAGCATTAGCCAGAAAAGCCGGTGAAAGTTGTGCATCAGGATCAGGCGGCAACCTCCGGGTCTGAGCAGGGAGGCAAACCAGGAAGTGCCTTAAGCTGCATTCTACTGAAAATTCCAGCAGGGGGCGCTAAGTGTGGCTGCAAAAAAATTCTGTCCATTAATTTCAATGCAAAATGAGAAAACTTCTCACTTGATTTGTTACCTCAGAATTTTTTTTACAGGACAACACTATGGTCTCAATCACTAGTTAAAAATCTTCTTCAAGGCAATTTATTATTAATAGTTCAAATAATGGCCCCATGTAGAA
Source organism: Centropristis striata (assembly GCF_030273125.1). Classification (NCBI taxonomy): domain Eukaryota; kingdom Metazoa; phylum Chordata; class Actinopteri; order Perciformes; family Serranidae; genus Centropristis; species Centropristis striata. The sequence continues at coordinate 5,018,677 of NC_081525.1, read as the reverse complement.
CAAAATAGAAGATAAAGAATCGTATGATTTGGGGCGTGGCTACCTTTGATTGACAGGTCACTAACAAGGTGAGCCGTCACTGTGTCAGTAAAGTTATATATAACGTTATATAGATATAAAAGGAGGTTTACCGATTTGGTCTCATAACTTTGACCCTTTCACTGTATTTTCACTTAATGACAGTTTATTTGAACGTTTTGTTCAGTGTTTGGTTGGACTAACAGACACTCCAAGGAGTCGCTGTTCAGTTTTTTGAGGTCAGTAACATAAATTTTGTTTTTATTTTTTGCTAGCCAAAACTAACATCCCAGTTTATGCTAACATGAATTAGCAGTAGCTTTTCTCAGTCAGGTTGAGGTGTAGAGAGGCTGTAGTCAGTGATCAGATCCCTCTCCTCCTCCACAGTCCAAATATGGTCTGCTCCCCGTATAGGCCTTAAATCATTGTCAGACTGATGGGCAAACAGGCTCCAAGATTGCCCTTCCACTAACTTGGCCTCCTGTAAATGATGTACATTACATATCTCAGTGGCACAGTGTTTCTTCTGGTTTGTATCCTGTATCCACTCAGAGATGCAGGATTCTCTGCATATTCTCTGGGTCCCTGCCGCTGATTAATTTTAGGAATGTCTAGTATAAATGACGCCTTCTCTGACAGTCTTAGAACTATATCATCTTAATTTTGAGGGAATTGTCTAACCTCCTCTGTTTCTGACTGAATGTCAATTTGAGTGAACTATTCCTTTAAGACACCAGCAGCTGATCTTTCACCCCTTTGGGTATCTTTATTGTTGTTGATTTACTTTTGAATTTTAGAAGCTGCTGCTAATTCATGTTAGCATTCACTGGGATGTTAGTTTTGGCTAGCAAAAAACAAAAACAAAATGTATCTTTCTTACCTCAGAAAAATGAGCAGCGACTCCTTGGAGTGTCTGTTAGTCCAACCAAACACTGAACAAGACATTTAATGAACAAAATGTTCAAATAAACTGTCATTAAGTGAAAATACAGTGAAAGGGTCAAAGTTATGAGACCAAAACTGGTAAACCTCTCTTCTCTTCTCTTCCTCTTTTCTACCTATATAACTTTATATATAACTTTATTGACACGTTGCCGTGGAGATGCATTGCTCTGCTTCTCTCCTGGTGACGGCTCGCCTTGTTAGTGACCTGTCAATCAAAGGTAGCCACGCCCCAAATCATATGATTCTTTATCTTCTGTTTTCTTCTAAATGGGGCCATTATTAGAACTATTGACATCAAATTGTCTTGAAGATGATTTTTTACTAGCGATTGAGACCATAATTGAAACCAAAAAAAATTCTGAGGTAATAAATCAAGTCAGAAGTTTTCAAATTTTGCACTGAAATGAATGGGCAGATTTTTTTTGCAGCCAAATTTAGCGCCCCCTGCTGGAATTTTCGGTGGATTGCAGGCTTAAGGCACTTCCTGGTTGGCCTCCATGCTCAGACACGGAGATTGCCGCCTGGTGCAAACAAATAAATAAAAATATCTTCGCTCTCATTTACAGTGAAAAAGCCCCGACCCTGTGAGTCACACGATGGTGAGAGTGACTTGGCCAGCAGTTGGACAGGATGTCACAAAACCACAGAGAGACATTTAAAGACACGCTTTCAAACCCCTGTCCCCACCGACCCAAACTCAGAAACCTCAGAGACAGATCAGGACCAGCCCCTCTCCTTCGACCATACGAGGCTGGCGGTGGCCGCTGCTGCGTACAGAGGACCGTCGGTTCAGCGAGACTCCTCACAAACACAGAGCCTGGCCAGGGTGCTGCAGTCTGGCCTGCCAAACATTGTTAACGCTTCATTCAGGCAAACCCAGAGCAGAGAGACACAGAACGATGCTGCAAGTGTCGTCCAAGACTGTAAGTCAGACTGCGATGCAGCAGAAAGGAAACCTGGGAGATCCTCCAGCAGTGGGACAACAGAGGAGAGGACGGGTCACGTCCTGGGACTAGACTGTTACTCTTCTTCTGATGACGAGTGTGACACGTGATGTTTTTTCATCATGAAATGTAATGGTCTACATTTTCTATATTTTAAATAACAATCGGATGTTTTATGGAACCTCTTGGTGCTCTGTATTCATTTAAAGGCTTGATTAGTCATATATTTTTAACATGTTATTTTCAACACTAGGAGTGTGAGTCACAATATCTCAATATGAATACAAATGAGCTGAATATTCGAGCCCCGATCACAAGACGTGCCGTGCAAGGGAAAAGGTATGTTTGCAAGAAAAACATGAGTAATGTACTTCATTTTTAGGCTGAGAAATTCAGTGTCATTTTCAGGTGCTACTCAGTTTGTGTATTCAGTCATCGTGACCACAAGAAGCTCCGTTGTGCAACAGAAAGGACAGACTGTGAGAAAAAGACGGTAATTGATAGAGATACTTGCTGATTCAGTGATTCATTTTAGTCTCCCTTGTCTGGTTATAATAACTGGAGCAGCAGCACTGAACACGACCTGATTAGACCCCACAACCCTACAACCCCACCCTCCCACTGAACCCACTCTGCTACTGCTACTGCTGCTACTGCGTGGACCGCATGACACTTCTGGGAAACGACACATCAGCTTGTAGAGTGCAGACACCCTGTGCAGTTTATGGTTAAGTTTGACGTAATTACCCTTTTAGTTGGAGCTCTGTCTGTATGCACACTGCACCGTTGGGTTTCCCTTTAATTTCTGCAGGATGAAAGAAACGAAACTTTTGCAACAGTGGACAGGGCAGAGGCTTGAGACCTTCCGTAACTTTCACATTAAATACGAGACTGATTCAGCTTCATAACTGATCTATAAGTGTTAGTGCTGCGTGAGACGAGAGCCTCAGCTGCAAGGCTGCCTTCTTCTTCTGCCTTAGTCTCATCTATGTGGTCGGAAAGATACCCTTTAACAAAAACCACCGAAGCCCACTGATCAGTGCTTAATAATATTTGTCAGCAGATTTTCGTGATTAAAAGATAAGAAGCGATGTCTTGTGGAAACTCATGCAACCACAGTGCAGGAGCAGTGCAACTTCTTTATCCTATGAAATGAACCCAAAAGTGTCGAGAAGACCACAACGGTATTAACTCCTCACTGAGTGGGGTGGAAAAGCGGCGTCTACGTGTTCAGCTTTCCTGTAAGCTCATCTCTGAGGTAATGCTTGGGGTTAATTCTCACCTCACCCAGTATCGATGTGTCTCTCTACCAGCCGTTCACAAGAAGGAAAGCCAGTGCAGAGACGTCTCTCCTTTTCATGTGGCAGCAGCATCTTACCCCCAAGAATACGCTGTTTGCTACTGAAACTGCTGTATCACTGTTTACTTACAGCTGAGCTGCGCCTCGTAAAGCCTGATAAATCATACTTTATTTAAAGGGGTATCGGTTCAGAAGGTTAGCATAGCGGTAAACCTTGAATAACAAAGCATTTTTAACTAGGTTAGATACATATTTAGATTCAGCACATGGTTTCAAAAGCACAGTGACACACCTGAGAGGAAAAAAAATCCCCAACCGTGTTATAAAGTATGTATTCTGAGCCGTGAAACCTGCTGCATTGCATATGAAATGCTGGGCAGGTGATTGTGCTCGTGGTTGCTCAATATTTCCTTTCGTGGAATTTGTGAGAAGGTCTCTTTCTGATGATGACTTGATGGTGGTTTGTGGGATGAGGGTCAGCTGAAACCTCTAGCTTCCTGTCCCCCTCAGACTGAGCTACAGTTTCATGCACAGTGCAAAGAAAAGACAAGGTTTAACTAAGCACTTGCATAACCCAAACCATGTGAAAAAGCTAAGTGAGGCTCTGTGGTTATAAGTTTGCATAGTGCTTATAAAAAAAACTATGCAGCAGTGCTGATTAGATTAGAGCAATAGCTGGATGATAAATGCATGGTTTCTTAGCTTGTGTAGTTCATTAGAAGTGATGTGCACTCCTTCAGCCAATGCTACACCCATGTGGGTGGAGTTTGTGGGTGATGATTGACAGCCCAAGCTTGGTTTTTTAAGACAGAGGTGCTCACACAAAAGTACACACCTCCTTCATGCACAGGCGATAGATGCACACACAGTTTGTCTCACGGCAGGACCTGCACCATGAGCTGTGACCAGAACTACCCGTTGCCTCAGGTGTTTATAGTGGATGGAGGTGGAGGTCAGCAGCACGCCGACCAGCCACCGAGTCTGGTACCCTGCTGGTCCTTCCCGCCTCCCCAGGAGAGGGTGAGGAGTCGTGGGAAAAGTCCAGGCTGCATGGGAGTCAGCTACTGCTCAGCCCTGACCGTGCTGATGCTGTTCCTGCTGGTGTTTACAGCCCTGGGGTTCGAAGCCTACCAGATCCACAACATGCAGGAAGAACTGAAGGACCTGAGAAACCAAGGGGGGCAGGTAAGGGTCGAGAATGAAAGAAAGAAAGCATCAAAGAGTGGTTTAGAACTAGGCGAGCTTCTAGTGTATTTATACTCTAATGAGAGCTGCAGCAGTGTGGGGGATAAACAGTTTTGAGGTTGTAGAACGACCACAGTGTCTAATAGAATAAGAGAAATGATGATGTAGCAATTGTGCAATGGTTCCCAAGAAATATTGTAAAAATTATTGGACTTTACTTTGTGTAGAAGTTGCTTATTTTACATTTTCTATGGGGGCAAAGCTGCAAATTAAAAAAGGTGCGACTTCTCTCACCTTTGAAAAAGAGAGGGGGTGATGGAGGTGTAAGGTGGGAGAGTGGAAACCCTCCCAGAGCTGGAAAGTTAACACTGCAAAGTTGATTATTTGCTATCATTTTAAGAGTTAAAACATGTCTGCTCTGACATTTAAAAATGCAAACCAAAGGGCTAAATCGTTCCATCTGTGGTCCCCGGTCAAGTGAGGCAGGATTTCCTCTCTGTGCTCACAGAGGCGTCTGTGTGATGTGGTAATGAGATTTTCTCTGTTTCTCTTTTGTCTCCTTTAAGTTCGAACCTGTGACTGAGTTTAATGCACCTCAGAAGCAAATTGGTAAATATAAACACCTCTTACTACACGTGAGGGATTCCCACTAAAGTGAAAATGTACCCAATTTTATTTAACCAGTACCTGGTTAAATAAAGGTTAAATAAAAAAAATAAGTCAAATAATCTAAAATGACTCTTTTGTTTCAGGATTTGGACCTGAGTTGAAAAAAGAGGATGACAGACCTGCAGCACATGTGATAGGTAACATATTAATTAAGATGCAATTTATACTGATTGGTAAACAGATGATAATGAGAAAGTGGAAAGATGCAGAGGGTCCGGTATTTCAAAACTGGCTTACAGAGTTAGGCAAAGTAGCTGCCTTTGAAAGGATATCCTATAGTATAACAAATGATATTGATAAATATAATGAGAAATGGGGAATGTTTTTAAAACTTTATTCTTAACAGGGTAGCTAAAATGTATCTGCATACACTGATCATTATGGGCTGTTCTTGGGGGACTGGAATGGAAATGAAAGTGGAGGCAGACTGGGTTCATTATGACTTACACTACTGGTCAAAAGTTTTAGAACACACCACCTTTTCCAGAATTAAATTGAAAATGATGCAGTTTAATGTCTCAGTGTACTCTGAAATTAATGCACATTTGCAACATTTAAAATTCTTTATTGAGCATGATAGTGTTTTGAAAGTAAAAAAAAGATTCAAAATCACATTTTATGTTGGACTAAAAGACTAAAAAAAGACACAAAATGACCAAAAAAAGACACAAAATGACCCAAAAAAAACCACCAAAAGACACAAAATGACTTAAGAAAGACACAAAATGACTAAAAAAGACACAAAATGACCAAAAAACACACAAAATGACTTACAAAGACATGAAAAGAATTAAAAAATGGACAAAATAGCCCAAGACTCCATAGAGTTAAGTTGTTAACCCATTTCTTGTTCCCTGAAAAAGGCCTACTTGTATAATTCTGAAATGTACATTATTTTTCAGTTTTGGTTAACCTTACCTTTTTTATTTACCTCTGGCAGTTCACCACTTACCTTTGTACCCTTTCAAGCTGTTCATTTGACTTGAACTGCTTGAATTTCAATAAAAAACTGGAAAAATTGGGGTGTTCTAAAACTTTTGACCGGTAGTGTATGTACTTATTTTTATTTTATTGTTTTATTTATTTATTTATTTTTATTTATGTTTTATTATCATAAGATTGTGTATCTTAATTTTGCCCCCTTTTTTTCCTTTTCTTAATTGGTTGTTAGTGTGGTCTTGTAAAAAATTGTTAAAACTCAATAAAAGTTGAATCATAAAAAAAAAAAAAAAAAATGCAATTTATGTTCTGATTCCCTACATTGGGATGGAAGAGGTAACTTAATGTCTCTCCTCTTGCAGGGAGGATTGAAATACACCCACGGAAGACTTTGCGGTGGGATCCACGAGTGGGCCGGGCGTTCGTATCTGGTGCAGTGGCGTACAGGTATGAAGATGGCGCCCTGCAAGTCAACGAGACCGGACTCTACCACGTTTACTCCAGAGTGGAGCTGATCTTCAGGGCCTGCACTCCTGCATCTTCATTCATTCACACTGTGTTTGTGAGGACATCGGGGCGCTCCACTCCTATGACCCTGATGGAGGCCCACAGAGAGGGTTTCTGCTCTCTGCAGCAGAAACACGCCTGGACCACGGAGAGCTACCTCGGCTCCGCCCTGCATCTGGAGAAATCCGACAAAGTTTATGTGAATGTATCTCATCCCGATTATCTGACTCATGCACATTATGCCAACTTCTTCGGTCTCTACAAGATCTGAAGTCTTTAGTGTCGTAATTTCACTCCAATGAGAGAATGTGACCTGGTCTGAATCTTACTCATCATGTTGAATGTGATTGCTATAATGAATGGCATTATATAAAATGGCCTGCACTGGTAAAAACTCAGGGAACTGATTTACAAATCGGTGGTTAAATTAATTGAAGCAGTTTCTAAACAGATATTGTGCCTTTTATAAATGTTAAGTCAGTTAACACTAACATGCTAATTTAGTTGTAGCATTTTTAAAATATTTATTTGAGTGTAAATCTGACATGTATCATATCTAAATGTGTGAATAAAAGTGGTTTATGGAGGTTGTTTGGACGGAAATAAAGAGATAATTTAAGTTTTCATGTGGTGAAACTGAGAAGTGCTTTGTTAGTAAAATCTGAGAAGGGTTTCTATGGGTTAGCCATGTAATGAACACCCACATGAGTTTTGTTCATGACCACTGGAAAGTATTTAGATAAGACACCGACTCACATTGCTCCTGATAGTGAACATTATTTCCACTGAGATGCACCAGAAGTCTTAAACAAACAAGTTTGTATTTGGAAGATGCAGTTAAAAGCTCCAAGCTAGGAGAGATTTTGGGGAAACACACTTTAAGTTTTAAAATGTTGCATACAGACCACAGTGTAGCGCATTTGCACCATTGCAGGGCTCTTTTTTTTTTTTTGCAGTTTAACACCCCACATTGTGCTGTTCTTTTTCAGTACACCACAAACATTCATGTCAGTGCAGTGTGAGAAATTGTGCAGGCTGGGCACAGCTGAGGGGACCGAACAGTGGCGGGTTTGACGTGTGCTTCCTTCCTGTGTGAATATAACGAGGGTCTTACTTCTGTGCAGGTCGATTTTTGTGAAAGACTGTGTGCTTCCTTATATCCACGTGGTTACTTCTAAAGCCATGTATGTGTTACTTTCTGTCTCGTAAAAAGAGCAGAAAAATCATCTTTCATGTGAACAGACTTCTGTGTTTCAGTCATTTTGGGCTGAACCACAAATCGCTAACAGAATCTCAGTGGTTACTGATCAACACACCAACAAATATCTGACTTTCTGTGCACTGTTTCCTGTTATAATATGTTAGTGCAGCAAGTTAAAAACCCCTGGAGTCCATGAAAGCGGCGGCGTATTACTTCTTCATGACATCACCGTGTAAAAATGAAAAACGTCGAGCACTGAAGTCAACTTTCCTGTAAAGTACTGGCTTGAAACTCCATGCAAGATTTTGTTTGATGATGATAGGCCTTATTATTAATACTGGAGTATTCAGTATATAAACATAAAACTAGATGTTATCCTGAATTTCAAACCTGGGTTCACATTTGAAACATTTAAAATTCTTCAGTGAGCATGATTGTGTTTTGAAATGTACAAAAACATAATTTTCAAAATCGGGTTTTGTGGTGTGTTCTGTGTGTCTTTTGGGTTCAAAATGTTGATCCAGTAAGTTAAAGTGAAAAGTTAAAGTGACATTTTCCATGGTTTTATTGATAATAACCCAAATCATTATTACTGTACACTACAGGCCAAAAGTTTGGAAGCAATGACAAAACAGGCCAAAAATCTTCAATTTTCAGTTCACAATGACTTTTTTTTTTTTTAAAGTATGAATTCTTTGGATTTTGGGATGTATTTACTGTATGATCATACTTCACTTTTATTGAATTGAACCATTTTCCTCCATTTACCTTTAGTTATACATTGATGTTACCAGACCATTGCTGAATAAATGTAAACAAAAGAAAAGAAGTGCTTAGTTTTAGGGTTGAGAAGATTTGGAAGAGTCACAACTTCAGTGCAAAAGTAAAAAAAACTGCATTATTGCATTTGCAGTATTCGCTTTAGCTCTTTGCCTTTTGAGAATTTGCAGATAAATATAAACGAATGCCTCGTACATGTCCTGCTGTTGTTAAAGTCAGAGGAGGTTACTTTGAAGAAAACCCCAAAAAATATAGTTTAAATGTGTTCTGATAAGTGACTCTTTATATAATAACCACATTTATTTTGTTGCAAAGTATACAAATGATACAAATTTGTACAAATTTGATCTTGCTTCCAAACTTTTGGCCTGTAGTGTATGTTGGAGGAGGTTGTGCTGATAACAATTACAACAACATGGCATGGTAAACATTTTTAAGTGGCAGAATGAAAAGGACCAAAATGCCCAAGGCTCCTGAGAGATAGTTGAAGAAGGATGCAGTCACTCAAAGATGCAGATGAACTTAACTTGAGTTATCTTTTTGAGTTTGAAGATTTGAGGATGACGACTAAACCTCAGTCTGGAATCAGTCTTGTGGTTTAATCTTGTTCCAATAATCGCTTTTTACTCATCATGATACTGGCTGTTGAAAGTGACACCCTGATCAGACTATGTGTTATGACTGAAAAACAATAAACCAAAAACTTTTTCCATCTCAGTCCTTACACATGAATCTGTGCTGAATCTAGACAATAATGGTCATTTTTTATTCCCAGTATCTCAGAGTTGGGAATATAAAAGCTCAAAATAAAATGGGAACATTTGCAACACGTAACACTTATTTATCATGTTGATGTTATTTCTTGTGTTCCTTCCAATCCCTCCATCTTTAAACAACAATGTATTTGCTGACCTTTGTTTGGTAATTAAATTATTTAAAAACATTTTAATATATCTATATATATCAAGGATAGCTCTTTGACAGCCGTTTGATAAATAAGTTCACTTAGACTTTGGCAGAAGATTATATTTGTATGTCACAGCAAATGGTGTGAGGCAGATTGTTTACTGCAGTTTAAAACCACACAAATGAGATAAAGATCAGATCGAGGCAACAGTGTTAACCCTGCACATTCACACCTTATAAAGGCTTCCTAAACACCAAATAAAAGTCTCTTGCAAAGCAATCGTGTCCAGCATTATAACTAAACCGGTCCAACAAAATAATGGTCAAGATTCATTCAGATTTTCCTTACTATAAGTATAAGTATTATTATTGTTATTGCAATGCATGCAGTGTCCGACATGTTTTTGTTTTGGGGGGTTTTTTTGGGGTTGGGGGGTTTCCAAAGTTTTCTTTTGTGAATGTTGTATCTTTGTACATCCTGTACTATGTTAAAAAAAAACCCAAAAAACAAGACTTTTTAAAAAAATGATAACCAACTGAAACTGTATTATGTGGTTACAAAACTAACTAAAATTATAGTGAAAATGTCCTTCGTTTTCGTCTTGGTCAACTTTTTTCATACGTAAACCTTTTTGGTTGATATGAAATCTATTTACTCTATCTGGTTTTAATAAACATATTGGGGCTGAGATGGATCAGACAGAGGAAATAAAGGCAAAAAAATAAAAGATTCATACACTGCAAAAAAGCCAACTTGTATTTTTTGGCCTAAAACAGTGATTTAAGTTGGTTTAACTTGGAAATATAAATTATTGATATTTAGGGCAATAATGTGAGTTAGCACAACAAAGGAAGCCAGTTGTCTGCTCAAAAACAAGTTTATGAGTTAGGCTACTTATATCTTTAAGTTGGGGTTCAAAACAAGGGACAATAGTTCTGATAACTCTTATTTCTTTGTTGTGAAATGCAGTAAAACGGTGAAATTTGGTCATTAGCGAAAGCTAGCGGCTAACTGATGCTAGTGGCTAACTGATGCTAGCAGCGCTGCTTGTTACAGCTACAAGAGTAGCCATTAGCATATCAATGCTAACTGAAAATTGTGGTCGCAACATTAGCTGACATTTCAGCACATTGCAGAAGTTAGCAGAAGTAAGGATTAAAAGTTATTACAATGTAAAATTATAAGTTAGTACAACTTACACTTGAGTTGACAAAAATCTGCATTAAGAGTTGAGCAAACTCAAAAACAAAACTTAAAATATTTAGTTTAATTGTCCAACTTAAAATTTTAGCGAAGTTTGTTGCCTTGAAATTTTGAGTTCACCAACTTTTCTTTTTTTTTGCAGTGTACAGACGAGCTGGCATGGCCTCATAATTCGATCTCACATTGACCCTGTTAGGTTTTGCAGAAAATTCCACATACAGGGCAGTACTTTTTCTTCTTCCTTTTTTTGTCAGTACATTTTCAACCACCACCACACCCCACCCATTAACCTCTTTATTTATTGCATTTCTAACCACCTTCCAATGACTTCACGGATTTAAATGACCATGAATTTATGCTAAAACTTATTATTTATATACAGTCTATGCCTGCAACACACACAACAAGCACACAAATTAAACTACAAGTTAAAAGCTACAATCTACAGCTACAAGCATTATAACATGAAATTTAAAAGTTTGCACATCACAGTCGTGCCAGAGCTGCTCAGGTTACATTAGTTCAAGTTCATGAGGAAAGTTGGCTTGAAGCTCTAGTTCTACTCCGGTAGTGGTAGAGGAGGTCGTATTTGGACACTCTTATCTGGCTGCAAATCTGATGTATTTCATGAGAAGTTTAACATGTGTGGGCTTTGTTTGTCAGATGTGACTGATAGTAAGCTCCAACTTTCATCAGATTGTGACTCAAACGTCTTCGCAAATCTTGATTTCCGTATTGAATATGTGATGTACGTGATATTTTTCCAGCTGAGCTCTGCCCACTTTGAAACCAGAGAGAAGAACTAAAAAAAAACTGGGTAAAGCTTTATATTAAAGTCCTTGTAATAACCATTAGTTAACAAGTAATAAGGCCATTGTAAGTCCTTACAAAATGCTTATTAACATTACTGTGTGTTTATAAACCTATATAAGTGTTAATAATGGCATTATAATACAGCTAATAGCAGGCTATAAGAGATTTATAATAAGAACATTAATAAAAGCCTCATGAGTATCTTATAATTCTTCATAATGGCATTACAAACACCCATAACCCACCCATTATGTCTCTGCCATGCCTTTATTAATGTTTTGTTTGCTTATTGATATTAAAATATACTTTATTGCTCATCTATTATAAGTTAACTATGCACTTGTTAACAGTTAACTATGCTTTTTGCAGCTAAAGGGATCTAAAGCGAGAACAATGCCTTATTTCTTGTTAATTAATGGTTATTACAAGGACCTTAATATAAAGTGTTACCAAATGTTTACCATGCCATGTTGTTGTAATTGTTATAAGCACAACTTCCTCCAACATACAGTAATAATGATTTTGGTTATTATCAATAAAACCATGAAAAAATTTTAATGTTTCAAATGTGAACCCAGGTTTCAAATTCAGGATAACATCTAGTTTTGTGTTTATATACTTTTTTGTTAACAGTTAACTATGCTTTTTGCAGCTAAAGGGATCTAAAGCAAGAACAATGCCTTACTACTTGTTAATTAATGGTTATTACAAGGACCTTAATATAAAGCGTTACCAAAAAGTGAAATACAGAATCTCCCTCACAGGATCTAATCTAATTGTGGCCAGATTTACAACCTTACTAGCCCGCAGGCTGATTTTGCTGAAGTGGAAACAGGCAATCCCACCTTCTTATACCATCTTATATTAATGTGGAGGAGGGATGTTTTGCAACACCTTGCTTTAGAAAAGCTCAGATTTACCCTTCAAGGCTTGGCAGAGAGTTTCCACAAATCTTGGCGATCCTTTATAGCGTTAGTGGTTAGTCTTCACTCCCTTGGTCTTTTTTCTTTCTTTTTGTCCTATTTCTTTTCACCATGTAAACTGTACGGCCTTATATATCTGTACAAATGACTGAATGACTGACAGTAAATGAAAGATGTATAGGTAACACTGTGGTAACCTACTATTTTTCATTTTATTTTATTTTCTTATTTTTTATTTTGGTGTATTCCTTGTCTGCATGCTGTGCTGTTTGTTTATTTTTTTTCCCCTTTTCTGTGGTTTATCATGTGAGTGCTTTATGTGGGAATAAAAAAATAAAAAATAATCTGCTGACAGGAAATAAGCTGAACTGATCTAACTTTGGGATAAAATAGTGTGTGACTGAGATAAACTGTCAGGAACTTTAATGTTTCATCATAAACACTTATTATATTATTATATTATTTTAGATCACTGGTACCCAACCAGTGAGTCCTGACCGCCACTAGGGGTCGTTAAAGCTTCATGGAGGCTCGAGGCTGTCTTCATGTTAACTCTATGGAGTCTTGGACTATTTTGTCCACTTTTGAATCCTTTTCATGTCTTTTTGTGTCTTTTTTGGTCATTTCGTGTCTGTTGTTGTGTCTTTTTTTGTCATTTTGTGTCTTCTGTGTCTTTTTTGGTCATTTTTGTGTCTTCTTTTGGTCATTTTGTGTCTGTTGTTATGTCTTTTTTGGTCATTTTGTGTCTGTTGTTATGTCTTTTTTGGTCATTTTGTATCTTTTTTCTAGTCATTTTGTGTCTTTTTTTGTCATTTTGTGTCCTTTTTTTAGTCATTTTGTCTCTTTTTTTGTCATTTTGTCTCTTTTTTCTAGATATTTTGTGTCTTTTTTTAGTCATTTTATGTCTTTTTTGGTAATTTTTGTGTCTTTTTTCCAGGTCTTTTGTCTCTTTTGGTATCTTTTTTCTAGTCATTTTGTGTCTTTTTTTTAGTCATTTTGTGTCTTTTTTGGTCATTTTTGTGTCTTTTTTCCAGTCATTTTGTGTCTTTTTTGTTCATGTTGTGTGTCTTTTTTAAGTCATTTTGTGTCTTTTTGGTCATTTTTGTGTCTTTTTTCTAGTAATTTGTGTCTTTTTGTGTCTTTTTTTAGTCATTTTGTGTTTCAGTTTATCAGTTATTCAATACTGTTATTGTTTAATATTGAACATTATATGAAATATCCATAAAATATGTCATGTGGTCATGTGAGCTATTCAGCACATTATTACTCTAAGAGTCCTCATACTGTATGACCCATTTTGATCACTGAGGGCAAGCAAAGGAGACTGAAAGTGAAACTAAATGCTGAGTACCATCTTCGCTTTGTCTTCAGCTCCACCTATCAGATATTTAATGAACTGCAGTTAATGTGACTTAAAGGCAGGGGTCTCAAACTCAAATTACCTGGGGGCCCCCTGGAGGCAGTATCAAAATGACCAAAAAAAAGACACAAAATTACAAAAAAAAAAAAAAAAAAAAAAAAGACACAAACTGACAGAAAAAAAATTACTTTCAAAATACACAAAATTACTAAAAAAATTATTAGAAAAAGACACAAAATTACCACACAAAAATACACAAAATTACAACAACAAAAAAATACACAAAACTACAAAAAAAGACACAAAATTACAAAAAAAAAAGACACAAAATTACTATAAAAAAAAGACACAATATGACAGAAAAAAATTAAATTACTTTCAAAAGACAGAAAAAAACTAAATTACTTTCAAAAGACACAAAATGACCAAAAAAGACACAAAATGACTGAAAAAACACTAAATTACTTTTTTTTTAAAAAGACATAAAATGACCCAAAAAAACACAAAACTACAAAAAAAGACAAAATTACTAAAAAAAGACACAAAATTATTAGAAAAAGTCACAATGTTACCACACAAAAATACACAAAATTACAACAACAAAAAAAATACACAAAACTACTAAAAAAAGACACAAAATTACCCAAAAAAGACACAAAATTCTTAAAATAAAAATACACAAAATTACCAAAAAAAAAGACAAAATAAACAAAAAAGGACACAAAATTACTAAAAAAAATTATTAGAAAAAGACACAAAATTACCACACAAAAATACACAAAATTACAACAACAAAAAAATACACAAAACTACAAAAAAAGACACAAAATTACCAAAAAATGACACAAAATTACTATTAAAAAAAAAGACACAATATGACAGAAAAAAACTAAATTACTTTCAAAAGACACAAAATGACCAGAAAAGACACAAAATGACTGAAAAAACACTAAATTCCTTTTTTTTTTAAAAAGACATAAAATGACCCAAAAAAGACACAAAATTACAACAAAAAATACACAAAACTACAAAAAAGACAAAATTACTAAGAAAAGACACAAAATTATTAGAAAAAGTCACAATGTTACCACACAAAAATACACAAAATTACAACAACAAAAAAATACACAAAACTACTAAAAAAAAAGACACAAAATTACCAAAAAAAGACACAAAATTCTTAAAATAAAAATTCACAAAATTACCAAAAAAAGACAAAATAAACAAAAAAGGACACAAAATTACTAAAAAAATTATTAGAAAAAGACACAAAATTACCACACAAAAATACACAAAATTACAACAACAAAAAAATACACAAAACTACAAAAAAAGACACAAAATTACAAAAAAAAAGACACAAAATTACTATTAAAAAAAATACACAATATGACAGAAAAAAACTAAATTACTTTCAAAAGACACAAATGACCAAAAAAGACACAAAATGACTGAAAAAACGCTAAATTACTTTTTTTTTAAAAAGACATAAAATGACCCAAAAAAGACACAAAATTACAACAAAAAAATACACAAAACTACAAAAAAAAAGACAAAATTACTAAAAAAAAAGACACAAAATTATTAGAAAAAGTCACAATATTACCACACAAAAATACACAAAATTACAACAACAAAAAAAATACACAAAACTACTAAAAAAAGACACAAAATTACCAAAAAAAGACACAAAATTCTTAAAATAAAAATACACAAAATTACAAAAAAAAAAGACAAAATAAACAAAAAAGGACACAAAATTACTAAAAAAAAATATTAGAAAAAGACACAAAATTACCACACAAAAATACACAAAATTACAACAACAAAAAAATACAAAAAAAGACACAAAATTACCAAAAAAAAGACACAAAATTACTATTAAAAAAAAGACACAATATGACAGAAAAAAACTAAATTACTTTCAAAAGACACAAAATGACCAAAAAAGACACAAAATGACTGAAAAAACACTAAATTACTTTTTTTTAAAAAAAGACATAAAATGACCCAAAAAAGACACAAAATTACAACAAAAAAATACACAAAACTACAAAAAAAAGACAAAATTACTAAAAAAAGACACAAAATTATTAGAAAAAGTCACAATATTACCACACAAAAATACACAAAACTACTAAAAAAAGACACAAAATTACCAAAAAAAGACACAAAATTCTTAAAATAAAAATACACAAAATTACCAAAAAAAAGACAAAATAAACAAAAAAGGACACAAAATTACTAAAAAAAATTATTAGAAAAAGACACAAAATTACCACACAAAAATACACAAAATTACAACAACAAAAAAATACACAAAACTACAAAAAAAGACACAAAATTACCAAAAAAAAGACACAAAATTACTATTAAAAAAAAGACACAATATGACAGAAAAAACACTAAATTACTTTTTTTTTTAAAAAGACATAAAATGACCCAAAAAAGACACAAAATTACAACAAAAAAATACACAAAACTACAAAAAAAAGACAAAATTGCTAAAAAAAAAAAAAAAAGACACAAAATTATTAGAAAAAGTCACAATATTACCACACAAAAATACACAAAATTACAACAACAAAAAAAAAATACACAAAACTACTAAAAAAAGACACAAAATTACCAAAAAAAAAGACAAAATAAACAAAAAAGGACACAAAATTACCAAAAAAAGACACAAAATTACATTACATAACATTTCCACTTCCTCCGGTAACAACAACACGGCAGATAATAAACGCTCCGGTAGCAGCTGCCTTTCTTTTTGTTAACGTCTTCATAGAAACAAGTGAAACAAAGCTCCAGCTGGAGCAATAAAGGGACCTTCCACACACAACACGGTAAAGAGACATTCATATAAAACTCACATTAAACTTTCATATCAAGGTGGGGGCCACAAAATATTGCCACGAGGGTCACAATTGAAAAAAATATTTTAAGAAAAAATAAATTATTGCTGGGCACTATTCTGTCTTATATAGTCCTGCTTCTCCACAAAAAGAAAACATCACACTTGTTCTCTATTATTAATATTGTAAAGGTTATCTTAAAACCTCCAGATCTCTCTCTCTTAACAAAGCCAGTAATCATATGGAACCGTGTGTAGATGTCATTTGAAGATCTTAAATAGTTTTTCATATGTACACATGTATCATGTATACGTTTAAACCAGACTGTATAAAATAGGTTTCCTCGGAAAGTGCGCAAGTCCTCCCCTGCCCCCTGGCTGTCGGACTCTGTGCGTGCCACCAGAGCTTCCCTACAGGCAGCAGAACGGAAATGGCAGAAATCTAAACACCCTGAAGACCTACGCAACTACCAGTCTCTTCTTGCTGCCTTCTCATCTCTGATCTCAGCTGGAAAAAGCTCTTTCTATCAGGCCAAGATTCAATCTTCATTCTCCAACCCGAAGAAGCTCTACTCAATCTTTACAAATCTCCTGGTCCCTCCAACCCCCCCTCCTACCTCCTCCCTCCTACCAACCCACTTTGTCAACCACTTCCTGAAAAAGATTGAGGACATACGCTCGTCATTTACCCATCCAGTCTTACAACCTGCCTCTCCTCCCTCCCCATCAGCGTCTCCCTCCCTCTCAGCATTCTCTCCACTGTCTCCTCCTCAAATGCTCAGCCTTGTAACCTCTGCCCGTCCTACCACTTGTCAGCTGGATCCTATTCCCTCCCACCTGTTTCAGTCTATTGCTCCTGATCTCCTCCCGTTCCTCTCCCATCTTATCAACACTTCCTTGACTACTGGCTGCTTTCCTAACTCTCTGAAGGAAGCAAGGGTGAATCCTCTCCTAAAGAGATCCACCCTCGACCCATCCTTAGTGGACAACTACAGACCCCTCTCTCTCCTGCCGTTCCTCTCCAAAACTCTGGAACGGGCTATCTTCAACCAACTATCCTGCTATCTTCATGGGCACAACCTCCTTGACCCTCACCAGTCTGGTTTTAAGAAGGGCCACTCAACAGAGACTGCCCTTCTCGCTGTGACTGAACAGCTTCACAAGGCGAAGGCAGCCTCTCTCTCATCTGTGGTGGTTCTACTGGACCTTTCTGCAGCTTTTGACACTGTGGATCACCAGATCCTCATCTCCACCCTTCACCACCTTGGAGTATCAGGCTCTGCCTTGTCTCTGCTCAAATCCTACCTCAAGGACCGCACCTTCCGTGTAACTTGGAGGGGTTCTGTTTCAGAACCCTGTCTACTCACCACCGGGGTCCCACAAGGCTCGGTCCTTGGTCCGCTCCTCTTCTCGATTTACACCAACTCCCTTGGCTCCCTCATCCACTCGCATGGCTTCTCCTATCATAGCTATGCCGACGACACCCAGCTAATCTTCTCATTTCCCCAGTCTGAAACACAGGCAGCAGCACGTATCTCTGCATGTCTGGCCGACATCTCCCAGTGGATGTCCTCGCACCACCTCAAACTCAACCTGGGAAAGACTGAGCTACTCTACCTCCCAGGGAAGGGCTCCCCCACCACTGACCTCCACATCACTGTCCAGAACACAGTGGTTGTCTCCACAGAAACCGCCAAGAACCTTGGCGTGACTCTTGACAACCAACTGTCCCTCTCCACAAACATCACCGCCACCACCAGATCTTGCAGATTCTTGCTGCATAACATCAGGAGAATCCGTCCGTTTCTCACTCAGAAGGCAGCTCAGGTCCTGGTCCAGGCACTGGTCATCTCACGCCTGGACTACTGCAACTCCCTCATGGCAGGTCTGCCTGACAAAGCCATCCGACCTCTACAACTCATCCAGAATGCAGCTGCTCGATTGGTCTTCAATCTTCCCAAATTTTCACACACAACACCCCTCCTCCGCTCCCTCCACTGGCTACCTGTGGCTGCGCGGATACGCTTCAGGACTCTAGCTCTGGCGTACTCTGCTGCTAATGGTTCAGGTCCTACTTACATCCAGGACCTTGTCAAACTCTACACCCCTGCCCGTCCTCTCCGCTCTGCATCAGCCAAACAGCTGGCAACTCCCACCCTCCGTGGGTCAACTCGCCTCAAAACCACTTCCAGACTTTTCTCTATCTTGGCTCCCAAATGGTGGAACGAGCTCTCCACCGACATCAGGACCTCAGACAGCCTGGACATCTTCCGCCGCAGGCTGAAGACCTATCTCTTCCAACAATACCTCGGTTAAGCCATGGTCACCTAACACATATATATATTGAGAAAAAAAAAAAAAAGAAAAAAAAAATTGCTCTTCTTCTTCTTCTTCTTCTTCTTCTTCTTCTTCTTCTTCTTCTTCTTTTCTATTATTTTCTTCTTTAACATATAGCACTCCTGTAGCAATGACAGTTAGCTCTTAAAGTTATGTACTTACTCGATTCCTGTGGTCTATGTCTAGTACCATCAGGTTGAATGCACTTATTGTAAGTCGCTTTGGACAAAAGCGTCTGCTAAATGACATGTAATGTAATGTAATGTAATGTAGGTTTAAACTTTTCTCATGCAGTTCATCTTAACGCCACCAGAGGGCGACAAAGTATTATCTATGCTAACTTTACTGAGTCATTTTCTAGAAATGTACTGCATTATTTTGCAGGGTTTTTTGTTGTTGTTGTTGTTTTTTAAATTAAGTGCAAATGCCATAAAAAGTTAACAGTTAATTACTGTAATTACAAATAATAAGCATAAAATACAAGCTGAAATCTGTAAATAACAATATTGGACATTATAGTTTCGTATATTTTAACAGTATTATTCAATAGCTTTAAAAAAAAAAAAAAAAAAAACACATCATATGGCTAAATGTAAAATTAAGGCAACTTTTTATTTTTTACAGTAAAAGTTTTTAACACTTACCATCATATTAAAGTGGAAAAACAACAAAAAACAAAACAAAAACCTTTTGTTATTCAATAGATATCTTTTTAAAATAAAGATATTTAATGAATACTATCTGTAAAACAAAACTTACGGTTGTGTAAGCTCATTCATTTTTATCTGAGGTTGATGGAGCTAAATGTATTCATCAACTCACATTCACTGGATGGAAAAACAGACTGATGCAAATAAATAGTCACATGAAATAAGAAACCAACATGAATAATGTGACTTTACATGTTTTTGCATGACATGATCTCCAGGGTTGTATTACTCAAAGTCCCTGAAATAACCATCTATGACAGTGTTGCCATATTTCTTAATGGAAATGTGGAAATGTGTCAAAAGTCCACAAACAAGCTTTCCAAAATGAAATTACCGGCAGCAACAGACTGATGTGTAACAGCAGACTGATGAATTGTGGGACACATTTAGTCCTGATTAGCACTCAACAGTGGTATCGGGACAAGTGTGTGTTGAGTGTGTGGGTCAAGTGTCATTAACGCTGGTGACACACTCACTTATTTGGTGCTCGACATCACAAGTGTGGGTGTTTAATCAGACACTGGCTGCATACTAAATAGTTAATTATTCAAAATACAGTTCAGTTCATCGTAGAGCTATTTTACTCTTTATACTGGAATCAAACTGTCTCACACTGCAGAAATTATTGGTCACGACACCAACATAGTATTAATCTAGCCTGGCTAACGCCAGACTAATCACAAATGAGATTAGTCTGGAAACCAGCCGTTCATTTCTCCGTAGAGGAGGCGTGGTTTTTGATCCTCCAGAGCCGACAGAAATTGATGTTTACATAGCCAGACTAGCCCATCTCTACTTTGAGACTAAAATGCCACAGTGAGTAAAATGTAAAAAGAGCAACAACAAAAAGAAAACGCCCTGAAACGGAGTTGTTTGAATCCCCCGGCCAAAAAAGAGTTAATAATGTACAAGCCCATAATATGTGACAGTGAATTGCTTTTCTGAACAGGAGTAATTAAAACAACTCCAATGAGACTTTTCCAGCAAAACTCTCTCCATGGAGCTGAACTTGAAGTCCTCCATTGTAGCTCACATAAGTTATTCCATTCCTCTTCTGGTAGTGTTATTATTATTATTATTATTATTATTATTATTATGCCCAGCTCGTTCAAGAGCATAATAAAGAAGGGAGAACTGGTAACATAAACAATCTATTAAAGATATTTCAAAATAAAAAACAATGAGGTGTAAAGTCAGTAGTGAAGTGTGGCGGTTAGCTATTTGTAACCAAACCCCAGAATAGCCATCTTGTTTCCGATACGGGAAGCAGACCATATTTGGACTGTTGAGTCACCTCAACCTGACTGAGAGAAGCTGCTGCTAATTCATGTTAGCATTCACTGGAGCATTAACTGGAATGTTAGTTTTGGCTAGCAAAAAACAAAAAAAAAAGTAACTTTTTTGATCCTCCAGAGCCGTTTATTGGGCGATACGAATGTCTATCAAAATCGTCTTTACGTAGCTCTTAGCCAATCGTATCAGTTATACTAGATGATGTATGTAGAGCGACAGAAATTGATGTTTACATAGCCAGACTAGCCCATCTCTACTTTGAGACTAAAATGCTCAATTCTGCTTCTGCAACGTTTTTCTGCAGCATGTTCTGACTCTGGCTGCTCACACTCTACCGGCTGTGTGTGTGTGTGTGTCTGTGAGAGTGTTGCTTGCTGCTTTGCTTCTCCAGTTCTCGCTTTCAGCCAGATTATTTATTTTTACGCCTTATCCGCCCTCATGTCATTCAGCCACACACATCCACTGATTTTATGGTCAATAGACGAGCTGCTGCGGGTCTCTGGGCGGCTCCGCTGTCCCCCGGCTCGTAGCCAGATCACCGTGGTTACGGCAGCGAGCGGTAGCGGGGCTAGTTGGTAGATTAGGCTTTGGCCAAATCCTGTCGGAAGCAAGGCTAAAACATCCTTTTTGGTGGTGAAACAGGAGTGTAAAGTCAAACATTGTTCTTCTTTTAAAATAAACTTCTGCTCTAAACTATTTAAAACACCGTCTACAGCTAAAGAGAGTTTTGCGTCTGCTGCAGCCATGTTGGATCCGTAAGAAAACTACAAAACTACAAGCTTCCATCTGCCGGGTAGTACGCGTCATCGTCTTGCCGTCCCTCCCCGTTCTGTGATTGGATCCCTTAAACAGGGCTAAGAAACCTCTCTGGTTGCCAGACTGCCTGGAGGTTCGAAATGAAATTCGAGTGTGCAAGGCAGTATGGGTATACCCAGACTACACCAACATAGTATTAATCTGCTTTCATACAGTTCTTGCCACACTACAGTTTAAGCATGGGTATACTTTATAAAGACAACGTAGAAATGAAAATGCTGTAGATAAAAATAATAATGTTAATTAAATGCTGTTTACTGCTCTCAGTTTCTTTTTTGGCTGCCATGTGGAAACTGTTGCCTGATAGGAAAAAAATAATACACAGTTTATTGTAAAAAGAAACTGTAACAAAAGGGCATTACCGTGGAAATTTAAACTTTCAGACAGTCCTTGAACGGATCATAGGTTACAAAACTTTCTGTTAGAAAAAGTAACCACAGCAAAGCTTAAAATTCAAAATCACTTCATTCTACATATCTTATTTAAAATGTTGCCAAAAATAAACAGTTTGGAATAACTAGATCCTGTTAAAAACATTACATTCTGCTCCTCAGCAACACTGTGAAGCCATGATTGAAAATCTGTTTACACAGAGCAGAGAGGAGAGGACAGGGGAGGTTGTAAAAATGCAAATACTTCAATATATATAGCATGTGGTGACCCAATTTTGTTTTCCAATATTCATGACACTTGTGAGCACTTGGAAAAGTGTTGTATATATAAATTACATTTTATTCCAGTTGTAACAAACACAATTCATCAGAGATTCAACTTGCGTTTTTTCTTCTTCTTCTTCTTTTTTAATTTTTATTTAATTTTTTTTTTTTTTTTTTTACGATTTATGTCATTAGAACTGTTATTCTGCACAAGACATTTTTTAAGTTTTGTTCACACTTCTAGCCATGATTGTGCTGATTCCATACGGCTGCAGGACTTTTAGATTTTGTATATATTTTATATATTGCAGTGAAATACAAGGCCACAGTGAGTAAAATGTAAAAAGAGCAACAACAAAAAGAAAACGCCATGAAACGGAGTTGTTTGAATCCCCCGGCCAAAAAAGAGTTAATAATGTACAAGCCCATAATATGTGACAGTGAATTGCTTTTCTGAACAGGAGTAATTAAAACAACTCCAATGAGACTTTTCCAGCAAAACTCTCTCCATGGAGCTGAACTTGAAGTCCTCCATTGTAGCTCACATAAGTTATTCCATTCCTCTTCTGGTAGTGTTATTATTATTATTATGATTATTATTATGATTATTATTATTATTATTATGCCCAGCTCGTTCAAGAGCATAATAAAGAAGGGAGAACTGGTAACATAAACAATGTATTAAAGATATTTCAAAATAAGAAACAATGAGGTGTAAAGTCAGTAGTGAATGTGATGTTGGCTGTAATGAAGCGGTTAGCTATTTGTAACCAAACCCCAGAATAGCTTTGAACTTCAGCAGCTCGTCTTCACCATGTCTATGTGACTAAACCATAGACTGTATATAAATAATGGACGTAGTCACCGTGACGTCACCCATTGGTTTGTGGCCCGTCGGAAGCCTCGAGTTCAGCGCTATACTCGTCGCCATCTTGTTTCCGATACGGGAAGCAGACCATATTTGGACTGTTGAGTCACCTCAACCTGACTGAGAGAAGCTGCTGCTAATTCATGTTAGCATTAACTGGAGCATTAACTGGGATGTTAGTTTTGGCTAGCAAAAAACAAAAAAAAATGTATCTTTCTTACCTCAGAAAAATGAACAGCGACTCCTTGGAGTGTCTGTTAGTCCAACCAAACGCTGAACAAGACATTTTTACTGAACAAAACATTCAAATAAACTGTCATTAAGTGAAAATACAGTGAAAGGGTCAAAGTTATGAGACCAAACCACTAAACGTCCTCTTTTATATCTATATAACGTTATATATAACTTTATTGACTCGTTGCCGTGGATACGCAGTGCTTCTGCTTCTCTCCTGCTGACGGCTCGCCTTGTCAGTGACCTGTCAATCAAAGGTAGCCACGCCCCAAATCATATGATTCTTTATCTTCTATTTTCTTCTAAATGGGGCTATTATTTAATATATTAATATTCTAATTGTCTTAAAGAGGATTTTTTTTAACTAGTGATTGAGACTATAGTGTTGTCCCAAAAAAAGTGAAAAATCAAGTGAGAAGTTTTCTCATTTTGTATTGAAATGAACTGAACAAAAGCATTTTGCAGCCAATTTAGCGCCCGCTGCTGGAATCTTTGGTAGAATGCAGCTTAAGGCACTTCCTGGTTTGCCTCCCTGCTCAGACTCCAAAGTACTTTTGTTTATGTACTTTCATTAATTGCTCAATGTAGAGGAACTCCTGGTGCACCAGTGGCTGCATTATGAGAGCGCCGTTACGACACACAGACATAATAAACATTTTGTTAGGTTTGGCACTGTGATTGCTTGGATAAGAATAAAAAAAAGGAACCCCTTATGATTCATTCCTCGGTCTTGGTTGACAACACTTCTAGGGAATGTTGGAACAATAAACTTATTATTATTATAGTCTTATTGTTATGTCTTATCACAACATGTTGCAACCTGTGAGTCATGGGAAGACTTTCAGGGTGAATTATTGTGGATTTAATTTCGATCAAACAAGACCAAAGACCCAATGTAGCGGCTTTGTACTCTCTCTGTCATGCGTTGTGTAATTTTATGATGAGACGGAGAGATCCAATCGGCATCCAGCCGTTTATTCTGTTACAGGAATCACAGTCAATCAGTTGCTCTCTCACACACACATAACATCTGAAAAATATAAAATTAAAAGACAGCGCAGGTTAGCTAACTCGTAGCAATAGCCATTTTGTAAATAAAAATAAAAGAAAAACACTGTCAACTTTCTACGAAAAAAAAAAAGAAAGGCTCAACCGTAAGGGAGCTATATAACCATCAAACACAACTTAAACCATCCAACTGCAGTGAAATTAAAGTAATTAATATAAAAAAAGACGGAGCTCATAGCCCGTGAACCACATGGAGCCACAAGGTCCGACTGTTGCTGCCCCCCGGGGTGCACGACTCTAAACCACAGGGGTGCTGCATTCAATTACCATGGTTATTGAAAGATGCGTTTTTTATATATGGCAAGTGGAATCAATTTCATGAACTCATTACTACGTTACACCAACACACACAACTGTAACGTACTTATTAAGTTGCTCTGCTGCACTTTTTATTTTCTGTATTTTTAACTTCCATTTATGAATTCAATGCTTTAAATATGGTTTAATATGTTCACAATAATGTTTATTATTATTATATTCTCATGAAGAGTTTCTTATGATATCCTAAAAAATGTATTCACAATAGTTTGAATGATATCTCGTATCAATCATATTTATTTGATTACATGACCGTCGCTTTTTTAAACACGTTCACACTGTAAAACTGTCCGCAAACATAAGCACTACAGAATAACATCATAAGAATCACACGAAAGTAATATTAAAGCAGCTTCAAGAAGTTTTTAACTGGTTATAAATGTAAAACTGATGCATCAAAGCAAACAAAGGACTGGCTATTTCTGTATACTTGTCATTTCATCAGCTTTTGTTACACGACTTGTGATTTCTCACAAAAAACAATTTGATATCTCATGATTGAAAATGTTTTAAACATTTTAACATTGTAAATCGAAACTACTTGGTTAAGATTAGGAAAAAAATAACTTTTTTGTGTGTTAAATTACTTTTTTTTATTTTTTTAAATATCCGCAAACATAAACATTACAGAATAACATCATGAAAATCACGTGAAAGGGATCTTTAAGCAGCTTCAAGGAGTTTTTAACTGGTTTTAAATGTAAAACTGATGCATCTAAGCGAACAAAGACTGTCATTTCTATAAACCTATTCTTAATACCTGTCATTTCGTCTGATTTAGTGATTCCCCGTTAAACAAATTTATGGGGCATAGACCAGAAATCACAGGCAAAGTTTCGCAGTGAGTAGTTTGGTAGAAAAAGAGATTTTTACTTGTGTATGTTATATTTTGTGGTTATGGCTGGTATTGGGGCAAGATTTTACATAACTTGCCAAATTGATGTCATATTACAGCATATATTAATAAAGTTGTTTTGGTTTTTTTGTTATTTTGATTTTGCTGTTTTAATTACATGGCTGTTGTTTATTTAAACATGTTAACACTGTAAAACAGGGCTGCTTGATTAAGTTTAGGCCACAAAACTACTTGGTTAACATCAAGAAAAAGAGCTTTGATTGTGTTAAAAATGACTGTCTGTGTCTGTTTTTTTTTTTTTTTAACTTAAATTTTATTTCAATTTTTGCAGCTTATACAAACATTTATATACAAATTCACATTTAGTCTGCTGTTTTTCATTTGTGATCTGCTTAATACAGCATTAAAGCATATATATCAGGTCAAATATGTATAATGTATGGTTAAACAAAAGTAACACAAACAAACAATAAGTAATTAAATAATAAACTGTGTAAATGGAAATAAATCAAATTAAATGAAGGGAAATAAAGTAAAATAAAATAAAGGTAACAGGAGATTATTGCATTAATATGGTCATGGCAGGTCTCCATCTGTTAACAAATATATCTTTTTGAAGCCTCAAGGAGTAAGTTATTTTGTGTCTGTTTTTTAATCCGTATCCTGAGTAGTTACCAGTAGTGCACACAGGTCACTGAACCTCTGCTGATTGATGCAATATGATCTTATTCCTACAAGCATATACTAATAAAGTGGGTTTTTTTTTTGTTATTTTGATTTTGCTGTTTTAATTACATGGCTGTTGTTTATTTAAACATGTTAACACTGTAAAACAGGGCTGCTTGGTTACGTTTAGGCCACAAAACTACTTGGGTAACATCAGGAAAAAGAGCTTTGATTGTGTTAAAAATTGCTTTCTGCGTCTGTTTTTTAATCCGTATCCTGAGTAGTTACCAGTAGTGCACACGGGTCACTGAACCTCTGCTGATTGATGCAATATGATCTTATTCCTTCAACGTCTGTTTCATTTATTATCAGCCCATCAGTCTCAGACTGAGTTTAACATCTGTACTGAAACTGAGACCACGACTTTCTCCCAAATAAAAAGGCACAGAGCAGCATCCAATCGCTGCTGGGACTGCACCTTTCTTCTGACAGTGTACCAATAACAACACTAAGGGGGTCCACCAGTGTTTATTATTTTAGTCAGCACAAAGGTTCCTGGAATTGTACAGTATGTATTAATTTTCTATATATTGCTCACAAATGCCTATAACATGCCTATGAAGCTGAATGCAGCAGGAGCACTTCACAGATACTGGCAGAGGGCTGCAGGGGGGATTCCCAGTGCCATCTTCAAGCTTTGTAAACCTATTTAGGGATAAACACAGCCAGCGGTAGACAAACAGCTTTGACAGAAGCCCACTCATGACGCGAGATAAAGCCTATCGGCCCGTGTGGAGGTGGGACATACGAGCCCCGCAGTAACTGAGCTTGGGGGACTCCCCCAGTCCTTATATTGGGAAATCTATCTCTCACTGTCTCTGTTTCTCTCTCTCTGTCTGCATTTCTTCCTCTCCTCTCCCTTTCTCTCTCTCTCTCAATTTCGATCTCTGCCTGTGGTAGCATGCAACATGTGCACACACAACACTTTTTTGATTTTCCATAGAAAGGTGCGAGGTGCTAAAGTAGGTCTCTCTCTTTCTCTCTCTCCTCCAGTGTCCCTCTGACACTGTCCTCTCTGATGCATAAACAGGTTCATAATGACTCAGCCAGCAGCAGAAACCTGTTCCACACTGCTCTCCACTCCCCGCAGCCATCACACTTGCTGTTTTGGGAGCACAGTACCAAAAGTGTGGGTGTATTGTCCAAGAAATGTGCCAATCTTTTCCCCGTGTGAATGAAATGGAAAGTATGAGTTTACCAGAAATGTAGGTTGCAGATTGGTAGATTAAATAAACAATAATTTCTGTAAATAACTAAGCAACTCTTACTCTTACTTTTTTTTCTTCTTTGGTCATTGCAAAAGCAGTTAAACTCCCATGAGATGTCCTGTTATAGATGTTAAAGATGTTAACTACACAATGTTACAATGATGACTGTAAATAATCAAACCACGCCACACATGCTCTATTTCTTGTCAAGTAAATGTTCTGCAAAATGTTCCTCTTTTGCAACATGACAAATGGTTTATCTACTGGATGTTATATGTTATATAAATTATATATAATAATGGGAAATATCCACTCACCAGCCACTTTATCCCTTTATAGGGCACTCCTGGAAATTGAAAATGTCAACCCTGAAGTGTTATTGGAGGATATTACAAGACTTTTTGCAAAATGTTTCATTTTTATATTGCAAATCGAGATCAATTGAGTCAATATTATTATTATGTTTATTATAGTCTCTTGCCCAAAGTAACCCTTAATAGACAATAACACATCATTTGCATTCATCACCAGTTTATCTTTTACCTTTAAACTATTTATTATCTTTTTAGACTATTTATTAGATATGCGTAATGTCTGAATGTCTTTTTTAAAGCACCTTATAAATGAGAAGCACACGTAAATTTAGTTGTATACTTTTTTAATACAATGACAATAAAGGAAAGCTTGAATCTTGTGTGATTTACTGATAGGTCAGATGCCACAAGTGTCACTATCTGTGATGTAGAAATCCATGTGGTTCTATGAGAAGACCTGTTATAGATGTCCGCTCAAGTTACCAAATATGGTTATTTGCCTGATAAAGGGTTATTAGCTAGCAAGGTGTACCTAATTAAGTGGCGGTGTTGTCATCTGCTTCAAGGTTGGACATGTTGTGCGTTCAGAGATGGTCTTCTGCACGCCTTTGTTGTAATGAGTGATTATTTGAGTTACTGTCTAACCAGTCTGGCCATTCTCCTCTGACCTCTGACCTCTGACCTCTGGCATCAACAAGGCATTTCGCTCCAGAGAACTGCCGCTCACTGAATATTTTCTATTTTTTAGGACTTTTCTCTGTAAACCCTAGAGATGGTTGTTAGATCGGCAGGTTGTGAAATACTTAGACCAACAACCAAAGTCACTTAAATCACCTTTCTACCCCATTCTGGTGCTCTGTTTGAACTTCAGCAGCTCATCTTCCAACCTGGTCTCACAGGAATCCGTGAAATAGCCACGGATTCGCTTAACTCAAAATCCGTGGAATAGCCACGGAATCACTCAAATTTCCGTGAAACTGACACGGATTTCGCTACAATGCAAGTTAATGACAGTCATATCCCGTGGCTATTCCACCATACAAAGTGATTATGTACATTCACTGAGTGAATATTTAGAAAATAAAACATATATATTTCTCGCTAGAAATGTGATCAAAATCTATTTTTATGCAGAAAATAAGTCAAAATATTGATTTTTTTCACTAAAAATGAGAGAACTGTCCGCCATGTTTTTTGTTCTGACCGCTGGAACCTTGAAAGTCACGTGACTTGGAACAAACCAATATAAAAAATATCCATGGAATAGCCACGGAATATGACTGTCATTAACTTGTAGCGAAATCCGTGTCAGTTTCACGGAAATTTGAGTGATTCCGTGGCTATTCCACGGATTTTGAGTTAAGCGAATCCGTGGCTATTTCACGGATTCCTATGAGACCAGGTTGCGTCTTCACAGTGTCCACACGTCTAAATGCATTGAGTTGCTGTCATGTGATTGGCTGATTAGATAGTTGCGTTAGCTAGTAGTTGCTCAGGTGTACCTAATTAAGGGGCCAGTGAGTGTACGTTGTTATGTATTCCCATAATAAAATATTAGACGATACATTATTGTAGAGGTGTGAATCCCCAGATGCCCAGATTTGATCCTGATACTTGAATCACAATACGATATTGTTGCGATTTTAAGCATTTTCCGATATGATGACCATGCGATACAATATATTACATTACATTACATGTCATTTAGCAGACGCTTTTGACCAAAGCGACTTACAATAAGTGCATTCAACCTGATGGTACTAGACATAGACCATAGGAATCGAGTAAGTACACAACTTTAAGAGCTAACTGTCATTGCTAAGGAGTGCTATATGTTAAAGAAGAAAAGATATATTGCGATTTAACTGTTTAACTGCAGTTAATTCAAATTCAATCAAGAATTGTTTTTTGTCAAATAAGAGAAAATTCTCAGTTTATTCATCTCACTTCAGTCTTTTTGTTATTTCTCCACAATGAGAGTCAAACCCACAGACTGACCAACAAAGTATTCAGTCGAACTGAACTGAACTGATATCAAACATGTATGGACGACAACAACTGCAGCATTTTATCAAACTTTCCTCAACTTTAAACTTCACTGCTCTGAATTTTTTTTTGAAAGAAACATAAAAAAAAGCTTAAATTTGCAGTGTAATTTCGACAACTTCACACGATATCACGATGCACATGGTGCATATAGATTCCTTAGAGTTTCTTCTAGTTTCATATGATACCAGTATCTCCAGTATATTCTAAAAGTGAGCCAGCTATGGAAAAAAAGGCAAAAATGCTAACGGCCGGCCGGCAGAACACTAAATAAATATCAAAATATAAACACTTGGCAGCCATGAATCAATATTATTTTGCCACGTAAAATATCGCAATACCATTCTGTATCGATCCCTCCACCACCACGTCTACATTATTGGCATATAATACAAAGCTAAGTTGCTTTTATTGACTTAAAAATCCCACACACTCCGACACAGTAGATGGCGCTGTGCACCTTAAATGTTGGTTTGTGATCCTCCAATAAACACAGCTGAGCATGTCGTCACTGGTGTTAATGGTTTTCACAGTTTCAGAGGAAGACGACACGATTTGCTTTGCAACATGTTGCTAGCAATTCTGAGAGGAGGGGAAATGTTTTAACACAACAAATCTTATAAGTACACTGCAAAAAACAGCCTAAAACAGTGATTTAAGTTGGTTTAACTTGGAAATATAAATTATTGACATTTAAGGCAATAATGTAAGTTCTACAACAACAACTCAAAAACAAGTTTGTGAGTTGTTGTTACTTATATCTTTAAGTTGGGGTTCGCAACAAGGAACAATAGTTCTGCTAACTCTTATTTCTTTGTTGTGAAATGCAGGAAAGCGGTGAAATTTGGTCATAAGCGAAAGCTAGCGGCTAACTGATGCTAGCGGCTAACTGATGCTAGCGGCTAATTGATGCTAGCGGCGCTGCTTGTTACAGCAACAACAGTAGCCATTAGCGTATCAATGCTAACTCAAAATTGTGGCCGCAACATTAGCTGACATTTAATAGTGATGTTACAATCGTGCCAATTCAGCACATTGCAGAAGTTAGCAGAAGTTAGGATTAAAAGTTATTACAATGTACAATTATAAGTTAGTACAACTTACAGTTGTTGAGCAAACTCAAAAACAAAACTTAAAATATTTAGTTTAATTGTCCAACTTAAAATTTTATCGAAGTTTGTTGCCTTGAAATTTTGAGTTCACCCAACTTTTCTTTTTTTGCTGTGTAGTAAGTCAATAAAAAACTTTATTTCTATATATTTACTCATACACTGAGTCTGATTTCTTGGATGCAGTTTTAAACACAGTTAGCATGAATTTCAAATCAAATCTGAACAAACCACACAGAAACAGAGCAGCTGAGTATTTCTTACAGCTTAACTCTTGCAAAATACTTTGAATATGTAATATTGTACTGAAAACCTTAAAACCAAGCTTTCCAGGGCTTTCACCAGGACCACTTGATATGTTCGCCAGCAATTCACACAACACGCCAGCAATTCGCCAGCTATTCACACAACACGTCAGCAAGCCAGTGGCACTTCAGGGCCACCGTAAGCAACCCTTCTTTACCAAATGTCATCTGCTGCTGTTGTTTGTATCTTTGACTAAATGTTGATTTCTAATTAAAATGTGTGCCAATCTGATCAGCACTGCTCCAAACTCCACTGAATCACATAGAGCTCTTATAATCTCACCTCTCAAAATGACTTCTGCTATAGAAACTGGACCAAACTTAAGTGCTTTTTTACAGTTTTTCTCAATTGCTAAAACACTAAACCCTATTGTCTGAACCAAATGCTCAGCTGCCTGAACCCACTGATTGAATCAATCACTCTTTTGGCAAAAACATAAGCACTTTTCACCTGTTTAGACACAACTTTCCAACACATTTTCATTGTGATGCACCCATGCTGCATAATGGTGAGCACAGGTGACAAAAGTCAAACACAATTAAAGCACAAGGGTCACCACTTGAACACAACAACTCAAAATTGATCACATTTGTGGCTAATGATGTGAGGCAGGGGTCTCAAACTCAAATTACCTGGGGGCCGCTGGAGGCTGTATGAAAATGACCAAAAAAAGACACAAAATGACAAAAAAGACACAAAATGACTAATAAAAAGACACAAAATTATTAAAAAAGACACAAAATGACCCAAAAAAGACTCAAAATTATTTAACCCTATAAAGCCTGAACCATTAAATAATTGCCAGAAAATTCTTCTTTTTTTTAAACTGGAGTGTTTATTGAACCTGCTGACAGATCATTTAAAAAAAATCCAAAAACAATAGGGATATATGATTCTAATTTGTATCATATTTGATACATCAGTTCTTTTTGTGCAATTTGTTGCTCACAGTTTGTTTTTCTTGAACTAACAAAAACATATAAAACCCAACATTTTTAACCTTTTAAGGCTTTACTTTCTTTTAACATTTTCCTCAAACATGCAAAATATTTTTTTCCATATAACACAACATCGTACATCTGCTGATATGAAGTTTTCACGCAGCAATGACTGATCCACCAGTGGAACCTGCATATAAATTTAGCTATATCTTGTATTTTTGTGCAATTTGTTGCTCTTTTTTTTTTCTTCAACACATGTATACATCAGGTTTTTCAGGAAAATAATATCACACTGATGATGTATAGGTCTCAAAAACGTGTGTATCAAATATGATACACTTGGCTTTATAGGGTTAAAAAGACACAAAATTACCAAAGAATACACAACTTTATTAAAAAAAGACACAAGATTAAGCAATCAAGAAAAACTGTAAAAGCTCATGTATATTTTAATGAAACTGAAAAATAACTTCAGACAGAGGTGGGAGGTTGTCTGAAGCCCCTGCAGAGACCGTGGGGCTCCCCCCGTCCATGACAATCTCTTTTCTGTGAAACAGGAATCTATCATATTTTTTTAAAAACAGCCATGAAACTAGAGATGCTGTAATGTCAGACCTGTAAGAATCAGCTCAGATTAATTAGCATAGATACAGAATCTAACACTGACTACATTAATAAATGAGAACACGTACCTCAAGAGGACTTTATTCGTAACTTCACAGAGAGCGCCTGACTTTACATTCAGTGCATAATCAGTGAGTAATACATTACTAATATAAGACATAATACAGTACACATTTATAGTGAGTTTTCTTTTCATAAAGGTCATGTCAAAGGGCCTAAATACTGACAAAATGCAGACCAGCGTGTCTGCATTTTTCCAGATTTTCCACTTGAATGTCACTTCACTGCACGGATATCAAAGTTTGCACACCAAGTCAGATAGACCCAATATTCTAAACCTTGGGGTCCCGACCCCAATTGGGTTCGCGAGATGATTTGTGGGGGTCGCCAAATCATTTTGGAAGTCAGCTCTGTCTCCACTGTGTTAAAGTGTTCATGTGTTTTAGTCTTTTTTGGTCAAAGTGTGTCTTTTTTTGGTCATTTTGTGTCTTTTTTTTGTCATTTTGTGTCTTTTTTTGTCATTTTGTGTCTTTTTTGGTCTTTTTGTGGTCAATTTGGGCCTTTTTTGTCATTTTGTGTCTATTTTGTCATTTTGTGTCTTTTTTTAGGCATTTTGTTTCTTTTTTTAGTCATTTTGTTTCTTTTTTTGGTCATTTTGTGTCTTTTTTAGTCATTTTGTGTCTTTTTTTGGTCATTTTGTGAATTTTTTTGGTCATTATGTGCCTATTTTTTGGTCATTTTGTGTCTTTTTTTGGTCATTTTGTGTCTTTTTTTGGTCATTTTGTTTCTTTTATGGATGATCTGAACTGTGCGTGTGAGATTGTGTTCAGTGAGCGGGGATCGCGACTCAAAAAGGTTGAAAACTACTGAGATAGACAGTTAAAAACCGACTGCAGTTAAATGCACCCAGGTCTTAGTCCAAGAGTATTCAGATCTCTTACTTAAGTAAAAGTACTAATGCGATGCAGTGAACTTACTCCACTACAAGTAAGAATCCTGCATTCAAAACTTAAGTAAAAGTACAAAAGTATCAGCATCAAAATGTTCTTAAAGTATCAAACATAAAAGTACTTGTTATGCAGAATGGACCCACTCAGATAGCTATTTATATTTAAAATATATTGTTGTTATTGTAGCATTTATGTAAGCAGCATTGATTTTCTCAAGATAGGGCTCATTTTAACTGTTGAAATGTATCATGTTTCTTATGGTAAGATTTCGAACTAAAAAGTAACTAAAGCTGTCAGCTAAACGAGTGGAGTAAAAAGTACAATATTTGCCCCAAAATGTAGTGGAGTAGAAGTGTAAATACTCAAGTAAAGTACACATACCTCAATATATTACTTAACACAGTACTTGAGTAAATGTACTTAGTTACATTCCACCACTGACTGAATCCATATTAAGTGTGTATAATGGGAGTTATTCTGATATTCTGCCCCGAGCGGTACAGCTAAGTGAAAGTAATGCTTTTGGAAATATTAAAAAGGAATAGGATTCACATAGAAAGCGCAATTCTTCAATTTATAGAGGAAAACATTTGGCACTTCATAACCCTGATTTCAGAGTCTTGGATAACATGTAAAATCCAATGAATTATTTGAGTTTCCATTACTGATTTAGAGATTATACAGTTGAAACATTTACATACACTATATAAAAAGACACATATGCTTTTTTTCTCACTGTCTGACATGAAATCAGACAATCACTTTTCCTGTTTTAGGTCCGTTAGGATTACCAAAATTATTTCTATTTGCTAAATGCCAGAATAATGAGAGAAGGATTTTTTTAGACACTTTTTTATTACTTTCTTCAAAGTCAGAAGTTTACATACACTGTAAAAAAATAATCTGTTTCATTTACGGTAAAATACCGGCAGCTGTGGTTGCCAGAACTTCACCGTAAAAATTACAGTGAGTGGGTTTTCTACTGTACATTTAAATGTAAATATCAGCAAAAACTGTTATTTAGACTGAATATTCCCATTATTTTTAGGGTAATTGTGTCATCATGGTATTTCTCCATTCATTTTACATAAAAGTGTTATATTTTTACAGCAAAACGTTGTGTTTCCTACAGTTAATGACAGTAAAAGTTACAGTTTTGTGCTATTCTTTGATTTACGGTAATTAAAAGTGTCTACTACAGTGATATACAATTTTTAATTTTACGACCCATTTCTGATATAATTTGAAGGGGTTTACTGTCATTTCTACAAACATTTTTTAACAGTGTACACTGATATTATTATGCCTTGAAACAATTTGGGAAAGCAGCCCAGATGATGCTGTCATGTCTTTGGAAGCTTCTGAGTGAAAAGCAACGGAAAAAGCATGATTAATCTTCCTATATGCTAATCTTCCCTGTTGAGGAATGTAGTGAGACACTACCATCCCATCCTCTCCCCTCTCAGCCCCCACAACCACCTGTTGAACTGTCTGCCTTTGCCCTGGAGCCCAGGAAGGAAGGTCATGTCCTTAGAACTGTTTGGTGCTTGACACACACCAACTTCCACATATACAGACATGCATACATCCCTCCCCTAACCACCCCCCAACCCGCCCCCACCCGGCACACCTGAAACACACTGCTTCTTTGTGTAACATCATGGGAAAGTCAAAAGAAATCAACCAAGATATCAGGAAGAGAATTGTGGACTTGCACAAGTCTGGTTCATCCTTGGGTGCAATTTCCAGATGTCTGAAGGTTCCACATTCATCTGTTCAAATAATTATAGCCAATTATAAACACCGTGGGAATGTCCAGCCATCATACTGCTCAGGAAGGAGAAGAGAATGTGCGAGAGGCACCAAATTTAGGCTTTTAGGGCAAAAATGTTCCCCGGGGGAGCATGCTCCTGGACCCCCCTACTTTGTTTGGCTCCCCCAATCATAGTCTCAGAAAATCCTGTGGGAAACACTGGTTCTAAAGGCTTGACAGACTGGACAGATAAGACATTTCCCAGCAGTATGTTCAGGGTAATGAAAGGAGGAGAGATGTTTTTGGGTCCTTCATTGAGTCAGTTTCAAGTCAGTAAATTTGTTTGGCTGCACTGGGAATTTCATGCACAAACTTCTTTTTATTTATGTTAGTATGTTAGTTGTTGTTTACACTACAGTTCATATAAAAATGTTTAAATAAAACATATTTTGGTTAAGGCATGGAGTGGGAAAAACAACTAATTGAGTTGAAATCATTTGCTGACAGCTTCGTCCCCCCCAGTTCAAAAATCCCATCTGCGCCCCTGGATGCATGTGATGCATGGGGTATTTTTTTAAGGGAGGACAGTCTCCTTTATGAGACTTTTTAATCTGTTAAGAAATGACAAATGATTTCGTTTCGCATTGAGCATTTTTTAGGAGTTGCCACTTGCTATACAAAGGCCTGTTTGCCCAGGAGCTGAACTTCTGGCTCAGATTAATTAACGAATTTGCCCTTTAATTCACATGTGGAAATTGCTCAAGGTTTGTTTTTACACTTGACAGGTTCTGCTCCAAAGTGGCCTTTAGAGAGCATTATGCGTCTGCAGCGAGTGGAAGAGATGCCACCTGAGGTAGCTGTGGTGACTCGGTAATGACACGAAAAACAGGAAATCCCTTTGAGCCGCTGCTAAAAAAAAAAAAAAAAGGCCTTTCAAATTCACAAATTTGTGACAGGGATATTACACAATATCAGTATAGTGAAATATTTTGATAAGGGATTCCTACGAACAGGGAGTGGTTGAGTAACGTGTGGGAAGAAAAATGTTTTATATGGTAAATTGGGAAAGTGCTTCACTCAGTCACAAAGAATGTGAGGTAACACTCTGCAGATGTGTCGTTACCTGCTCAGTTGATCCCAGGCCCAGTCCGTGTACATGTGGCTGAACTGATTAACTGATGAATGTGTACCAATAGACAATTTGTTCACCTGCCCAGACAGCTACACAGGAAGTCAGCTGACCCGTGTGGTGGGAGATCTGCAGTCATGAGGAGGATGTTTGTGTGTCACAGCGGAAAGACAGACCACTGATATTGTTAGATTATATTCCAACTTCACTCACAGTAGATGAATTGTAAAGGAGAGACTGTAGGCGATGCACACTTTCAGACATGGCTTGGTGTGTGTGTGTGTGTGTGTGCGTGTGTGTGTGAAGCTGATCAGATGGGCAACCTGAAGGACTGTGTTACAGGTGGAAAAATAAAGTGTTTTCTGACGTACGGCAGCACACCACAGACTTTTAACAAATACACAAGAAGGGAAAAATCCACTCTTTCCTCCTACTTATATGTTCTTGTCTCAAATGTTTTACTTTGATTGACGTTCTTCACAAGAAGAAGTAAATGTGTGAATGCAGCAAAATTTAAATGTCATCTGAGGTCGAAACTGTATCACAATCTTTGTCAGGAAGCAAATGAAAAACATCAAGTCAACTTCCATTAGGTGTTAAGAGTGATACAGTGGGGTTTTTTTTACAAAATGCTAAAAGTATAAACTCACAACAAAAAAATAACTCATTGGATGAACTGATTAAATTCTGGGCAGAATTTCCATCCAACAAATATATGTAGCACAAACTTAAAACAAAGTGCATTGATGCAATATAATGTATTTGAGTTAATGTAGCTCACTTTTTTACATTTGGTCGAACTCAAATTAAAAACATGTATGTATTGTATTTAAATTGAGTGACCTCAACTCATTTATGTCAAGGAGAGCTAAAATAAAGAAATTGTGTTCGTTCAACCTAAAAACATAGAATTGGAAAGCTGAAACTCATTCTTTTTGGGTTGAAGGGAAGGACAGGGGAGTAAATTAATACATTTTAGGTTACACTTCTTAAGATACTTTTGATTTGATTTTAATTGATATATTTTCATTAGGTAAACAATACATTAATGTGTCACATCTAAGAAGGGCTTGAATCATTTTGTTGAGTGTACTGCCAAGTCCTCCTCGTCAATCATCAGTATCCGATACCAACGGTCATGTTAGTCCATCAAGACTGAACCGGAGAAGAAGACAAAGAATGAAAAAAAACAACCTTCCCCTGAAAATGTCCTTTTATGTTTTATTTTAAATCAACTTTCAAATCAACTTTATTTATAGAGCCCTTTAAGACAGCGTTAGCTGATACAAAGTGCTGTACATGGCAGGACAGATATGGAAGTAAATCTGTGTCATCGGAGTTTGAAATAAAAAAGATGTTGAATTTCTAGCATTGAATATTTATGCATTGAAATTATGTATCTGAAAGTTTTTCAACTTTAAAAATTAAACCGCAAAAAAATTAAACCTCAAAAAATTAAACCGCAAAAAATTAAACCGAAAAAATTCAAGCGCAAAAAATTCTACCTAAAAAAAATTTCAACCGCAAAAAATGAAACATCAAAAAATGAAACCTAAAAAAAAAAAAAAAAAATTTCAACCGCAAAACATTCAGCCTAAAAAAATGAAACCGCAAAAAATGAAACCGCAAAAAATGAAACCTCAAAAAATTCAACTGCAAAAAATTCAACCTCATAAAATTCAACCGCAAAAAATTCAACTGCAAAAAAATTAACAGCAAAAAAATTTACAGCAAAAAATTCAACCTAAAAAAAAATTCAACCTAAAAAAATTAAAACGCTAAAAATTCAACCTCAAAAAATTCAACCTCAAAAAATTCAACCTAAAAAAATTCAACCTAAAAAAAATTCAACCGCAAAAAATTCAACCTAAAATAATTCAACCACAAAAAATTCAATCTAAAAAAAAATTCAACCACAAAAAATTCAACCTAAAAAAAATTCAACTGCAAAAAAATCAACCGCAAAAGGCAGTGAATAAAAATGGTTTTAAGATTTCTTTTAAAAGCGGACAGTGAGGAGGCGTGGGGGACATTTACCAAAAAAAAAGCGTATGACAGTGGTATTGTGGTATTGAAATCCGGACACAAGACAGATTCTTAACCTGAGTCTACATGTTTGTGGGTCATGTCACATAACTGTGTAGCTTCCTTCTTCATGTAAGTTTTGTTTCTCAGTAAATGGAAAGTCTTAACAAAAACATAGGTCATTCTACCACAAATATGGTGGATGGAGTTCAGGCAGCATAAAGGTCTAGGTTGAGGTTAGGGTTTGTTTGAAAGGCAAAGCAACTTTATTTCTATAGCACATTTCATGCATGAGTGCAATTCAAAGTGCTTTACAAAGAATAAAGTATAAAACATAACATAGAACAGAGTTAGAGGATAAAAAGGTATATGAGATGAGAAACATAATTCAATTAGAAATTTTTTCCTTAAAACAGACGAAGGCTCGTCAGGGTTTTAACACAGGTTTGTTTCTCAGTGGAGGGATTTATAAGATGATGTCAAAAAGGAATTGAAACAGTGGATGACTGGTTATTATAACTTGGACATTAAGTCAGCAGTGCAACTGTCTCTATTTGGACCCCTTACCAAATAGGTTTAAGATTTAATTTTTTAATATTATTAATATATTAATGTTATATTAGGGTTGTCAAAAGTATCGATACTCAAAAAAGTATCGATACTAAAACGTTGTATCCAGATACGATACTCATTTTCAAAAGTATTGAGTATCTGAAGCTTGTTATCATAGTTGCAGTTTCTTTTTGCACAACTGTTTTTTATTATAAATATTTAACCTGTGGTTCTGTTAATTTTTTTTATTATTATTTATTATTTATTATTAATTTAAACAAAACACAACATAAGTCACCAATGGACAAACACAGTAAAAAAGAAAAAGAAAAAACAACAACAACAACAAAATCACAAAACCAACCTAAATAAATAAAACAACAATAATAAATAAGAACTTTAACACATTAAATAACATTAAAACTAAAACTAGACACAAACAAACATCAAACACAATTACCACATAAAACATACAGTATATCAGTAAACTTAATAACCTAAGAGAAAATATTCTGTTCTGTTAATTTTTACATGTTGCATTTTTCTTGTTAATAAAAATATTTCTGCCAAATTTTGGGGTCTTTGTTTTTATCCTTGTGGTATCGAAAATGGTATCGAGTATCGAATATTTTCCTGAGTATCGGTATCGAGTTGAACATTTTAGTATCGTGACAACCCTATGTTATATATATATATATATATATATATATATATATATATATATATATATATATATATATATATAACATAGGGTTGTCACGATATATATATAGATATAGATATATATATATAACATAGGGTTGTCACGATATATATATATATATATATATACATATATACATATATATACACACATATATACAAACACATACAGATACAAAATACAGAGAACAAACAGAACAGAAATGAGAGTTTATGATAGTTCAGATTTGGTGGTGGGAGTCAGGTCTTGTAAGCTGTCCTTAAAAGGTTTTGAGTTAACAAGAAGATGGTATAAGGTGGAGCCACCAGCTGTGAATGAATG
Source organism: Centropristis striata (assembly GCF_030273125.1). NCBI lineage: Eukaryota > Metazoa > Chordata > Actinopteri > Perciformes > Serranidae > Centropristis > Centropristis striata. The sequence continues at coordinate 4,978,266 of NC_081525.1, read as the reverse complement.
GTTAGAAATCATTAGAGAAATCCATAACATGGAGAGAATGACATATAGACTTAGAATGAAGGAAAATGTCTTTTTGACTAAATGGGAGAAGTGGACGCGATGGGACACAGTTGGGAATACTTGAAATGTATCTTATTCATATTCTTTCCTATGCAATGATTAAGATGGAATAGTGGCATTAGAATGTGAGAGAGGCACCAAATTTAGGCTTTTAGGGCAAAAATGTTCTCCGGGGGACCAGACCCCTACTTTGTTTGGGTCCCCCCATCATAGTCTCAGAAAATCCTGCCAGACAAGAAATCACCCAGCAGTTTGTTCAGGGTGATGAAAGGAGGAGAGATGTTTTTGGGTCCTTCATTGAGTCAGCTTCAAGTCAGTAAATTTGTTTGGCTGCACTGGGAATTTCATGTACAAACTTCTTTTTATTTATGTGTTTTTTGTTTAGACTACAGTTCATTTAAAACATTTTTTAAATAAAACATTTCGGTTAAGGCATGGAGTGGAAAAATAACTTATTAAGTTGAAATAATTTTCCTAACAACTTCCAAAACCTCCAGACAGGTTGCTCACCAACAAAAATGTTAACCATTTATGAATCACTTATAGTTTGTTGTTTCTGTTAATCTTACAGACCTGCTGGTCTTGCCCAATATCGAAATCTATTATTTTAACAATCCCACCTTCGTGTGTCAATCTACAGCTCACAGGCACAGGCTGGCCCAGACTTCCAGAAGCTGCCAGAATCAACACACAGCCCAACCCTCACCAACTGCAATATAAATAAAATGGTCATGGTCACGGAAAAGTACTTTTTCACACAGAAATTCTGTCTGATAAACTGGAAATGAACGTCTTAATCATCTTCTTTTTTTTTTTCCAATCTGATCGGATCTGATGTCATGGCCTCCTCTACTATCTGACCACACTTTTAACTTTACCACAAATGTCAGATAATAGAGGTGTTAGTGTGTGTGGGGGGGATTCTACATGATTAACTTTTAACACCTCCGGTGTTGTTAAAACAGTTGCTGGAACATTTTTTAAAAAAAGCCCGACCCCTTTTGAACCTTAATATTATTAAAAAAAAGATCTTAATGCTAAAAAAAATAGGATTAAAAAGACGCAGATAGACGCAAGAACGGAAAGAAGGAGCAAGAATTACATGACAGAGATATGATCTACTGTATAAGGTGATGTCATCAAACTGAGCATTTCACTTACTGATGAAGCTTTATTAACAGTAATAAAACTTTTTTTTTTAAATGTTCCAGCAACTGTTTTAACAACACCGGAGGTGTTAAAAGTTAATCATGTATAATCCCCCCCACACACACAATTGTACTTGCACTGGTTGATTACAGCAGGTAGTTCTCAACCTTTCATGTCATGTTGTCCTCGACCCCCGCTCACTGAACAGAATCTCACACGCACAGTTCAGATCATACAAACTCAGTTGATACGACGAATTTTGGACAAATAATGAAGCAGACAACAACTAAAAACAGTCAGCTTCAAGCCAGAGACTCCTTGTAAAGTAATAACTTGCTACTTTGGCATTTGTCAGAAAAGACACAAAAGTACCCAAAAAAGAATCAAATCGACCATAAAATAACACAAAATGATTTGAAAAAAAAGACAAAAAATTACCAAAAAAAGACACAATATGACAAAAAAGACACAAACTGACCACAAAATGATAAAAAAAGACACAAAATGACCAAAATGGACACAAAATGACCAAAAAAAGACACAAAATTACCAAAAAAAGACACAAAATGACTAAAAAAGACACAAACTGACCACAAAATGGTAAAAAAAAAAAAAAAAGACACAAAATGACCAAAAAAAGACACAAAATTACAAAAAAGACACAAACTGACCACAAAATGGTAAAAAAAAAAAAAAAGACACAAAATGACCAAAAAAGAGAGGAAATTACCAAAAAAAGAAACAAAATCACAAAAAAAAGACACAAAATCACAAAAAAAACACAAAATGACAAAAAAAAGTCACAAAATCACAAAAAAAAACACACAAAATCACAAAAAAAAAGGACTGAAATCTCACTAAATGACCAAAAAGACTAAAACACGTGAATGCTTGATCACAGTGGAGACAGAGCTGACTTCCAAAATGATTTGGCGACCCCCAGAAATCATCTCGCGACCCCAATTGGGGTCGGGACCCCAAGGTTGAGAATAGCTGGATTACAGACTTTAAATTATATGTGCAAACAAACTTCATACTCACATTATTTATAATAATTATCTGTGCAATACAGACTTTTTATAGAAACCATGTGCAATAATTCAATTTGTCACTCTGCTGTTACATATATACATATCTGTACATATCCCTATTTACTTCAAATTGTCAATTTGTCAAATTTTTATTGCATTCTATTTGTACATAATGTTTGTTTACAGACTTGCATTTGTATTTTATATTGTTGTATGTTAAGTGTAGCATGCTTCTTTATCTTTTTACCTTTATTTATTTATTTATTTATTTATTTACGTACAGAATTACTTTCTATTCTATTTTTACACAGCATTAAACTGTAACAAAGTAGTTTCCCTGCAGGATCAATAAAGTATTTCTGATTCTGATTTCACAGGTGCTCCGCTTATTCTGACTGTTTGCATCACTGTGTAGTTTAGCAGCTGCTCTGCTCACAACTGCAAGTTTGATAGATTTCCTGGTGCTTTGACTCCAGATATACATTAAGGCCATAAAACTAGACTTTGACCGGATTATGCTTACACACAGATGGACAGTCCTAAATAAAAATATAGTGATGTCATATATTTATTGGCGCTTTTTGGGGGTGCTGTTTCTTAGTAAAGAGAACAGTAAGGAGCCCCAGTTAAAATGTATAAATAAATGTATACATAAATAAGTAATAAATAATCCATGATTAATGTCTGATTAACTAAATGAAAGTTTATAGAGCTGATAAATATAATTATTCAATTAAACAAATTATAATTAAATCGGACAAAAATGTATGTCATGAATTCATTTCTAAATGTTCCTTTCCTTTATTCTTCCTTATATCTATTTTTACTGTAAAATAGTCAACTTTTCATGTGATAAAAACAGAAACCCTTTTTCAGCTTTGTGAGGAGCATTTTGTGGCGTCTTCTCTTCTTTTTGTTGTTTTTTCAACACAAACCACTGCACACTAGAGCAGCTGGAGCCAAAAGCTGCTTCTCCTCCATTTTCTAAGTTTTTACTAAGAGCATGATGGGAAAAATGCTAAAAGAATCTAGTTGTAGTCTTGTAAATAGTTACGCTGCAAGATTGACAGTCTGTCTAAAATCTCAGTTTGAGACTAAAAACTCTAAACTCTTGTCTTTAGATGTGAGCTGATAGTTTTCCAGGAGTCTTTTCCAAATCTTTTCAAAGTCTTCTGATGTCTAGGTAGCATTAGTTGATATTTACACCTTTATTTACCTTTATTTATGCATGCATAAAGAGAAGTATAGTGTGATATCACTACTGCAACTCTCTACTGTTTTATGATTTTTTAATTTTTTTTATTTGTATACATGCATATTTTTGTTTTGTGCGGGCATTTTACATTTTATTGTATTTATTTTTATCCCATTTTTAACTTATTTGATTTTATTGCATTTTACTGTTCTATTGTTTATTACATCTCTTTGTATTGTGTTATCTATTTATTGTTTGTGCAGCACTTTGGAAACCTTGTGTTTGCTAAAATTGTGCTATATAAATAAAGTGGATTGGATTGGATTACTGGCAGGTTTTTCTTACATGCACCTTGAAGCCTCTGCAGATGATCAACACTGTGAAATGACTCCACTATAAGTAAACATCCTGCATTAAAAACTTACATAAGTAAAAGTACAAAAGTATCGCCATCATATTTGACTCAAAATAGAAAAAGTAAAAGTACTCGTTTTGCAGAAAGCACCCACTCAGATAGTTTTATATATTCCAAATATATTACTCATAATACTAATTTTGACTTCTTAATTTATTGTCTAATCACTTAAAATTGATTGAAGGTTTTTTTAATGTTGGATCTCAACCTGAAAAGTAACTAAAGCTGTCAGCTAAATGTAGAGCTAGAAGTCAAATATTTACCTTCAAATGTAGTGGAGTAGAGGTATAAATATACACAAAATGTAGTACCTCAAATTGTACTTAGTTACACTGTAAACAACTGTCTTGTACATTAACAGTTAAATACTGGCAGCAGTGTTTCATCATATATTTTATGGGAAACGGCAACCTACCTACAAATATTGCCCAGAATGCATTGTTTTCTACAGTATAATACCTTTTTAATAGAAAACAGTATGTTACTGTCACAATTTGGCTGTTTTCTTACGGCAATCTGTTACAGTGTACTGTCCAGAAAGCGGTGGCGTGATCTTCAGCCAACCCAAAAGAGCTTGTCACTCCGCAGCCCGTATCATATTCAACTAAAAAAAACAACTGGCACATCTCCTGATCTGGCCGCCTGAGGATATTTCACACCCTCCTACTCACCGCACTCTTCCAGTGAACTCCATTAGAAATTCCATCTAATCTGATTAATCCCTGTCCAAACTTGACTATGACGGCATATTAAGGTCAAGTACGAATAAAAATACAATTTCTACAAGAAAAAAATGTGCAGATTTAAGAGATTTAAAGTGGCCAATCTGCTCGAAAAAAGTTGCAGATTTACGAGACAAAAGTGGGGGGAAAAAAAACTTTTTTCTTGCAGATTCACCACTTTAAATCTCATAAATCTGCACATTTTTTCTCATAGATTTGACACCTTAATCTCGTAAACGTTTTTCTCAAAATATTACCCCCCTCCCCCGGGTCCGTATGTTGTTTTTTTTACACATTCTGTCAGTTGATAATATCCTCCAATATTCTCTATGGTTGAAATTTGGAATTTGCAAGTATTTCAATAAGTGCCCTATTAAGGGTTAAAGTGGTGAATCTGGGAGAAAAAAGTTGCTTTTTCCCCACTTTTTTCTCGTAAACTTTTTTCGAGCATATTTGCCACTTTAAATCACTTAAATCTGAGACTTTTTTCTTGTAGATTTGCCACTTTAATCTAGTAAATTTGCAACTTTTTTCTCGAAATATTACCTGAAGTTACCAAATATAGTTCTTTGCCTGATAAAGGGTTAAGAAAATCCGGTCTCACTGTTCACAATAACATGTACCACAACCGTCTGTTCAAATATAAAGATGCCATTGCCAAGGCCAAAACAGACTACTACGCCTTTGTCATCAGGACTGCTGAAGGAAACACGCACTCTGTTCACCACACTCAACAATATGTTACACCCCCAGACACTCTTGCCCCTCACATGTACTCCATTACCCTCTGCAATAAATTTATGGACTTTTTCAATGGCAAAATTGTAGCATTCATGAACAACCTCCTCCAGGCAAATGCACTGACTGCAACAACTGCTTCACCCCTGCTCCACCTTTCATACACCCATTCTGTTGGACTTCTGTAATAGCATATTGTATGGCATTCCCTCCAAATCACTCAAAAAACTCCAGTACATACGTAAAAAACTCACTAATGTGTGAACTTTGTTGTTGATTTTAATTGTTTGTTTTGTCTTTAACTGCATTTTAACAATTTTAACTGTAAAGTGTCTTTGTGTACCCTGAAAAGCACTCTATAAATAAAATGTATAATTATTAAATATTAATAATTATTATTATTTTTTTAAATTTTCCTTTAAAAAAAACTTTATGTGATTTTAATCACACACACACACACACACACGTAACTTTATGCGATTTTCGCTACACACACACACAAATGCGCACATAAGCGCGCACACTCCTCCAGATACACATGTTTCACACACACACACACACACACACACATTTTGAGGTTAAAGGGCATAGTTTGAAATCTCTGAAGAATCTCATCATAGTGTACACACACCGACAGTAGCCCCCGTGGACCTTTCAGAATTTCCCCAGAGGAAATTTTCTAGTTATTATTATTCTCCAATTTTGATCTCCCAACCCCCACAGAATTAACCATCATCATACAGAAATCCTACTAACCTGGTTAAACTCTGTCTCCCTTCTCTTTTCCCACTCATTACCGACATCATACACTCCTCCCTCTCCTCTGGCTCCATTCCAGCCCCCCTCAAAACAGCAATATTCTCACCATACTCATCCTCCTTGACCTCACTGCAGCTTCTGAAACAATCTCCCATAGAATCCTCCTCTGCCACCTAAACTACCTAAACACCTAAACTCCATTGGTTTAACTCTTTCCACTTTCTCCTGGTTCACCTCCTACCTCTCCGGTTGCACACAGATGGTTCAGCTCAAGAACCAAAAAATCCCAACCCACCCCAGTCACTTGTGGTGTACCACAGGGCTCTGTCCTTGGCCCCCTTCTTTTCATTATCTACTTACTCCCGCTCTGTAATATCTTCAGGAATCACAGACTCAATTTTCATTATTATGCAGACGACACCCAGCTCTATCTCTCCTGCAATCCTGGCTCCGCCTCCACCCCCCACCCCCCCTCCTTTACTGTCTGCAAGATGTAAAAACCTGGTTCTCCCACAACTTTCTCAAACTCAACGAAAATAAAACAGAACTCCTTTTGGTTGGCACTAATCCACTAATCCACATTATCTAAATCCAGCAATTTAGCACTGCACATTAATAACACCCCTTTCCATCCCTCCCCTCAGGTCAAAAGTCTGGGCGTCATCCTGGACAGCACCCTCTCCTTCACTGCCCATATCAATAACAACTGCATACTTTCATCTTCGCAATATCAATCGCCTTTGCCCATCTCTCTCCCATAATAGCACCTCCATACTGGTCAACACCCTTGTCACATCCTGACTCGATTACTGTAATGCCCTTCTACATGGTCTACCTCAGTAATACCTCAATAAACTGCAATTAGTTCAAAATTCAGCTGCATGCGTCATTGTTGTGTGTCCCAAGAACAAGAACAAAGTGAGGCAGCAAGCTGGGTGAGGCAGCTTTCAGTTATTCTGCTCCTCACCTGTGGAACAAACTACCTGTAGATCTGAGGTCTGCCCAAACGGTCAGCTCCTTTAAATCAGGACTAAAAACACTATTGTTTACTGCAGCGTACTCTTAACTTTAACACTTATCTGCTCTACTCTACTGCCCTTGCTTTTTAACTACGCAATGTTTGACTTGTGTTTTTTTATTATTTTATCTATGTTTTTATCCTGCTGTATCTTATGTTATCTTATTAGCATTTTTATTTCTATTTCCCTGTTTTAATTGACTGTTTTTACTGTTTTCAAATGTGTCTTGCTGTTGTAATGTGTATGTAAAGCACTTTGAATTACTTTGTGTTGAATTGTGCTATACAAATAAACTTGCCTTGCCTTGCCTTTTTCAGCAATGGTCTGCTAACATCAATGTATACCTAAAGCTAAATTGAGGGAAATGGTTCAATTAGATAAAGGTAAGAAAAGAATCCATACTAGTTTTTAAGAAAGCCATTGTGAACTGAAAATTTAAGTTGCTTCCAAGCTTTTGGCCTGTAGTGTATGTTTTCTCATGTTTATGACAGGTAGTCTAATAAATTTGTTAAGCACTGTATGTCTCATTCATAATGGAAAATGTCTTATTCATCATGAAAGGCTATGGGAAGTTTTTTTGGGCCCAGTGGCATCACATGACAGACCTTGAAGTTGCAAATCCACTGTTTGGCCACTATGTCAAAACATTGACAACTGGTGTTTATAATATATGATACAATATGAAATAACTTGATCTTCACCTGAGAAAAACGTGTTTTTTTCTGACCAATCTGATAAACAGGAGTATCACTGAAATCTACATGTATTCAGTCCAGTGTATGTGTTTTTTCCTTTCTCTTTCATGTCCTCACAATCTGCACACTATCACCTATGCAACTATACAAACTGCCACACTGTGGTTGGAAAGGGCAGGGCATTCTCATACTGTTTTTTGTTGTCACTTTTAGGTCAGAGAGGTCATGTTTCTAGTCTCAGTTTATTCACTGTCATGCAACGGAAACAGTCTTTTTACCTCAGACAATAAATCATTTAAATCATATCAAATAAATGCCAATAAACACATAATTTGAACTCCATTTATAAAATCATTAGAATATTATTTTTTTTAACAATGTCCATTTTATGAAGGTAATGTTTTATATTTCTTTTTTCTCTTTTTCTTGTTTTTCCACCACCTCATAACATGTGTATGTGTGTGTGTGAAGTACTTTATGACTGTGTAAGTAATTTCCCAGCCTCAGAGCTAAAAGCTGTTCATTCCCAGGCCGACCTATCGAAAAATTAAGTCCTAACCACGCTGATTAAAAGTCCCTGAGGGGTTGCATAAACATTGTGATTTGTGTTTGGTTTTGGTCTGATGAAGCAACAGTACTTGGATGTGAATGGGTGTGAGCCGGGGGCAGGAGAACTGGAGGTGTTCCTTCAAACATTGCATCACCGTGACAACTTTCACTTCCTCTTTGAATGAGAGAGATTTACGGCCAACAAAAACAGTCTGTTTACCAAGTATGTGTGGGCGTGTAGTATGTGTAGAGAAGTCTCATGTCGAAACAGGTAGCTGTTTATTTGTAGAATTGTTATTGCTGTCATTTTCATACCTGTATCCTGCTGCCTGGATTTCTTTATAAGCATTTTAATAATATGATTGAATAACTGGGAAAATTAAAATGAAATAAAAAAAGACACAATTACAATTTTTCCACTGCTTAACTTGTTTTTTTTTCTACTGAAACACTACACGCTACACCCTCCAGAGCTGAATCAACACCTCTAAAAGCACAAGGGAGTTAAATATCAGATAGTTCTGATCATTGATTATGAAATACCAATTCAATACCAATTCACCAATAGAAACACACACCTTTGAGCGCATTACATCAATATTATCTTAAAACAGAAAGGAGAAACATTGTAATTAACGAGAGAGAAACTAAAGCAGGAAAAGTCTAAAAACTTAGCAAGGATTGGGAAAGACAATCTCCCAAAAACAACAATGAGAGAATATATTGGAGTAATGTCTTCATAACCACTTAATAAAAGCAAAAAAACCCTACACCAGCAATCATCAACTGAAGAATACTGCAGAATAATTCAGAAAATGTGAGGAGGAAAAATATGGTATTTAGCATGTTCAGAATGACTCAGCATTTTCTGGTTAAATATCTTGTTATCATTATCGATTTCACATGAGTCTGTTGACACTGGCAATTTCAAATAGCATGAATTTAGTATATATATATACTATACTACATATATATATATATATATAGTATAGTATATATATCAAACAATGATGACTAACAAGCATAAGTACATTATATTTTCTTTATTTGACAGTTCGGCCCACACAGTGTCTGGCTTGAAAAAATTCTAACTCCTTCCTACCCGGGTCGAACAAAACTCCACAGAAATAGTTTTTAAAAATTGCATAAGATGAGTACCACCTGTTGAAATTTAAATTTAGCTCTTGAGTGAGCAGGTACCAATGCAGGGGCGCAGATGGGATTTTTGAACTCAATGAGTTATTTTTCCACCCCATACCTTAACCAAAATATGTTTTATTCAAACATTTTTAAATGAACTGTAGTGTAAACAACAACCAACAAATTTATATAAATAAAAAGAAGTTTGTACATGAAATTACCAGTACAGCCAAACAAATTTACTGAATTGAAGGTGACTCAATGAAGGACCCAAAAACATCTCTCCTCCTTTATTACCCTGAACATACTGCTGGGAAATTTCTTATCTGTCAGGATTTTCTGAGACTATGATGGGGGACCCAAACAAAGTAGGTTGGTCTAAATATGGTGCCTCTCGCACATTCTAATGCCACTATTCCATCTTAATCATTGCATATTTTTAATGAATGATTGTAAAGGAGAATAAGTGTTCTTCTGTTTTATTTTAGGCATCATATTTTGACAGTCTTCTTGCAAATTCTGTGTTGGACTCTGCTAACACATCCATGTGCTTTTTTCTTTTGAAAGCTACACGTGTGTGCTTTTATTTTGAAGGCGGGTCTAACACGTTTCTGACTATAACGCCTTATGGTGTGTTTAATTTACACTGAAAGTCTGAACTTGGAGCTCGGAACAATGTCGAAAATTCGATAAACATGATAAGGTATTATAATGCATAGAATGAGGACTGTGCATTTTGTTGAATAGATTAAGAGTGGATGATAAGAGGAACACTTCAAATATACAAATTTATTCTCTGGAAACGCAATAAAACAAAGACGAAATGTGAGAGAAAACTCAGAGAATCACAATTATTACAAACGTAATAGTTAAATCATCTTTATTTACAGCACATGGCGATCACAGTATTTGAATCGGTTGATAAAATACAATACTGGACTAATACCAATATGGCGTACAAATGTTTGAATGAATCCCTGTTATGTTTCCATCTATTTTTAGCTTTTATCCACAGCCAAGAATGTAATCATGCACAGGAGGCAAAGTGGACGGATGTCTTCAGGACATTTACAGTGTTGAAGCTCCTCACCTCTGTCATTATATAACCTTTAATATGACAAATGAAACATGCGCCTCCCGCCTGGTTGGTCATCCTCACAGGTAAAAGTACTCAATCAGAAAGATGAAAATGACTAACAAGAAACTTTTTCATGTGAAAGTGTGGTTAACACTCGAAGGTGTGGGGAGAACTAAAAGCACATTATGAGTTACCTTTAAAGTTATGAGACATCTTTGTAGCAATTTCTTGTTAAAATGCATATTTTCAAATTAAAGGAGCAGCTCTGTGGAAACGGACTTTCTACTGTAATTTAGTGTAGCCATCAGGAACATTTCTCTGACAATAAGTTAAATCAACTTAAACTTGGGTAACGCTTTATATTAAGGTCCTTGTAATAACCATTAATTAGCAAGTAATAAGGCCCTTGCCCCATGCTTATTAACATTATTGTGTGTTTATAAGCCTATATAAGTGTTAATAATGGCATTACAAACACCCATGACCCACCCATCATGTCTTTGCCATGCCTTTATTAATCTTTTTTTTTTTGTTTGCTTATTGATATTAAAATATACTTTTTTGCTCATCTATTATAAGTTAACTATTAGTTAACTATGCTTTTTGCAACTACCGGATCTAAAGCGAGAACAATGCCTTATTACTTGTTAATTAATGGTTATTAAGGACCTTATTATAAAGCGTTACCTAAACTTGTTTTGCTGCTCGGTCACATCCTTCCTTGCGATACTGGCGACCTCAGAGCGACCACACCCGCTCTCTCTCTTTCTCCACAGCAAACACAGCCACGCTTTTCATGAAACTACCTCCTGATAAGTGCACGTGTGTGGATTTGGAATAACAATCTCAGAGCAACAAGTTTTTACAGTATTATGCCGCAAATAAACATGAAGCCTGGACGGCAGTTTGTGTCGCTCACAGTCTCATTTCAGCATGAGGACGAGGAACGAGCTGTCTTTGCAGGCCGACTTGGAGTAAATGCTTAACCTGCTGCCATTAAACATTTTGACGTTGTTTAAGAAGAAGAGCTCTCCCTCGCGGGTGTCCTTCTTTTGGATGAGTCTGGTGTCACCCTTCAACGTTTGCCGGAGAGAGACTTCTTGGCTGGTGGTGGTCGACAGCTTCACCCAGACGTAGATTAAGTAGGTTGCACTCTTCTCCACGGTGAGGACGTCATACCTTCCCTGTTCACCGCTCGCTGTGGAGGGAAAGGGAATCATTTTCATCAGAAACCTGAGAAATTAACCTCTGAATATAAAATGTTGGATTAAATGATACTACGAGGTTATTATAGTTAACAAAAACTAAAGAAATAACGAAAAACTAGAATTGAAAAAACATTCTCGTGAACTGAAATAAAATTAAAAACGAGTTTGTTTGTTTGTTTGTTTTAAATGATAACTAACTGACACTGTATTTTGTGGTTACAAAACTAACTAAAACTAACTAAAATTATAGTGAAAATGTCCTTAGTTTTCATCTTTGTCAACTTTTTTTCATATGTAAACCTTTTTGGTTGATATGAAATCTATTTCATCTATCTGGTTTCATGACTTAATAAACTCATTGGGGCTGAGATGGATCAGACAAAGGAAAGAAAGGCAACATATATTGTGACCTTTTTGAATCTGGCACCCAACAAATACCCCATTACAAAAAAAACTAAAACTAACACTAAAACTAATAAAAACTAAACTAAAACAAAGCATTTTCCAAAAAATAAAAACTAATTAAAACTAGCAAACACACTCTAAAAACTCATTAAAACTAACTGAATTTGAAAACAAAATTTGACAATGAAATTAAAACTATTATAACTTACTTGTTAGTTTGCCTGTTCTGTTGAAGGCATCATCAACCTGTAGACAGACAGAAAGGTTACAGAATAACAGAGATGATAACATTTGCTTGGATAATTCTTGTTATCAGTGCTATGAGGTGTTTCTCACCTGTTTGCATGATGGTGTAAACATAAAAAACTGCAGGATAAAGACCGCCACCAGGCCCACCATCACCAGTCCCATCACTGTTGTACAAGCAATCGCACACTTGAAGCAGCCACGGCGGTCCGCAGGGGAGCCTCTTGGTCCATGAGCAGCTTTCAAACTCCCCATCCCGACCTCCACCAGGGCCTCCTCCTGTCCTGTGTGATGTCTATCCATAATGAAGTCTGTGATACTTGTTGTGGAGATTGCCTCCTTAATATAGTCCATGTCTTCCCACACAGAGAGAAAGTGGGAATCCCAAGTCCCGCCTCGTGCACTGTAATAAAAATGCAAGCAGAGAGAGCAAAGGGAATCCCTCGACACATGCCACAAAACTGGTTTAATGATTACACCGTCTTCTCTGTTTAATAGCGGCTTTATTTGAGTCTCTGCCAGTGCTTATCAGAATCTGAAAACATGATTATTATCTTGTGAAACTGGAGTATAACACACATAGTGTACTTACAGTACAGGCCAAAAGTTTGGACACACAACTTCTCATTCAATGCGTTTTTCTTTATTTTCATGACTATTTACATTGTAGATTCTCACTGAAGGCATCAAAACTATGAATGAACACATATGGAATTATGTACTTAACAAAAAAAGTGTGAAATAACTGAAAACATGTCTTGTATTTTAGATTCCTCCAAGTAACCACCCTTTGCTTACTAGAATATAAGACATGTTTTCAGTTATTTCACACTTTTTTGTTAAGTACTTAATTCCACATGTGTTCATTAATAGTTTTGATGAATCTACAATGTAAATAGTCATGAAAATAAAGGAAACGCATTGAATGAGAAGGTGTGTCCAAACTTTTGGCCTGTACTGTATGTTTCCAAGTCAAGTTCATATAGAATAGAATAGAATGCCTTTATTGTCACTATACACATGTACAATGAGATTTAAGAGCTGACTCCAGAAAGCAGTGCGACAATAAATAAAATACATAAAATATATACAATATAAACATAAACATACACCTACTTAGGCAAGTAAATGTAAAGAAAAAAAAATATAAGAAATAATGTAAAACATAGGCAAGAAAGGGAGGTAAGGTGCACAGTCAGCATATTTGATTTTTGCATTAGAACTGCTAAATGGTCTTTTACAGTCACTGTCTCGGCATGTAAAAGATTAGCCCTACGCCCTCGATCCTCGCCTTTCATGCACATTCCTGGATGGGTGTCATCGACTGGATTGATGACCCAATCATTCATGTGTAGTCCTCTCATGCATACATACAAACATTCATTCAGGCACATCCGGATCTTGTTCTACATGCATGAACAGGCATTGAGCTATTTGCAGATCTCAAATTTTCCCTCCAAGAGCTATTTTTGTTTCTGTTTATGAAGCACAAATGAACACCTGAGGCCACTGCTTTGTCATCTCTGCTGTGTGTGTTATGATTTGCGGCTTCTTCATTCTTCCCACTTGAAGAAATTGTATGTGAAGTGCATTAAATACAGCAGTGTTCTTGCCGATATGAGGTTACACAATCTGTTTATGATAAGACTTTGTGCACATGGTGCTTTCACCTGCCAAACTGTATCTGTTTGTGCAACCTGCTTTTCTTAAATGCAGAGGCGGCAAAAAGGTGACTGAAACGCGGACGGTACAAAGAAACACAAAACGGTTATTTCAGCAACACCTCTCCCTCTCTCTGTGTTTCAGTCAGTTTACCTTGACACACTAAGCAGGAAATTCCTCCAGAAGAGAAACTGCCTGCCGTTACATCACTGTTATTGTCCCGCCCACACTTACTGAGCAGAAGAACAGCCCTTGCATCATCGTTTGTTGCTCTTGCTCTACATCCGTCTTGGCTCAGGTCCTATCAGCCTTCATGTCTGATGACACGTTTCACACTTGCGTGGACCCATGCTCAAAACAGAGAAAAACTGCTTATCAGTCCATCTATTTGCACAGTCCAGTCTTGTGCATTTCTTATCTCAATTCATGTGTGTGTTTAGTTTCATTGTCTTCAGCGTGTGAAGTCTGTTTCGTGTCTAGTTTCACAGTAAAGTAAGATTATTTTGGACATGAAATTAAACCTCAAAATAGTTTAATAACTAGAACAGGTTTCCAATGCTTCAAGAATTCCCCCTCAATTATAAAGTTCATAACTGTAGCTTAGCTACAGCAATAATAACCATAGTGTTTCTATGAGCTCCAGGCATCAAACTGTTGTTTGGACGAGTGGCAGAGACACGTTTCTCTTTAGTGCTATTCTTGTTTACATTACATGCAGTTATGCAGTTACTTGTCCATGCAGTTATTAGGGCGTGGCACGATGCAGAATTTCTACCACCAAACTTGATTTGGTAACCTGAGGCATGAATACATAATCCAACAGTTGAATACTGATACTTTATTTTTGCTCACGTGTTCTTTTTTATTGACAGTGGGACACTTTCAACTTGGAACGAGGCTCAGAAAGCAAAGCAACTTTCTTCTGCAAAAATGAATACTGTTCATCATTGTGCTCTGCGTTTCATAACTGGCGTACACATCGTTGTACTTTGTATGCCACGGCTGAAATGTCATCTTTGTATGTTCGCAGGCAGTCTCATTGGTTAGTTTTTTATCTATAAATCTATTCTTGGGCTGCTTCCTTCATACCTGTGTGCATACGTGTGTCGAAACCAAACTAAACATCGTCTACATTCTCAATTTATTGTACAGATGCTGGTGGCAAGAGTGAGAACGGAGTTAGGTAAGAAAAGTTTTAATTTGGCGCCCCTTTATCATGGAACAATTTGCAAAAGGAACTGAAATTGTCCGAACTGATCACAATTGGTGAATTTAAATAGATTCTAAAGGACAAAGAAATCTCTTCCCTTGGTCAGTGTGACTGCTCCTAATAAGTCTCTACTGAGGCTCCTTCACTGTTGTTGTGATGCTGTATTTGTATCTAATTGTTTATGATAACTGTTTTTAAATGTTGTGTAACTTGTCACTTTTCATGCTGCTTTCTTAGCCAGGTCTCTTTTGGAAAAGGGATTTTTTTTAATCTCAATGAGACTTTTACCTGGTTAAATAAAGGATATATATATAACCAAATACTTACCGTAAGATAATCCACAACCGCCCTGCAGGCCAAATGCTCATCTGTCTGTGCACACATACGTGCTGCGTCTTAGGGCGCTTTCACAACCCAAGCGTGTTTAGTTACTCTGAATCAGAGTGAAATTGATACTTTTGTTTTGTATTGTTTTTAGTCTGGTTTGCTTCCACAGTGCATGACTGTAAGCGGACCAGACAGAAAAAAACAAAGATTTGCGGAGGGCTGAAAACATGGAGCTGAACACACCATGAAATAATGCTGTCTATGTTTTTTTTAAATTGACTCTGCACTGGTTTATCATGCACACGAATCCTTTCTCCTCCAGTTGATCTCAAATTATATTATAAACGTCATTGATTTTGTGAACTTAATTCAGCATCTCATGTTTGTGTTCTTCAGCAGAAGTCAGTCCTCTCCCAGTCTCCCTGTCGCTCTGTGTAGATCTCACAAAATGCCCACGCAGGTCGCCCACAATCCATTGCGTTGGGTCAGATTAGGATCACACTGCAATCGAATCGCACGAAGCTTCATTTGGAAATGGACCCTCTCTCAAACGTGGGATCGAGCCGGTTGTTTTGGTTGCACCAGAGTACAGTTGGAGCTTTCACAAGCAACCAAATGAACCATAACAAGAATTTACCGGCACCAGAGTTCGACTGAAAATGACTAAACTTTGGGTTATGTAAGCACCATTAGAAATTCCCTTGGGTGTGACTTCCTTTAGCAGAAATAGAAGACAGGCATGAGTTCAAGGCTTTGCACAGGAATTATTTCAAAACAATTTGCCTCATCTGCTGGAAACTGCACAAGTCTTTTTCATTTTTCAAAGGATGTCTTTGCAGTAATAGTTACTCCAAGATAATGTGAATAAAGACTATTTTCAAAATGACTTTGAAAATGAATACAAATCTCAGTAAGGAGTCCACAGCCAACCACAATCAACAGCAATATCCAGAATGCAGCAACAGAAACTGAGATGTGCGGTCCAACCGATGATCAGCGTGCACTTTTTTCCGTTTATTCGACATGCAACGACAGATTAAAATCATCTTTCATTTGCTAACAGTAGGGAAACCAGTTAGAGTCGAAACTGCTGTTAACCTGAAACCACAGTAGTTATTACTCAACCCACAGGGATTTACCCTGAACCCTCACTAAAGGTCTCAGTCTCACCACACTTACAGTATCTGCAAGGAGCCTTCATCAGGAGACATCCTCTGTGGTTCGGCTCTTTTCACAGTACATCGTTCCACTTACGATTTTTTAATGAGGTTCGAAAGATTCATTTTTAAAATGCTTTAGCTGGTCTACCTTAAAGGTTGGCACTAACCCCTTATATTAAATCAGCTGGTGGTTTGTGTCATTGAGGAGTTGTACCATTTATTCCCCAACAAAAAGCTTAACCTGTACACAAACTGCGCGGTAACATTCACTTCATGTCATGTTTCTATTACTTTCTATGCACATTTTGAAAGATTTGCATGAGAAAAGCTTGATTGACACACCAAAATTCGATAAAACTTTCTGTATGTGCATAAGAGTTTTTATGCTCACATGAGGTGTTTTTTGTCTTTTTTTTAGAAAAAATAGTTGATGCGCTAAATGGGAGATGGGAACGATTTTTCAAATAAGTTCAGATGTAGCGGACATTAACTCACATGACTGATCAGCTGTTTCCTCTGACATGAAAGAACAATTATAAGTTGCCCAAGTGAATCTAATTTCTGAAGACTTCTCTCCATTTTCTTTTGTGGGTGGCCAAAGTTGTCCGATTAGCAGCCTCTTTTTTCTGTTGTTTTTTCTTTACTTCTTCTATTGTTTACTGACAGATTAGCCTACAGCGATACATCACACTGCCATCTTCTGACCAAAGTACATTCATGCAGCTTTGTTTATGCGCTCTAAACCGGCTGATGGTAACGTCCCTTATTCGCATTTTCTTAATGCGACATTTCAAAAATTTGGCTTCAAATTTTGCTTCTACTTTAATGGAAACAGCTGGCCAGTACCATAGACTGTATATAAATAATGGACATAGTCACCGTGACGTCACCCATTGGTTTGTGGACTGTTGGAAGCATCAAGTTCAGCGTTACACTCGTCGCCATCTTGTTTCCAATACGGGGAGCAGACCATATCTGGACTGTGGAGGAGGAGAGGGATCTGATCACTGACTACAGCCTCTGTACACCTCAACCTGACTGAGAGAAGTGGTAAAAGTGAAAAGTGCTAATTCATGTTAGCATCAACTGGAGCATTAACTGGGATGTTCATTTTGGCTAGCAAAAAACAGAACAAATGTATGTTACTTACCAAAGAAAAATGAGCAGCGACTCCTTGGAGTGTCTGTTAGTCCAACCAAACTCTGAACAAGACATTTTACTGAACAAAACATTCAAATAAACTGTCATTAAGTGAAAATACAGTGAAAGGGTCAAAGTTATGAGACCAAACCGCTAAACGTCATTTTTTATATCTATATAACGTTATATATAACTTTATTGACACATTGCCGTGGATACGCATTGTTCTGCTTCTCTCCTGATGACGGCTCGCCTTGTTAGTGACCTGTCAATCAAAGGTAGCCCCGCCCCAAAACATACGATTCTTTATCTTCTGTTTTCTTCTAAATGGGGCCATTATTTGAACTAATAACATCAAATTGTCTTGAAGAAGATTTATTTTACTAGCGATTGAGACCATAGTGTTTCTGAGGTAATAAATCAAGTGAGAAGTTTTCTCATTTTCCATTGAAATGAATGGGCAGAAATCTCTCTGCAGCAAAACTTAGCGCCCCCTACTGGAATTTTTGGTAGAATGCAGCTTAAGGTACTTCCTGGTTTGCCTCCCTGCTCAGACCCGGAGGTTACCGCCTGGCCAGTACACCCGGATAAATGCAGCATGGTCGATGACAAAATAAGTTGCAGACAATTAGTAGGTGAAATGTTTGCTGGGTTCTAAGGTTTTATACTGGATATCTTTGAGGTATCAGTCAAACTTTTCAGTCAAATGATACCTGCATTCTATTATTTTGTACCCAGAGTTAGAAGACAATTTTAAGTTGTTTTTTTTATCACAGTGATTGACCCACTAGTGCTGCAGTTACCACCCATACAGTCTGTGGCGTGGTGGTGTGTTTAACAATACTAAGCTGAACTGGGTTGACAGTTTTACTTTAGCGTGCTAGCATGCTATCATTTGTTTGCTTACTGCTGAACACTTGGCATAAAATACAGGCTGATGTCATTAGTTTTGCAACTCTTTTGTCATGAATAAAAAAAATTGACTAATTTACATTTGGCAATAGATGAAAGGGATCACTAGAAGTTATTTTCTTTTTTACAATTCATCCAGCAAGGAACCTGAAAGTCTGTACCACATCCTGATGCTGACACTGTTCAGATCACCAAAGTTAACATAGATGTCTGTTGAGACATTTCAATGAAGAAGTGAAAGCTTTGTTCTGCTGGTGGCACCAACACTGCAAAAAAGCCAACTTGTATTTTTTGGCCTGTGATTTGACAGTGATTTAATTTGGTAAAACTTGGAAATATAAATTACTGACATTTAGGGCAATAATGTAAGTTAGCACAACAAAGCAAGCCAGTTGTCTGCTCAAAAACAAGTTGGTGAGTTGTTGTTACTTATATCTTTAGGTTGGGGTTCACAACAAGGAACAATAGTTCTGATAACTCCTATTTCTTTGTTGTGAAATTTGGTCATTAGCGAAAGCTAGCGGCTAACTGATGCTAGCGGCCAACTGATGCTATCGGCACTGCTTGTTACAGCTACAAGAGTAGCCATTAGCGTATCAATGCTAACTCAAAATTCAGAGTTGAGCAAACTGAAAATTTTATCGAAGTTTGTTGCCTTGAAATTTTGAGTTCACCCAACTTTTCTTTTTTTGCAGTGTAGAGGATATTAGAGGATCACCAGAATCGGTAGGAATTATCATTAGGGGACCATAAATGTCTGTACAAAAAATCATATAAATCCAGCTGGTACTTTTTGAGACATTTCAGGTTAAATCACATTGGTGCACCAATCAACCAACATGCCCATTGTCCCTCTAAGCACCAGATACAGTAGCTCTGTAGCCTTCGGTCTGCCACCCACCTTGTTTGAATAAAATGATAATAAATGGGTGTTGAATCAACTCATAAATCCTGTTTGTTAACCTCTTCCAGTTGTCATATCAAAGAAAAACATGCCAAGTGAATAAATTACATTTCAAGTTTCTCTTGTGAGCTGAGGGAGTAATGTTCCACCACACTGCTTCTCATTATTTCCTCCAGTGATCAGATTATGCCGAAAGGCTTGCAGCAAATATCGAATTAGCAAAGCTTGTTTACACGATTATGACTAGCACTTGAAAATGCAATGAAAATGCAATACTGCTCGCTTAGACAAAAACCACAAACAACTGTCTGCGTTGAGCATGTTTTAGCTTTTATGTGCTGCCCTTTGCACTTCCTGAGGTTACAGTGCTCCAACACTCTGTAGGAGTTGGGGCAGTATCACCATAAAGGCAGCGTTTAGTGCCTGCAGCGTCTATAAATCAAGTCTCATAAAAGTGTTCTGTCAGAGGGAACGAAAGGGCAAATAATCCATGAGCAGAAAGTGGTGCGCCGAATATAAACATGAATATATATATGTATATATTTTAAATGCATTGCGGGTCACAGCTGGTTCTGTGGATTCAACCATCCGCATCCCAAAGACAGGAAAGCAGCTGCAATTAATTTATCTCCGGGTCCTCCCACTGTCCAAAGACATGCAGCTTAGGTACTCGTAATTGACCCTAGGAGTGAATGAGAGGATGAATGGTGGTCTGTCTCTATGTGTCTGCCATGCAATAGTCCAGTAGTTCTCAACCTTTTTCAGTCGCGACCCCCAATTTAACATGCATGTTGTCCGCGACCCCCGCTCACTGAACAGAATCTCACACGCACAGTTCAGATCACCCAAAAAAGAAACAAAATGACCAAAAAAGAAACAATATAACCAAAAAGGCACTAAATGACAAAAAAAAGACACAAAATGACCAAAAAAAGGAAACAAAATGACCAAAAAAGACACAAATTGACCACAAAATGATCAAAAAAAGACACAAAATGACCAAAATAAAACCATTAAGTGACCAAAAAGACTAACACATGAACACTTTAACACAGTGGAGACAGAGCTGACTTCCAAAATGATTAGGCGACCCCCAGAAATCATCTCTCGACCCCAATTGGGGTCCCGAACCCAAGGTTGAGAATAGCTGCAATAGTCTACCCCGTCTCTCGGCCAATGTCATTCGAACAACCGATTAAGGATAAAGAATGACTAAATAATGAAGAGTAGCTACTGTAATACTTAATACTTAATACTTGTATTAATACTTTCATTACCGACCACTCTTTGCGGTTTTGCATCAGGTCAATATTTAGCAGGGATCTTATAGTTTGTTGACCATCCTGTCTGTTTTCAATTTAGCAGTTTTTCCCTCAAACTGTTTCTGTACTGAATGGCCTCCACTGTTGCTGCTTGCAGCTTTTTTCCAGCACTGCTTGATACAACATGTCCAGTCTGCACTACAGCTCCATTTCTCATGTCTGAATTGAAAGTAAGTGTCATTGTTTCTTGTGGGATCTCTGTCTCGTGTGGTCTCTTTGCCTAGCCTCTATAGTAGAAACCTGCTGTTACTTCCAGTAATGCATTACTTAACAATAAACCTTCAACAATAACAACAACAATAAACCCCATTGCTTTAATATCTGGGGCTCAGCCTGTTAGCTCTTTGTGCGTTCCATTTGAAATCGGAGTTCCCAGTCTGGAATTTTAAACTGGAATGCCCCATGAAGTCTCACTTGAAAATTCATATTCTTTATTATATGTTGTGCTGGAATTTTATTTTCAACAGACAACCATAAATGTCGGTAACCCTCTGCACTTATACACTACAGGCCAAAAGTTTGGAAGTAAGATCAAATTTGTACAAAAAAAGATCATAGTTTCATTGCTATACTTTGCAACAAAATAAACGTGATTATTATATAAAGAGTCACTTATTAGAACACACTTTTACTATAATTATCAGGTATTTGGGTTTTTATTGCTTATACTTTGTGTATCCTTCTTTCCTTAATGTATAAATCTGTTTCTTTACTCAGCTGCCTCAATTTTAGCTATTTCTGTGGTAGTTTGTCAGAGATATGAACACAGTTGAGATTTATTAGGATTTTTGTAACCAAACTCTCAAAAGCCAAAGAGCTAAAGCGATTAATTCAAGCTGTGATTTGTTTTTTACTTCTGCACTGAAGTTGTGACTCTTCCAAATCTTCTCAACCCTGAAACTAAGCCCTTCTTTTCTTTTGTTAACATTTATTCAGCAATGGTACGGTAACATCAATGTATACCTAAAGGTCAATGGAGGAAAATGGTTCAATTCAATGAAAGTAAAGTGTGACCATGCAGAAAACACACCCAAAAATCCCAAAAATCCATACTGTTTTTTAAGAAAGCCATTGTGAACAGAAAATGTAAGTTGCTTCCCAGTGTTTGGCCTGTAGTGGCCTTGCTTCCAAACTTTTGGTCTTTAGTGTTCATTTGTTTATATAGTTAAGTTTTGTTGTATTTTGTTCGTACACTGTAATAAATTATTCTGTAGTCATTTCATTTTACTTAATATATTTGATAAAATGTAATAAATATAAATGCGTCCTTGATTTTGAGGCAGTTGTTTAAGTAACTTTAACATAAAAATGTTTGAGATAGACTTATTTTGATCACAATAAATATAATCTTTATGTGTATGTAATTCTAAATCAAGAGAATATTGAATATTGATTTCATGTGATTTGCGACTGTTCAGACTTCAAAAGAGCCCCCCAGTTCCAATCTGGATGGGCTAAAAATCTGATTTTGGCCGGCAGTCTGAACGAGGCCTTAAGTCAGGGGTGTCAAACTCAAATACACAATGGGCCAAAATCTAAAACTTGAATAAAATTGCGGGCCAACATTGAACAAATAAACCTTTTAATATATACCAAACATGTTTTGCTTGAACATTAAATATGGAACCAGCCACCCTTATAAACATACAATATATAACTAAATAGTGCAGACATGCAAAATCAAATTTCAAATAAAAAACACATCAATGTCATTAATTTACAATAATAATATAATAATTTGATATTGCCTCAGGGGCCAAATAAAATTACACTGCGGGCCAAATTTGGCCCGCGGGCCAGAGTTTGACGCCCCTGCCATAAGTGAACGATGGGAGCCGGCTCACGTCCGGCTCATGTCTCGTTAGGAAAAGTACTCGTTTTTCATTTTACTGTTGCATCTGTTATTTCCTGTCAATACTTTTCAAAGTTAAACTAACAGTTAAATAACATTATCTTATTGGATAAATACTAGAGCAGGAAGGATAGTGACGAGACATGGCACTGCTCTCCTCTTGGCAGAAACTTGTTGATTTTATCTTCTTGTTGTTTTCCTGAGTCAAGATCAATAATTTCCATAACGTCTGTGTTTAATTAAATCAGTTGTAAACATGTTATTGTGCAACTTCTATCCCTTCTGTCTACCCACTTCCCTTACTGTGTAATATAAAACACAACAAGGGTTTTCTTGGAAGCCTCCATCTTCATCTGATTTGTACCAGAACACGGTTAACGTGGTTATTCCCAGCAGTGACATCAGACTTTCAGGGTCATAGAACGCAATATTTTTTTTAACAGTTATTTCATATCAGTGAAACTCATATATTATATTGATTCATTACACATAGAGTGACATATTTCAAGCCTGTATTTCTTGTAATCTTGATGATTCTGGCTTACAGATGATGAAAACACAAAACTCGCAGAAAATTAGAATATTACATGAGATCAATTTTAAAAAAAAGGATATTTTAAACACAAATGTCAGGCTTCTGAAAAGTATCTTCATTTCTATACATCAATACTTGGTTGGGCTCCTTTTGCATGAATGACTGCATTAATATGACGTAGCATGGAGGAGATCAGCCTACAGCACCATGTTGCTTTTATAGCAGCCTTTCAAAATCGCCCAGAGGTTTTACAGGCATTTTTTCCAGGCGTTTTAGGCCTTAATGGCTTAATTAACGACTTGCCGTGTTGCTGTACAAACAGTTTCCTATCAATGTATTTTCATATCTCAGGACATGCTCTTTCCCACATATCTCACAATGCAGCTGAACTTTGATCTCTATGTAGTCTAATAATTCCTCAGAGAGTTTATGATCATTGTTATTTATCAAGGTTTAAGTCTTCACCTACTTTCAGTCACAAAGGTGAAGTGTGCAGTGTCATAACAGAAACCTCCAGTACAAAGAGATGAGATGAGTTACACTGTAAAACATTTTTCGTAGAAATTACAGTTAAACAAGGTCAAATTGCATTAGAAATGGGGCGTAAAACCTAAAATGTAATATTACCGTAGTAAACGCTTTTAATAACCATAAATCAAGCAATAGTTAAAAACTTATAAACGTAGAAAACACACAGTTTTTTCATGTTAAATTAAAGGAGAAAGATCATAATGTCACAAGGACGCAATAACCCTTAAAATAAAGGTCGAAATTACAGTTTTTGCTGATATTTACATTAAAATCTACAGTAGAAAACCTACTCACTGTATTTTTTACGGTGAAGTTCTGGCAACCACAGCTGCCAGTATTTTACCGTAAATTAAACTGATTTTTTTTTTACAGTGTAATTTTAGGCTTCAGTTTAGCATGCTGAGCAAACATTCTGTCTCTCATGTCCTTAAATTTTTTGTCTTGAGACTCAGCATGTCATCATCATTTTCTGAACAAAGAACTGAACGCAACAATTGCATAATAATAAAGTTTTATAACTCTACTTTAAGCTGAAAATCTCTGGTGCATTTGGTTTCTGGTGTTGTATTTGCTTTAAATTTGCTTTCTGCTTGCTGTGGTTTTCCTGTATTTGTATTTGATTCTACTTAGTGGTTTTCACCTGACAGGCCTGAGTCCCTTAAGCTGAAATTAGCCTGTTAAAAGGCTTTGTTTTTGGTTTCTGGGGGTGTGGTCTAGTATGGTCTAGTGCCTTTATAACTCTACTTTAAGCTGAAAATCTCTGGTGCATTTTTAGTTTTTGAGGAACTACCTGGCGTCTGGTTTCTGGTGTAGTATTTGCTTTTATTGCTGTGGTTTTGCTGTATTTGTATTTGATTCTACTTAGTGGTTTTTTGTGGAGGAACAGGTCTTCTCATCAACCACGATTGGAAGTTCTCCCTCCATCCACTGCCACAGTTTTCCCCACGGTTCTTTGAATACCATGCTGTCACCATAACTTCTCCCTCACCAGTAACCATTGTTGTTCTTTACCGCCCACATGGTCCCCTTGGAGAATTTCTGGTAACCCTTTATAATAAG
The DNA here is from genome assembly GCF_030273125.1 of Centropristis striata. Lineage (NCBI taxonomy): Eukaryota > Metazoa > Chordata > Actinopteri > Perciformes > Serranidae > Centropristis > Centropristis striata. The sequence continues at coordinate 4,953,243 of NC_081525.1, read as the reverse complement.
GTCCTTAATAACCATTAATTAACAAGTAATAAGGCATTGTTCTCGCTTTAGATCCGGTAGTTGCAAAAAGCATAGTTAACTTATAGTTAACTTATAATAGATGAGCAATAAAGTATATTTTAATATCAATAAGCAAACAAAATAAGATTAATAAAGGCATGGCAAAGACATAATGGGTGGGTCATGGGTGTTTGTAATGCCATTATTAACACTTATATAAGCTTATAAACACACAATAATGTTAATAAGCATCTTGTAAGGACTTACAAGGGCCTTATTACTTGTTAATTAATGGTTATTACAAGGACCTTAATATAAAGCGTTACCAAATTTCTGGAGGAGCTTGACGTCCTACTTTCAAACTTCCCTGAAGAAGATCCACCACTTGTCCTTCTCGGCGACTTCAACATCCAGCTGGAGAAGTCAGCAGACTTACTGCTTCTTCTCTCCTCCTTCGCTCTTCTGCTCACTCCCTCACCACCTACTCACGGAGCTGGCAACCACCTTGATCTCATCTTCACCAGGAGTTGCTCTACTACAAATCTCTCCGTAACCCCACTTCATGTCTCTGATCACTACTTCATCAATTTCTCCCTCCCACTCTCCCGATCGGACTGTCTGCCCTCACCGACCAACCTGGTCTCACAGGAATCCGTGACATAGCCACGGATTTGCTTAACTCAAAATCCGTGGAATAGCCACGGAATCACTCAAATTTCCGTGAAACTGACACGGATTTCGCTACAATGCAAGTTAATGACAGTCATATCCCGTGGCTATTCCATGGATATTTTTTCCTATTGGTTTGTTCCAAGTCACGTGACTTTCAAGGTTCCGGAACAAAAAACATGGCGGACAGTTCTCTCATTTTTAGTGAAAAAATCAATATTTTGACTTAGTTTCTGCATAAAAATGGATTTTGATCACATTTCTCGCGAGAAAATATATGTTTTATTTTCTAAATATTCACTCAGTGAATGTACAAAATCACTTTGTCACAGAACGGAAGTGGCAGAAATCTAAACACCCTGAGGACCTACGCAACTACCAATCCCTTCTTGCTGCCTTCTCATCTTTGATCTCAGCTAAAAAAAGCTCTTTCTATCAGACCACGATCCAATCCTCATTCTCCAACCCGAAGAAGCTCTACTCCATCTTTACAAACCTCCTGATCCCTCCAACCCCCCCTCCTACCTCCTCCCTCATACCGACCCACTTTGTCAACCACTTCCTGAAAAAGATTGAGGACATACGCTCGTCATTTACCCATCCAGTCTTACAACCCGCCTCTCCTCCTCCCTCGTCATCGTCTCCCTCCCTCTCAGCATTCACTCCACTGTCTCCTCCTCAAGTGCTCAGCCTTGTAACCTCTGCCCGTCCTACCACGTGTCAGCTGGATCCTATTCCCTCCCACCTGTTTCAGTCTATTGCTCCTGATCTCCTCCCGTTCCTCTCGCATCTTATCAACACTTCCTCGACTACTGGCTGTTTTCCTAACTCTCTGAAGGAAGCAAGGGTGAATCCTCTCCTAAAGAAATCCACCCTCGGTTCTGTTTCAGGACCCTGTCTACTCACCACCGGGGTCCCTCAAGGCTCTGTCCTTGGTCCGCTCCTCTTCTCGATATACACCAACTCCCTTGGCTCCCTCATCCACTCGCATGGCTTCTCCTATCATAGCTATGCCGACGACACCCAGCTAATCTTCTCATTTCCCCAGTCTGAAACACAGGCAGCAGCACGTATCTCTGCATGTCTGGCCGACATCTCCCAGTGGATGTCCTCGCACCACCTCAAACTCAACCTGGGAAAGACTGAGCTACTCTACCTCCCAGGGAAGGGCTCCCCCACCACTGACCTCCACATCACTGTCCAGAACACAGTGGTTGTCTCCACAGAAACCGCCAAGAACCTTGGCATGACCCTCAACAACCAACTGTCCCTCAATGCTAACATTACCGCTACCACCAGATCCTGCAGATTCTTGCTGCATAACATCAGGAGAATCCGCCCGTTTCTCACCCAGAATGCAGCTCAGGTCCTGGTCCTGGTCATCTCCAATTGGACTACTGCAACTCCCACATGGCAGGTCTGACTGCCAAAGCTGCTCGATTGGTCTTCAATCTTCCCAAATTTTCACACACAACACCCCTCCACTCCTATCTATACCTATATCTCTATATATTTATATATTTAAAAAATGCTCTTCTTCTTTTCTCTTCTTCTCTTCTTTTCTTCTTTAACATATAGCACTCCTGTAGCGATGGCAGTTGGCTCTTAAAGTTCTGTACTTACTTGATTCCTGTGGTCTATGTCTAGTACCTTCAGGTTGAATGCACTTATTGAAGTCGCTTTGGACAAAAGCGTCTGCTAAATGACATGTAATGTAATGTAATATAATGTAAAAGTTTATCAAACATGTAACAAGTCAGGTTTAGTCACATGTAAATATTACATTTTTCACATTCTGAAGAAGATTTCTCCAAGTTTACTGACGAGAAAGAAAAAAAAACGGTTCTCGAGAAATTGCATAGCTCTTGCTTAACTGTCACTAAAATTAAAATCTATATTTTCTTTTCAGACTTCAGTAGCTGTTTTTGTAGAGCTAAACTGTATTTTAGCTCCGATTGACTGAAAATGTGAGCATGATAATCAACATATTCTACTTTAAATCAAATGAAATAAACAAGAATAGAATGGAAAAGGAGTTGATTTTTAGCTTCTCAGGCCTGCTGGATGAAGAAATAACAAATCATTTATGATAATAATTTTGTACACTTCAAAGATCCACAATCACTGACAGTACCTCCTTCATTTTCCCAGAACTTGATTTACATTTGTAGTCCATTTCACAGGCTCAATTACAACTTGCATGTGCACACCTGTACAGTACTTCCCTGTTTGTGTAAGTCTTACACGAACAGGTAAGTCAAGTCACGAAACAGCTATCTCTTACACTGTAAGAGACAACTGTTTCGTGACTTGTTTTTGTGACTTGCCACGCTTTGCTAAAAATAAACCCCATCCTTGTTCCTGATACCAAAATAGCTCATAAACTGGCAAACCTTGCAACAGGTGGAATTTTCCCCGGTCATGCCCTTACAAGCCTGCTGTACCTGAATAGGCTTTCAATAGAAATGTTACAGTTTGTTCTATTATTAGGAATGACATGACCCAATGCAAATAAATCCTTTTCAGAACTTCAAACACAGATAATACCCTCCAGTCATTAAAGAGGAAGTGAGCCTGAAACTGCAACCTTAAGCTCTTCAGCCCTCTGGCTGTGTGCAGTCTGCAAACTGTCTGCCCCTTCAGTGCAACGTCAGGTCGTGTGACGTGGAGCGGCTGCTTCTTCAGTTCACTTTCACTTTTGGTTAAGCGGTATTTAACGTGTCAGGTAATGATGATGAAACTGCTGACTCTCACTGCAGCCAGACAGCCAGACAGTGAATGGGCTGTGTAAACAGACAAGAGAAGCTTATTGCCAGACATGGAAATTCCTTTTTTATTAAAGTTTCATCCCAACAGGTGATAAAAACCTACATGAGGTAACTACAGTACACACAATACAGTGGCATTGTCATATTGCATAATCATATCACATTCATATGAAACTGTGGTAGCCATTTAAACCATCACTTATATGTATCTTTCATTGGGTTTTTAAAAAAATGTTCTTTTTTTATAAAATAAATATTTCATAAAATATTTTATTCATGATATAGTATAGATCAAAACCAACCAATTTAAACACTGAACAGGACCTTGTTTAAAGCTTGGACCAGATGGTAGTACAGTGAGTACAGTACAATGTGCCTTACAGCAGTAGTTCTCAACCTTTTTGAGTCGTGATCCCCAATTTAACATCCATGTTGTCCGCGACCCCCGCTCACTGAACAGAATCTCACACGCACAGTTCAGATCACCCAAAAAAGAAAGAAAATGACCAAAAAAAGGAAACAAAATTACCAAAAAAGACATAAAATTACCAAAAAAAGACACAAAATGACCAAAAAAAGACACAAATTGACCAAAAAAGACACAAAATGACCCCAAAAAGAAACAAAATTACCAAAAAAGACACAAAATGAACACAAATGATCAAAAAAAGACACAAAATGACAAAAAAAAAAGACTAAAAAGACACAGTGGAGACAGAGCTGACTTCCAAAATGGTTTGGCGACCCCCAGAAATCATCTCGTGACCCCAATTGGGGTCCCGACCCCAAGGTTGAGAACAGCTGCCTTACAGGATACTTAGAAAGTATTAGTCATTATTACAATATGGCTTTTCATTGAAAACAACATAGCTTCACTAATGGGTAAATACAAGTAGCACTCAACACTTGGCTCTTCCTTTACAACTATAAGCATATTTTAAAACACAGAAATATGTCACAAACATTATACAAACATAAGACCACTGAGTGTGCAGATACAATCAAAAATTCCTTTTCACTCCACTCTGGTCTTTGCCCTGAGCTGTCTGTGTGTCAGTGCGACTGCAGCATCAAACCTGTCTGATATGTGTTAAACTCTCCAGGAGAACCAGCTCTGCTGTATCAAGATGAAACGGACAATGTCTGTCATAGAAAAGAAAAAAACCCCAGTGCATAGATGGTAGACATGTCAGCGAGACTGACAGCAGGCTGGTAATCCAGGGCAGTTAAACACGTTTTGGTAGCCACACAGCACACAGAAAGTTTTGAGACTCAGATTGGAGCTTCACAGGAGAATAGATGCACCGATAACAAATACATTCATTAGGTTCTAAAGAAATAAAGTCAAATTATGGTATATTAGCTATATATATATATACGTATATTAAAACTAGAAGGCACCTGAGGAGTGCAAAACCGCTTCTTATAAACCACTTCAGGATCCAAATGTACAGGATGGTACATTTTTTTTAAAAAGGTGCCTCTGTTATCGTGGTTTTGTACCTCTCAGACTTTTTCATAGCAAACTTCAAGGAGCTTCGTTTTAAGAACTGTAATAAAAAAAGTATAAGCAACTATTTCGAAGCTTGACAGTCATTTTTCCAACAGAAACACCAAACATTTAATGGCTCCAGCCATTAAAAGTGAACAAGAGTAGAACCAACATTGCACTGTGCGCCTTGGTTGTTTAGCTGGGACATATCAAATGTTATCTGATATTTTATTTGTCAAATGTCATTTGATATGTAGTACACGTCAATGGGGCTCTGGAGAAGAACGGATGGCTAGTTCCCTAGCTAACACTCCCGTCCACTCTCCTCCTGGCGAGGTAGACTCTTAGTTGTGGATCACCTGCCCACTGTTGAGCTCATTTTCTGTGACCTGTAAGTAAAGCATGGAAGCACACTAGCTAATGAGCCCGCCGTCTGCTTTAACCCTGGGCAAAGAACTATATTTGGTAACTTCAGGTAATATTTAGAGAAAAAAGTTGCAAATTTACTAGATTAAAGTGGCAAATCTACAAGAAAAAAAGTCGCAGATTTAAGAGATTTAAAGTGGCAAATCTGTGCGAAAAAAGTCACAGATTTACGAGAAAAAAGTGGGAGCTTTTTTCTCCCAGATTCACCACTTTAACCCTTAATAGGACACTCATTGAAATACTTGCAAATTCCAAATTTCAACCCTAGAGAATATTGCAGGATATTACATACAGCCAGAATGTGTAAAAAAAAAAAAAAAAAAAACATATGAAAATGATATTTTGAGAAAAAAGTTTACAAGATTAAAGTGGCAAATCTACGAGAAAAAAATGTGTAGATTTATGAGATTTAAAGTGGTGAATCTGGGAGAAAAAAGTTGCTTTTTTCCCACTTTTTTCTCGTAAATCTGCGACTTTTTTCGTGCAGATTTGCCACTTTAAATCTCTTAAATCTGTGACTTTTTTTCTTGTAGATTTGCCACTTTAATCTAGTAAATTTGCCACTTTTTTCTCGAAATATAACCTGAAGTTACCAAATATAGTTCTTCGCCTGATAAAGGGTTAATGCTACGCTGGTTACAGAAAATAGGCCCGACAAAATCACTCATCTAGTGATAGCAATGTGCCTCCTTCACTGAAACAAGAGTGTGTGGATGAAGCATTAACTTATTACATTTTTTTTTTAAATTAATTAATTTTTTTTTACTCTCCATACTACACTGCTCGTTGTGAATGCAAAAACTCACCTCAGTGAGTCTGCGACTTGCTGCAAGATAACTTATACAGCAGTTAACAATTCTTACATAAAAAAAAGTCCACCATCTCTGAACATCCTGCTGTTCTGATTTAAATGTCTACTCTCAATCTATTTCTATGGTTCCAGCTTTTCTTAAGGTGATGATATGTTATTTTTCTTTGTTTTACATTACAGGCAACTGACTATCTATAACTTTTTGAACTTTTAGGATTTTGATTTTGTTTTGAATTTGAAAGCAATTTGAAAATGTCTTGTGGGGCTCGAAAGAAATGGTGATTTGTCACTACCTCTTAAATGATTAATAGTAAATTAATCGATAAGGAAAATAATAATGTAGCCCTTATCAAAATGGTTCACAAACATTAGCCAAATGTAGGACTTGTGCACAAAAATGTTGTCCTAAAACATAAAAGGGCAGTTCTTTTTCTTGTTTTTGCTATTTCACATGTACAAAACGAGAATTGTGAACTGTGACTACAAGAATCATGATTTGTTTTTGCACACGTGTTCTTGCTGACAGTCAAACTACCAGAGGCACAGCGCCCTCGGTCGAGGTATTAACACAACACAAGTCAAGTGAGAGCTCTTGCTTAGTGTGTTTGCTCTCTCTGCAACAGATGTGCTCCCTTCCTAATTCCAAGTCAGCCTTGATCTTCGTGTCTTTTCCCTTTATCTTGATCTTCGTGTCTTTTCCCTTCATCGAGCGTTCATCAGAAGTCACAGCGGCTCCCCAGCAGATAGCTCAGCCCCACAGTCACAGACTTAATCTTGAAGTCAAGTGTGGAGTACAAACGCAGACTGGCCTTCTCGTGTCTCCTGAGGTAGGCGATACTGTAGAGCCCCCTGCAGACCTCTTGTGAAGCGTGCAGCGTAAAAGAGCTGATGCATTTTTTTCCCCCATCCACCTGCAGCTGCAGGGTCCCATTGCCCTCTCCTTCCTCGGAATTCATGTAGCACACGTACAGATGTAAAACATAGGGTCCGTTGCAGTCGACGGAGATCTCCTCTTTCTTGTCATCAGCCAGACTGATGCTGTTGTTGCTTTGGGGTTCACCCAGCTGGAGTGTCACATTTCCTGTGATGTCTGAAGAGTGAAAGGAGGAGTATGAGAAACAAAGAGGAATCAAAGGAAGTGAGAAAAACGATCACAAGACTTTTTTTGTGGGTGTCGAACAAAAATTCATGAGAAAAAAATTATTTTTTTTCTTACCTGAGATGTGATTAAACTGTATGTGTACGTTCTGTTCTGCTCTTGATGTTCGACTCTGGAAAGGGCAAAGCACTTGTTTGTTTGATTTGGTGGTTAAGCGACATGGTGTGGAAACAGGCAGTCTGACAGAAACCAGGGAAAGTCTCACAGTGGGATGATTAATTACTGTAGTGAGAGCAGCATCGCAGCGATAAACAACACAGCCTCAATGTAGAACAAATGTTAGTCAAATGATCATTATACAGCTACTGTGCTGATATGTCCAGGCAGATTATCAGTCATCCAGGTCAGACGATATCTGGAGATTAATGCTTTGCTCTACCAGACTCGAGCAAACTTTTAAAGGATTTAACACAAACATATTGTTCCTTCTTCTATTTTTGCTGTAATACTGGAAATTCCCCATAGGGGAACTTATAAAGGAATATCTTATCTTATATTTTGACTGAAAAAACACCAGTAAAAGTAGCTCTTTTGAGGATGTGTTGTTTGTTCCATATGGTCATAGTGAAAGGTCTGATGTGACATCCTGTTTGAATATGAGCTCACTGTACTGAACCAACCAGTCCATCTCGATTTTAGCGATACTACTTGACAACATATCATCTATTTCTAAGAGAAAGCTTGCTTACAGGAAAAAAAAGCTCAGTTCAAACTAATATTGTTATAACTACCAACTTAATGTTACTCTATAAGATTTAACAAAAAAAACCCCTAAATAAGTGAAGTTGAATACACAAAAATGTCAATGAAAGTAGAACAGCTGCTCTACATAAAGAATAGGCACACATAAACGGCTTATTACAGTAATAACAGCCCTTAGAATAAATTTCCAGCCCCGTTACCAGGTGTTCATTTCACATTTTTATCAATTTTTTTTCGATTTTAAAAGGAAGCCAATAAGCAAGATGCTCTTTGTGGTTGGAATCTCACTGTAAAATGACATTTGTTTATGCAGACTGCAGCCTCTTGTGATTGCAAGACTTGATTGCACCACACACAGTATGAATGAAAAAAAGTTTCCATACACAGTACCAAAAAAAGCCAGACATATGATATCTGATAAAGGAAGAGGAAACTTAAACGTTAGTATCTGATATTTAAATGCCACTAAGATTATTATTAGGCTATTATATCTACAGAAGCAAAGTTAAAAAAAATTTTTTTTTTTTTTTAAAGATTTGTTTAATAGCAGTATTGGTATATATTTTAACACTGACAGCGTGAAAGTGATGTTAGAATAAAATAAAATAAAATAAAGCATCAGTCTTCACATCAGCTCACCTGAAGTTTCCAGCAGACGTAAAGCGTGACCGCCAGGCACGCGGTCACCAGCACGTTCTGCACGGCGACGACCACCGCCAGCCTCCTCCGGCGCTTCTCACGGTGGACCGCGGGGCCAACTTCAGCATCCATCCTCCTCCGGTCCATCAGTGCTCTGAGCTGCTGCAGGAGCTCAGCGACGCTTTTTGAAACGCGAGTGGGCAAGGTGAAAGGAGGGGAGTGACTGGAAAGAAACTGCCTGTGATCGACTCTTTATTATATCCTGTGCGCTTGTGTGTGTATGTGTGTATGTGTTTGTGAGTGTGTGTGGGTGGGGGGGTTGCAGCGCGTCCATGCATACACACACACACACACACACGCTGGCGCGCACACGCACGCACACTGCTTGAGATGCAGGAGTGAAACCAGCAACCTCTCTCTCTGATCGGCTCTCTGTGATGCTGCCACACAAGCGGAGTGGAGTGAAACCTCCCACATTATCATGTCGTCTTCAGTCACGGTCATGTTCCCATCATGTTCATCATCAGGGGGGGTGGAGGCTGAGGAAGTGCGGCCACGCTTTATTTATAGGAAACCAAAGGCAAAAGTGCTCATGCAACGATGACTTTTATATAAAAACATGCCTTCATTTATTAGAAGTAATACATCAGCCTGAGATCACTTCATTTAATAAGACAGCACAGTTCGAGTCTAAGGAAACATGGAGGCTACTTTTTATTATTATCACCTTTTAGTTATGTAATAAGTTAAAGGGATGCTTTCATTTGTCCTTTATTTATTTCTCGGGGAATCATTGAGGGCAACCCCTCATTTACAATCGAGAGTACAAAGAAAACACAATGAAGAACAAAGGTCCTTAATAACCATTAATTAACAAGTAATAAGGCATTGTTCTCGCTTTAGATCCGCTAGTTGCAAAAAGCATAGTTAACTTATAATAGATGAGCAAAAAAGTATATTTTAATATCAATAAGCAAACAAAATAAGAAGACATAATGGGTGGGTCATGGGTGTTTGTAATGCCATTATTAACACTTATATAAGCTTATAAACACACAATAATGTTAATAAGCATCTTGTAAGGACTTACAAGGGTCTTATTACTTGTTAATTAATGATTATTACAAGGACCTTAATATAAAGCGTTAACATTCCTTCATTTATTAGAAGTAATACATCAGCCTGAGATCACTTCATTCAATAAGACAGTACAGTTCGAGTCTCAGGAAACATGGAGGTTACTTTTTATTATTATCACCTTTTAGTTATGTAATAAGTTAAAGGGATGCAGGATTTGTAATCATAAAAGTGTGTCCACATTTTTCATTTATCCTTTATTTATTTCTCAGGGAATCATTGAGGGCAACCCCTCATTTACAATGATGTCGAGAGTACAAAGAAAACACAATGAAGAACAAACAGCACAGACAAAACACATGGGTAACGCTTTATAATAAGGTCCTTAATAACCATTAATTAACAAGTAATAAGGCATTGTTCTCGCTTTAGATCCGGTAGCTGCAAAAAGCATAGTTAACTTATAGTTAACTTATAATAGATGAGCAATAAAGTATATTTTAATATCAATAAGCAAACAAACTAAGATTAATAAAGGCATGGTAAAGACATAATGGGTGGGTCATGGGTGTTTGTAATGCCATTATTAACACTTATATAAGCTTATAAACACACAATAATGTTAATAAGCATCTTGTAAGGACTTACAAGAGCCTTATTACTTGTTAATTTATGTTATTACAAGGACCTTAATATAAAGCGTTAACATTCCTTCATTTATTAGAAGTAATACATCAGCCTGAGATCACTTCATTCAATAAGACAGTACAGTTCGAGTCTCAGGAAACATGGAGGTTACTTTTTATTATTATCACCTTTTAGTTATGTAATAAGTTAAAGGGATGCAGGATTTGTAAACACAAAAGTGTGTCCACATTTTTCATTTGTCCTTTATTTATTTCTCAGGGAATCATTGAGGGCAACCCCTCATTTACAATGATGTCGAGAGTACAAAGAAAACACAATGAAGAACAAACAGCACAGACAAAACACATGGGTAACGCTTTATAATAAGGTCCTTAATAACCATTAATTAACAAGTAATAAGGCATTGTTCTCGCTTTAGATCCGCTAGTTGCATCTATTATAAGTTCACTTATAGTTAACTTATAATAGATGAGCAATAAAGTATATTTTAATATCAATAAGCAAACAAACTAAGATTAATAAAGGCATGGCAATGACATAATAGGTGGGTCATGGGTGTTTGTAATGCCATTATTAACATACATATAAGCTTATTAACACACAATAATGTTAATAAGCATCTTGTAAGGACTAACAAGGGCCTTATTACTTGTTAATTAATGGTTATTACAAGGACCTTAATATAAAGCGTTACCAACACATGCAAAAACATTAAAAACAGTTACAGTGAAAGGCAGAGTTATTGGTTATCATAGTTTTAAACTGGCCCATAGTTATAATTGTGTTGAGTTTGAGTGAATGTTGTAAGATGTTCCAGGTAGATGCAGCAGAGAAACTGAAAGCAGTTTTTCCAAATTCAGTATTAGTCCGGGGAACATTTAGCATTAAGCAATCACTAGAGCGTGTTGGATAATTACTATGTGACCAGTTTAATAAAATGCCCATGTATTTCTATTGTGAAACCCTTTCAATGCTGTGACCTGTTAAAGTGGTAATATGTAGACCATCTTACGCAATATGTCTGGCTCTTGAGAATATCGTGTATTTGGTTTTGTCTGAATTGAGAACTAATTTTAGATTGAGGAGAGAATGTTTGTTTGTCGAAGGCTTGCTGGAGAGTTTCAATGGCTGAATGTGCAGTGTTAAAGGTGCAATACAGAACTGTGTCATTGGCGTAGACATGGGCGTTACATTGTTGTTAATGAAAATGGTAAACAGGACAGGACCCAATATTGAACCTTGTGGGACCCCCACAGGGATATGGAGCACAACTAGCGCTCGCCACCTGACCATAGTGCTCGACTTCAGATGCACTGTTGTAAATAAAACGAGCTCTGTTGGAGTTTTGCTTAACTATATTAGTGGATTTTATCGTTTTCTCTCTGAGTAAGTCGGTGGTTCTCATAACTTCAGTAGCCTTCATCTGTGCACACTGTGTGAGGTCATTGTTATCGTTCTTCTGCAGGTCAGTACTGCACCGTGAAAAGTTCATACTCGAGTCTGATATATAGATATAGGCCACATTTAAAAAATAATGGGTAACGCTTTATAATAAGGTCCTTAATAACCATTAATTAACAAGTAATAAGGCATTGTTCTCGCTTTAGATCCGGTAGTTGCAAAAAGCATAGTTAACTTATAGTTAACTTATAATAGATGAGCAATAAAGTATATTTTAATATCAATAAGCAAACAAAATAAGATTAATAAAGGCATGGCAAAGACATAATGGGTGGGTCATGGGTGTTTATAATGCCATTATTAACACTTATATAAGCTTATAAACACACAGTAATGTTAATAAGCATCTTGTAAGGACTTACAAGGGCCTTATTACTTGTTAATTAATGGTTATTACAAGGACCTTAATATAAAGGGTTACCAAATAATGTCAACAGCCAAACAGAATTGAGCATTAAGACCTGCCGTGTGAACTTACCTTAGATTTGTGCTTACGATCTCGCCACTTGTTGGGATGATTTTATGCAGTCCAGCACACTGGGGGGCTAAAAGTCTTATAATTCTGCAAATTTAGGAAATGCTCCTCTGGATCATATTAGAGGGTAGAAACAAACAGCCTCTTTCAGTTGTTTAGATTGGAGAATTTATTTTAAGCAATAGTTTAACATCTCAGGAAAAGTGTTTTATGAAGATGAGTCAAGCTGAACAAGCTTGTTTCACAACAAAATCTACTTTTAATCTCCGTCTAGCCATCTTATTGCAAAATATAATATTATTCATGAGACATTTGTCTCATTATGTCACTGACTTTTCGATACTTTGCCATGAGTCAACAGACATTATGTCAGACTTAATGACCTTATGCTTTTCACCCTCACACACACATTGACATTCCTGTTAAAGGTTTCTGCGGAGACAGGGAAATTCAGCAGTGAGTTTGCAATGACTGCAGAGTGCCGTCGTACGTTGTGCAAGATATTTATACATAAATGAACCTCGAGGGACATCTGGTGTCTGTTGTATGCAGTAATGAGTTAAAAGTTCTGGTGGTAGTTTTAGCCCACTTCGTTTACTGCGTCTGAAAGGAGCGCAGAAATTGATGAAACGCGAGAAGCAAAACTTATTATTCAGAGGAAAAAAACTCAAGTGACAAAGGCTGGTTGATACAGAGACAAACTGACATAAAAAAAGTAAAAATATTAACACAATATGAAGATATCAGGGAAGTCAGTGTGGAGGCAACTTAAGTGTTTACTCTGAAAAGCATGACCTGACATGCCCGGGCATGATGAAAAAACTGTGGTTTCCTTCAAAGTTTTGGTAGGTGTCTCAAGTGAAACACCTGCTGAGTCTAAACGAAACAGGTGTCCTACATCATCTGACTTGTTGTGAGAGAGAGAGGGAGAGAGAGAGAGAGAGAGAGAGAGAGAGGCAGCTGAGAGCGAACATCTGCATGTGGTTTCACAATGAAGCTTCCTTTTTGTGGGTGAAGTAAACACAACAAAACTTAATCAAATCAAAAAATGTGAGCATACAGTTTATAGCTATGATATCACCACTGCCAGGGGGAACAATCAAGATAAAGTAAATGTCAAGTGACAAGGATAAACTTCTGTGGTCAAAGATGATGTGTAACAGAAGCTCAAGCTGAAACGGGGAAAATCCATCAGCAGAAGTATCGTAGCAACACGTCCCAGGCTTCAAATATTGATTAAAGAAATACTCCGTTATGGTCAGGGTCAAGCATTTTTGTTTTTTTGTTTTTTGACATTCTGGGTTTTTCAATTTCAGCTGATAGAGATGACATGAAAGAAAAAGGAAAGATCGAGTTTGTGGAAAAAAGAAACTACCTTATCAGATTAATCATCATCAGCCCACACACACCCCTATTACAAACCCCTGCACCTTCAGTGTGCAAACATGATGCGATAGAAAACATGCAAATGCTCCACTGAGGTCAGCTCGGTTTTAGAATTTGCTGCAGTTGAAAAGTTGAAAATGAGGGAAACGATTCAGTTTACCCACAGTCAGCTGCTCCAAAAAAGTCTGTACGGCTGGATTTACATACAGGTGTGCAAACCAAAACTGAAAACACCTCTCTGTTTCAATCATCAAAGTCTGTTTACATCTCTAGTAGACATGCATGAAACCAATCTCTCATCAAAGGAATCAGACTATGATCATGTTTACATGAACACTAATATATTACATTATTCCAAATATTTAAACAGAAAATTCCTTTTGGATATTTCAAATTAGGCCTCATGGCACGCTATCATATTTGCCTGTTCACTTCCATTCTATCCAAGGGAGAGGGCAAAAACTTTCAATACCAAATGGATGCTGGACTAGAAAATAACAAGACCAAAAAAAAAAAAAACACGTGTCATTTCTTTCAGACATCACATACATGTATGAATGTGTTGCCAACTCAAAAAGGTTGGAGATACAGAACGCGGGAAAAAATTGAGAAACATACACGATAGTAAGTATCTATGAGAGATTGCTGGAACGGTGGCCTGGAAAATTTGATTTTCAACCCTTAATAGGGCACTCATTGAAATACTTGCAAATTCCAAATTTCAATCGTAGAGAATATTGGAGGATGTTACATACAGCCAGAATGTGTAAAAAACATACGGACCCAGGGGAGGGGGGGGGGGAATATTTTGAGAAAAAAGTTTATGAGAAAAAACACAGATTTATGAGATTTAAAGTGGTGAATCTGCAAGAAAAAAGTTGCTTTCCCCCCACTTTTTTCTCGTAAATCTGCGACTTTTTTCGCGCAGATTTACCACTTTAAATCTCTTAAATCTGCATTTTTTTTTGATTTGCCACTTTATTCTAGCAAATTATCAACTTTTTTAATTTTTACATTGGAGGTCAAGGTCAATAAAGTTAATATTATTATATTATTATCATAATGATTGGTCAGATGTCATGGTGTCACCGTCTGTGACGTAGCCTGATCTTTACTGATTAGCTGGAAGAAATCCATGTGGTTCTACGACCTCACAGACTAAAGTTACCAAATATAGTTCTTCGCCCGATAAAGGGTTAATTTCCATCACATTTCCAGGTTTTCCATGACTGCGGGAACCCTGTGGACCAAACAAAAACGTTTTCTCTAGTTTATGGACCGGGACATCTCTTCAGCACCACTGTGCTTAATTCAGAATGGTGTTTGAACCATATTTTGCCTTTTACAAGTAGTTTGCCTCCTGTATTTTTTTAATATTGCTCTAGTCACATATTGTGGTTCCGATAAAATGTTGATTTTCTGTTCAGCCCTACATGGATATCAACAGGTTTTTAGATTTCCCACGGTTAAACATGTCTGATCCAAAGAAGTAAAAGGATCAAAATAGTAGGGTGAAGAAGGTGAAGAAGGTAAATAAGAGGGTGAAGAAGAACAAGAACAAGAAGGTAAAAAAGGTAAACAAGGTGATGAAGAAGGAAAGGAAGGTGAAGAAGCAGAGCGTAAAAAGGTGAAAAAGGAGGTAAGGAAGAAGAAACAGAAGAAGGTGCAGAAGGTAAAGAATGTGAAGATGGAGGTAAATAAGCAAGAGAAGAAATTGAAGATGAAGGTAAAAAGAAGATGATGAAGAAGAAAAAGTAGGTGAAGAAGAAAGAGAAGGTGAAGAAGAAAAAGAACAAGGTAAAAAGGTAAACAAGAAGCGGATGAAGAAAAGAAGGTGTAAAAAGGAGGTAAAGAAGAAAGAAGGTGAAAAACAAGAAGGTGAATGAGGTAAAGAAGAAAGAGAATGTAAAGAAGGTAAAGAAGGTGAAGAAGGAAAGGAAGGTGAAGGAACAGAGGGTAAAGAAGGTAAAAAAGGAGGTAAAGAAGAAGAAAGAGAAGGTAGCGAAGATAAAGAATGTAGAGATTGAGGTAAAGAAGCAAGAGAAGAAATTGGAGGTAAAAAAAGGTGATGAAGAAGAGAAAGTAGGTGAAGAAGAAAAAGATCAAGATGTTCAACTTGTCCATATTTTGACGTGATATTCCGGTCAGGTCAATCAGTGTATGCTGGGCTGCATGTAGACAGGAATATTAGTGGAATATTAATTTCGATAGGCCATGTAAACCGCTTTGTTGAATATTTGGTAACGCTTTATAATAAGGTCCTTAATAACCATTAATTAACAAGTAATAAGGCATTGTTCTCGCTTTAGATCCGGTAGTTGCAAAAAGCATAGTTAACTTATAGTTAACTTATAATAGATGAGTAATAAAGTATATTTTAATATCAATAAGCAAACAAAATAAGATTAATAAAGGCATGGCAATGACATAATGGGTGGGTCATGGGTGTTTGTAATGCCATTATTAACACTTATATAAGCTTATAAACACACAATAATGTTAATAAGCATCTTGTAAGGACTTACAAGGGCCTTATTACTTGTTAATTAATGGTTATTACAAGGACCTTAATATAAAGCGTTACCAAAATTTTTTTCTGAACAATTTCCATGTAAATGTAGTCAGTGAGAGACTGCAATACAGTGAATGTCATGTAAAACCACACAGTAATCACTTCTCTGACTGATACATGACTGAAATAGTTACTGTTGCCTTCAATTTCAAATCAATTCAGTGCACAATGAGTGATTCAAATTTGGAAAAATGAAAACAAAGTTTTACAGAAAGCGAGACGGGGAGAGATGAAAGCTGAATGGAATTATTAGAAATGAAATGTCACCTACCCCCAGTGTGTTCCAGATATGACCCGTAACACATCTCAGAACAAATCTGACTAAAATAAAAATATATGAGCGACTAAAAGTGACTAAAGTGAAAGTCCCTTCCAACACGAAGCCTGCACCGCATCAAAGCAAAAGGTTTTTTTCATAGTGGCATTGACAGACACACATTTCAAAACAGATTCTGTGCTTTTCGGTGGTGAACACTCGGAAAAAGAGATGACTGAGAGAGAACCACAATTAAATAGATCATAGTTTAATGCTGAAGATGAACCCACACACCCATCTGTGTCCCCTCGTTTCAAGTCTGTCCTGTCAGTAGCATTTCTTATTTACGGCACAATATGGTGCTCTTCCATACAAACATACCCTCGCACACACACACACATTCACACTCACACTCACCCTTGAGTTTATTTAATATTATAGTCCACAAATGTATATTCTTTCGTCTCATAATTCTATGTCACTACTTAGTTAAATATGTACACAATGATGGGGGGAAGAGCTGAGATCATTCCCCTTTTTTCTTCCAATCAATTTCAATTTTGGGAAACAAACAAAAACATTTTCAGTTCTAAAATGGATTTAAGTTCCTGTTCATTCAACAGGAAGTCTTTCATGGAGACGTCGTGGCTCGTTTTCCTCTTCCCTCCTGCTCCTCAGAGTGTCTACAGTTTAGTCCTCCTCCCTCGTCGACTCCTAATGACAAGTTGGAGGGAGCTTTTGGCACGAGCGAGGAGCAGCAGAAGGAGGAAGGGGCTCTTACAGCAGATAGCCACCTATAGTGTACATCAGTCCTGAGAAAAAGTTTATAAAGATGAAGGTGACGCCGCTTTGATTCCTTTTAGAAAACCACTCCGGTCTTATAAGAGTGACAAACGAGGAAATGGGGGGAAGAAATCGTCTTTGTTCCACCCTGTTGATCCATTTACTCACTCTGTAACACCAGACCGTCTTCTCCTCTCTCCTCCAGGCTCATGAGGTAAAGAAGTCCTGGCTCTTCCTCTTCTGCTGTTTTCTGCTCTCCCTCCTCTTCTAGGGGTGCGGGAGGTTCATTCGGTCCTCTATTAGCGTGCTGTCGGGACTCTGTGCCTCCATACACTGCTTCACAGTTGCAATGATTCCAGACAGGCGCCTGTCCAGGGCGGCCAGGTGTGGCTCAGCCAGGACCGGCTGGATGGGGTCAAAGGTCAGGGCCTGGCGCATCGCTGAGCTCAGAGCTCCACTTCTCAGCAGGTTTAACCTGTTCCACGTGGACACACGGACCCTGACAAAATACAAAAAAGTTACTCTTGACTCTTGTGTATGAGCAAATAATAAAAATAACCATTTAGGGGTTCCAGGGGCATATTTTAATGAAATTTTGTAAAGGAGAATAAAGGTTATTTTATGTTTTATTTAACCCTTTATCAGGCAAAGAACTATATTTGGTAACTTCAGGTAATATTTTGAGAAAAAAAGTTGCAAATTTACTAGATTAAAGTGGCAAATCCACAAGAAAAACAGTCGCAGAGTTAAGAGATTTAAAGTGGCAAATCTGCACGAAAAAAGTCGCAGATTTACGAGAAAAAAGTGGGGAAAAAGCAACTTTTTTCTCCCAGATTCACCACTTTAACCCTTAATAGGGCACTCATTGAAATACTTGCAAATTCCAAATTTCAACCCTAGAGAATATTGGAGGATATTACATACTGCCAGAATGTGTAAAAAAAACATACGAAAATAATATTTTGAGAAAAAAGTTTACGAGATTAAAGTGGCAAATCTACGAGAAAAAAATGTGCAGATTTATGAGATTTAAAGTGGTGAATCTGGGAGAAAAAAATGAGCTTTTTTCCCCACTTTTTTCTCGTAAATCTGCGACTTGTTTCGCGCAGATTCACCACTTTAAATCTCTTAAATCTGCGACTTTTTTCTTGTAGGTTTGCCATTTTAATCTAGTAAATTTGCAACTTTTTTCTCAAAATATTACCTGACTCTAGCTACCAAATATAGTTCTTTGCCTGATGAAGGGTTAAGGCATCTTATTTTGACAGTCTTCTTGTAAATTCTGTGGTGGATTCTGCTAACACATCCATGTGCTCTTATTTTGAAAGCTGCATGTGTTTAGCTACAGGGAGTAAGCAGCTTTTTGTGATGTCATTAAAAACACAGCGAGAAGAAATTTAACCACTACATCAAGAAGTAGGAACGTTGCCAATATCATGATATGCATTTTTTTTTAACCATAAAAAAAATATACCGATATTATGGTGAACGATACGATATTGCACAGCCCTACATAGAAGTCAAGAATTGAGATTTGATCAGTTCCTGAGTACTCACATGCAGCACTGATAGAGTGGTGCCAGGATACTTCGCTCATCCAGAGCTGCATTCCCAAAGCTGCACACAGAAAACAAAAACAAACAAAAAAACAGCATTAAAATAAATTACAAAGAAAAGCTAAAGTAAATGGTAAATGGTAAAATGCACTTATATAGCGCTTTTCTAGTCGCTTTGCGACCACTCAAAGCGCTTTACAATACAGACTGCGCTCATTCACCCTTTCACACACACATTCATACTGGTGGCAGAGGCTACCCTAAACGGTCCCACCTGCCACCATTGGGAATTCATTCACACACACCGATGAACACAGCATTGGGAGCAATTTGGGGTTCAGTATCTTGCTCAAGGATACTTCGACATGTAGGCTGCGACGGTCAGGGATCGAACCACCAACCCTTCGGTTGGGGGCCAACCAACTCTACCAACTGAGCCACAGCCGCCCGCAAAGTAAAGCAACTGAAGCCAGAGGCCTGTCTGCAGTTAGGAGAAGACATGAAAATGCTTGGTCTTGGGTTTGATCATATCAAACGTGTTTGATATTATCTCAAGTCTCAGTGACGTAACACAATCACCAACCAATATATGAGCGGGGAAAAGTCCCCGGTTCCAGACCGGCCAGTAAAACCAGTAAAACCACTTCCACAGGAAAAAGGAACATCACAATAATGCTACTAAGCTCAGTCCTAAATGAAAACATAGTGATGTCATACATTTACGGCCACAAGCGGGATTTTTGGGGGCGCTGTTTCTTAGTAAAAATGTATAAATAAATGTAGGCCTATACATAAATAAGTAATAAATAATCGATAATTAATGTATGATTAACTAAATGAGAGTTGAAAGAGCTGATAAATATAACTATTCAATTAAACACATAATTAAATAGGGCATAAATGTATATCATGAATTCATTTATACATTTTCCATTCCTTTATTCTTCCTTACATCTATTTTGTTTACTGTAAAATAATCAACTTTTCATGTCAGACAAACAGAAACCCTTTTTCAGCTTTGTGAGGAGGCATTTTGTGGCGTCTTCTGTTCTTTTTGTTGTTTTTGTTGTTTCTAACACAAACTACTGCACACATTAGAGCAGCTGGAGCCAAAAGCTGCTTCTCCTACATTTTGTAAGATTTTACTAAGAGCATGATGGGGGAAAAAATTGCATGGTAGGAAAAAATGCTAAAAGAATCTAGGTGTAGTCTTGTAAATAGTTTCCCTGAAAGATTCACAGTCTGTCTAAAATCTCAGTCTGAGACTAAAAACTCTAAACACTTGTCTTTAGGTGTGAGCTGATAGTTTTCCAGGAGTCTTGCCAAATATTTCCAAAGTCTTCTGGTGTATAGGGAGCATAAGTCATAGTTACTTTGGGAATTTGGTCTCTTTTTAGCGAGCTGAATCATTTGGCTCAGCTCATCAAGAAGAGCCGCCTCTTCCGGCTCCCAAATGGCTCTTCATTTTACTACTTATACGTTTTATAATTCAGCCAAATTTAGCGCTGTTTTGACTTGTGATTTATATTTGAACACATATATCAATTAAATTTCAATAAATTGCTGTAGCCAATTGCATTTACAGTTGTAAAATCCCTTGTTACTCTCTAACTTGCTTGAAGAAGCAGCAAACCAGCTCGTTGGCGACTGACACATCACTTCTTTATTGGTCTCCAAAAGGAGAAATTCGACTCGGATAAAAGGGAAATTGCTGCATCAATTACATTACGCATACAACAGCCACATCCAACCAACACAAAATATAAACAGATGATATATTAAAGTCAAGTGTGTCACTCACAAGTTTTATATTTAATTAAGCGTCTGATTCGCCGTGTAGTTAAACATCTGTTTTATTGTAGGCCTGAACAACAAAAAGACCACAAACATCTTTCTACATTTATGATAAATGAAAAGAAAGATCGTTAATTCGCTCATTCAGATTATTATGGATACTATTTAAGTTTTTTTTTTTTTTAAGTATGAGAGTCCGTCTGTCAGCAAGTTTTACATCGTTTGACATTTTCATTCAGTCCCTCATGAGGCTGATCATTCCTGAGTGTAGGTTTGATATGAGTGACATCATTTACACTTTCCCTTTATCATCTAACCTATTAAAACTAGGGGTGGGCGAGATGGCGCTAAAAGATTATCACGATATTTCAGGGCATTTTTGCGATCACAATATTCTTGATGGTATTACAAAATACTGAAAAAGATATAGAAAATATGATTTTTTCTGTCTGTATAAATAAATAAAACTGAAAACAGTACTCTTGACTCTTGAGTATTCGCAAATGATTAAAAAAAAAAACATCTAGGGGGTCCGGGGGCCCCGGGAGAAAATGTTGAACATTTTTAAGTGCAATGCATCAATCTCGTCCATTTTGAGAGCTAAATGTGAGCAAACACCTCACATAACACTTTTTACAGTCAACAGGGCTTTCCACTCGGACATGGAGCAGCCAGACAGTGATGAAAAACAGCTGGTTAGGGGGGTCTGAGGGAGTTTCCCCCTGGTGAATTTTTTTCTTCATAGAAGCCCAAATTTGGTGCCTCTCACAGATTCTAATGCCACTACTCCATCATATACACTGATCTTAATCATTGCCTATTTAATTAATTATTGTAAAAGGAGACTAAAGGTTCTTGTATGTTTTATTTAAGGCATCTTATTTTGACAGTCTTCTTGCAAATTCTGTGGTGGTGTAAACACACTGTGCTCTTATTTTGAAAGCTGCATTGTTTAGCGACAGGAAGTAGCTTTTAGTGATTAACACAACTTTAATTGTTAGCTAATGTTAGCTTGTGGCTAACGAACGGCATAATGCAACAGTGTGTTTGGACCTCTGACCGGCCGGACAGGTTGATAGTAATTAGTTCGGCTCGCACACACGCAGATGCACACGGAGAGATGATGTGGGGACGGGACTGATACGGACAGGTTGGCACGGCAGCTTGGTATAATTAGTGTGTGTGTGTGTGTGTGTGTGTGTGTAAGTGTGTGAATGCGCGCGCATGTCTCGGAGGCGGACGGAGAGATGGGTCGGGGTTTTGACTGACTGACAAGGGTGATAGACACTGCTGAGCAGAGACACAATGCAAAATAACTTTTAAAGTATTGTGATTCATAAACAGGAAGTTCAGGCACTCTCTCCTGGATGTACGAGTGAAGAGGGGGGCAGATGCCGGGACAGACCACCACCTACTGACTGCAAAACTCCAACTTAAGCTAAAGCGCAGCAACAACCCCTCTGACAGCAGAACAAAATTCAACCTACAGCTCCTCCAGGACATTGGAACAACTGAACTGTATCAAACCACCTTACAGAACAGGTTTCAAGCCCTGCAAGAGCTCCAACAACCAGTGGAAGAGTACTGGAACAGCCTGAAAAACATATGGAAGGAAACATGCCTAGAAGTGTTGGGGAAAAAGACAACGAAACACAAACCCTGGTTGTCCCCTGAAACACTGAAAAGAATAGAAGAGAGGAAGGCAAAAAAGGACTCACTAAACAAATGCAAAACCCGAGCAAGAAAGGCAGCAGCCCACAAAGAATACGAGTTAGCAAACAAGGAAGTGAAGAAAAGCGGCAAATGTGACAGAATTACATCGAGGCCTTGACACAAGAAGCACAGGAAGCAGCTGAAAAAAAACAACCTCAAGGACCAACTGGTACATGACCACCAAGAAACTGGCTGGAAAGTTTAAACAGACGAACACACAGATCTGTGATAAACAGGGACGACTCCTTACCACCAAGGAAGAACAACATCAAAGATGGACAGAGCATTTTAGGGAGCTGCTCAATAGACCACCCCCTGTCCAAGAGATAGAGATTCCACCAGCAGCACACATGCTTAACATCAACTGTGTCCCCCCAACAAGATCTGAGGTAAGGAAGGCCATCAAGGCACTAGGACGTGGCAAAGCAGCAGGACCAGACGACATCCAAGCGGAGGCCCTTCAGGCTGATGTGGAAACCACAACCACCATGCTATACCAGTTGATCAAGGAAATATGGGAGGATGAAGAAAATATACCAGCAGACTGGAAGGGCGGGCTTATTGCAATCATTCCTAAGAAAGGAGACCTCAGGGGAACTACCGAGGAATCATGTTGCTATCAACACCAGGCAAAGTGCTCAATCGCATAATTTTAGAGAGACTGCGAAAGGGGGTTGATGATGAGCTGAGAGAAAACCAAGCTGGTTTCAGAAACGGAAGATCATGCAGTGACCAAATTGCTACCCTCAGGATCATCATCGAACAATCTATAGAATGGAACACACCTGTCTACGTCAATTTCATCGACTTTGAAAAAGCATTTGACAGTGTAGACCGAAAGCTGCTATGGAAGTTAATGGCACACTACGGAATCCCCCCTATTACATAAACATCATCAAGAACACATACCAGGACATGCAATGCCAAGTGCTCCAACAGGGACAGGCACAAGAAACATTCACGGTGCTCACTGGGGTGAAACAGGGCTGCCTGCTTTCCCCTTTCCTTTTCCTCTTGTGCATTGACTGGATCATGAAGCAAACTACCCACAATAAAAATACTGGCATCCAATGGAGTCTGACAGAACAGCTAGAGGACCTCGACTTTGCAGATGACATTGCACTACTCTCACATAGCCACCATCAGATGAGAGAGAAATCCCAACTGCTAGAAACAACAGCAGCAGGACTGGGGCTCAAAATAAACGGAGCAAAAACCAAAATAATGCGAATAAACAACAAAAGCGTGAGTCCTATAAACATCGCGGACCAGACACTAGAAGAAGTCGTCAAATTTACATACCTGGGAAGTGTGATAGCTGTGGACGGTGGGACAGAGGAAGATGTGAAGTCAAGAATGGGGAAGGCAAGAACAACATTCAATATACTAAATAAGATCTGGAAAACTAAAAACATCTCACTCTATACGAAGCTCAAAATCTTCAACTCCAACGTCAAATCTGTACTGCTATATGGATCAGAAACCTGGAGGACCACCAATACCATCACCAATAAACTGCAAACTTTCATCAACCACTGCCTTAGACGCATCCTCAGGATCTTCTGGCCAAACCGTATCAGTCACACCAACCTGTGGGAACGCACCAATCAAGAGCCAGTAGAGATACAACTGATAAGGAGAAAGTGGAGCTGGATAGGACACACACTAGAAAAAGGAAAACGGCAATAACCAAACAGGCACTAACATGGAACCCACAAGGCAAACGGTGCAGAGGGAGGCCCAAAAACACCTGGAGAAGGAGCACAGAGCTAGATGTGAAAAAGAAGGGACTGACGTGGAAACAGCTGGAGAGGATGGCACAAGACAGACGGGGTTGGAAACGATTCATCAATGGCCTATGTTCCGAAAGGAACACAAAGGCCTAAGTAAGTAAGATTCATTTACTTTTTCAACACTACACTATGTGAAAAATGAAAACACACACTTCTAGACACTGCATTTTTCCAAAAACAATGCACAATAGTTAGTCTTTGACTTATTTCGGCAGCATCACACATAATCTGCATAGAAAAGTGAGAACTAGACCGCCACATATCCATTTTCTATTATTATTTTTCACTATTTAAAATTGGCAATATCTTATATCACTGTTCTGCCCTACAAAGTCTAACTGCAGTAACTACGCAAAGGGTAAAACTGAGAAAAAATGCTTTTTTAAACTTTTTCTTACTGGCCAGCCAAATGTGTTATAGGTAGATAAGACATTTATTTCTACATGTATTGATGATGTCATTTTTTATGCAAAAAAATGATGACGATTTATTTGACCTCTGACCCCAAAAATATAGTTAATGCACTCTGGTTTTGCTGTAAAAGGTTCTAATAGTAATGCAAAAACAGTTCAGTAACTACAATGTTGTTTAAAAGTGTTTCACAACTCTATTCAAAGATTTATGTATTTTAGACTTAATATTATAAAGTAATGTTATATTTTAGTCTTTATATCATTTTATCTCACTTTTTTTTTTTACTTAATCACTATCTAGATATTAATTTCCCTATCAAATGAACTTATAATTTATATTATTCTTTACTTCACAATTCAACACAATGAAGAAATACAAGGCTACACTGTATCATAGTGGATTTTGTCGTTACTGCAATTTTTACATTATTATTTCTCTGAAACAAAGCAAAATTGAAATCTAAAACTGTGTCACAAGATAAAACGCACATCAAGGAGTTCATTTTTAGTCATAACTCAATTTCAACCAAAAATGTAGTTCCTGCAGTTGAACAGTGTAGAGCTCCATAGAGTGAGTGATTCACACATTCCTCTTGACTTCTCGCTGTTTTTAATCACAGCACATATGACAAGAATAAGTGAGTTTGTGCCGCCCTCGGGTCCACCGTCACATTCACCGCCCATGAGACTACTTTAGGAGGAAGTCTATTATCGTCTCTCCATTTGGCTTTATTTAGCTTGAAACGGTATGCAGCCCATTACGCAAAGTTCAATACAAAATCAAAGTGAATTTGAATTAAATCAATGGAGGCGTTTAACAAAATCTGTTTCTTTTCAACGCTCAGCTTGTTTTATTTCATTCCTTCTATCATGGCCATGTGTTCATTGTTCATGGTTATGTTGGGACGAATTGCTGCCATTTCCTCTCCAACACTAGTGACATTTGGTTTGCTCTGTGTCACATTAAATGACGTCAAAGTGTGCCCACACATGACTGTTGGCATCCGCTTTATATACCAGCTGCAGTTCAAAATTGAGAGTGGTTTGCCCAGTCCAGACATGGTACTCATGCTTTATTACATGGATTACTTTTTCTTTAACTGCCAAGTGAAACAATGTCGACCTAATAAATGAACACAAAGGACTCTAGTTACTGGGTCAAATGTGTTTGGTAATTTTCCGTTTGAATAAAAGCTGAAGCATGTCTGGGGAAAATAATTTCCTGACTAGACACATACATGACTTAGATGAAGTCTGTGAACGATTCTGGGAATCAGTAAGCAAGAATCTGCTGCTGGCTGAACTTAAAAGCCAGTCTCCAGCCAAAAGACGAAGCATCAACAAGGCAAACAAATAAGATAGAGCCACTCAAATGACCCTAAATGTGAAATGGCTCTTTGATGATCAAACCTCATCCTGTATAAACTGCTCTCTTTACATTCTTCAAAAACAGAAAGTTTTCCACTGCTGCTTTTGATCATCAAAACCAAATAACTTCAACGGTTCCATGTCCTCCCTTCATGGATGGGCCTCTATGAGTCAGTCATAAAGTAGTTTCGGTGGCAACAAGTGAATTCCTGAACAGACAAGCATGTGGGAAATGTGTAAACAAACTGTAAGTGAAAATGAAATATAAATGACGAAAAAGTGATGTGTCAAAACATGTTGCTTCGAAAAAAATCAAGAATTTTAGAGGAAGTCAGCTGATTTACAGATTATGTTGCAATGAGCAGATCAGACTTATTTCCATTTAAACTGATTTATTTTTTTAGCAATGTGGCTTTACCCTCTGAACCCCAAGCCACTTCAGGATGTTCTTTGCTCTTTATACATTTTATTTACTGCTGCCTTGGTTTTCACGGCAATATATAAAATAATTAGAAAATATCCTTCGGTCCTGCAGCTCTATGGAATCAGCACAATCATGGCTAGAAGTGGAAAAACTCACATATGTGTTTTATTTATCTATTTCTGCAGAATAACACAGTTATAATGACATCATTAAAAAAATAAAAAAAAAAGCTCAAACGCAAGTTGAATTTCTCGAACTATTTGCATTTTTTCAACCTCTCCTCTCGGCTCTGTGAAAACAGCCTGCTGTTAAGTCCAGTGAACTTCCTTGTGAAAAATGATGCCAAACATTTCTAAAAAAAATACAAAGGCTAAAGTAATTAATTATTGATTGTTAGAATCATTCGTGTTATCACTCGCCTTTTTGCGTTGTCGAGCAGGATGAGCATGCTGGCGCCGCCGTCGTCCTGGAAACTCTCATAATGATGCCGATCAGCGTTCCCAATGAGATAATCAAATATGGCCGTGTCGATGACATCCAGCAGCCTCGGCCCTGCGTCGTACGGAGGCATCTTCTTCACCGCCTCGCAGTAACTCTCATCGTACTCCCACCTGCATCATCAGAATGACACAAGTCTATTAAAACACTTGCTGTATATTAATCATTTACACATTCACATCCTGATGAAACACAGACGAGGGACTGAAGCTTCGTCTGTGAGCGAGTGGAGATGTCTGTCCAACGGAACACAACAAATATTGCTGAAGTTCGAAAAACATCATTATCATCAGCGCTAAAGTTGCAAAAACATGCAGTGTGTCTGCTGGCAAAATTCTGCCGGCACAGCAGAAAAATCTAATAAAAAACAAAACAACAATGAATAAAGTACGAAAACTGCAAAAAGGGGAGGGGGAAGTGAGGTGGTACTTCATGATCAATGAAAGTTTTTGGTATTATGTCTACTAGGGTTGTCACGATACTACAATTTTCAACTCGATACCGATACTCAGGAAAATATTCGATGCTCGATACCATTTTCGATACCACAAGGATAAAAACAAAGACCCCAAAATTTAACAGAAATATTTTTAACAACAAGAAAAATGCAACATGTAAACATTAACAGAACCACAGCTTAAATATTTATAATAAAAAACAGTTGTGCAAAAAGAAACTGCAACTATGATAACAAGCTTCAGGTCTGAGGTAGTGCAAAAAATAAATAAATACAATAAACAATAACAATTAGAGCAATATTTTGAGGTTGTATGCTGTGCACAATATTAGGCAAGCTTGATAAAAAAAATAACAATAACTTAACTTAAGTGTTCCTTCCTTGGCTATGCTTTACACACATAACAATATCGATACTATCGATACTTTTGAAAATTAGTATCGTATCCGGATACGTTTTAGTATCGATACTTTTTTGAGTATCGATACTTTTGACAACCCTACAACAAATATTGCTGAAGTTCGAGAAACATCATTATCCTCAACGCTAAAGTTGCAAAAACATGCAGTGTGTCTGCTGGCAAAATTCTGCCGGCACAGCAGAAAAATCAAATAAAAAACAAAACAACAATGAAAAAAGTAAAAGGGGAAGTGAGATGGTACTTCATGATCAATGAAAGTTTTTGGTATTATGTCGACACTCTCTCTCTCCTGACCGCGACAGTGTGTAAAGAGAGAATTCCAGGAACTTATCTTGCAGATTTTTGTGATCTTACATAATCTCAAAATTTCATCACAAAGAAATACAGAATATATAAAAGTGAAATGGGAAAAAGAATTTGATATTGAGTTGTCTGGGAGCGATTGGCAGAAGATATTTCAGACCCAACATACTTCAACAAGCTCTAAAAAATGGAGCGAGTTTGGGTCAAATCAAAAATAAACAACTAGGCCAACAACAATATTGTTGGAGAAATTGTGGGCAACTGAATGCCAACCATTCTCATATATTTTTTTCTTCATGTGGGAAAATACAATTGTTTTGGGAAGGGGTTTTAAGAGCTATGGGTGAAATTTTTGTGTATAATATCCCTAATGATCCACAGTGTATATATCTAGGACTGATAGCAGATAATGTAATAGGTAAAGAAGACATACAGTACAGGCCAAAAGTTTGGACACACCTTCTCATTCAATGCGTTTCCTTTATTTTCATGACTATTGACATTGTAAATTCATCAAAACTATTAATGAACACATGTGGAATTATGTACTTAACAAAAAAGTGTGAAATAACTGAACTATATTCTAGTAAGCAAAGGGTGGCTACTTTGAGGAATCTAAAATACAAGACATGTTTTCAGTTATTTCACACTTTTTTTGTTAAGTACATAATTCCATATGTGTTCATTCATAGTTTTGATGCCTTCAGTGAGAATCTACAATGTAAATAGTCTGTTCAAGATCCTATCACTTGCAGCTAAGAAAGCCATTACAAGAAGCTGGCTGAGAACTGACCCTCCTGGACTGAACCACTGGCTGGACATTGTAGAAGAAATTCGATCAATCGAACAAATGACCCACAGTCTTAGAATCAAAACAGAGCTACATGTTGTAAGATGGACAAAATGGCATCTCTATGTGACAAAGTAGTGTTAACCCCCCTTGTGTTTCTGTATGTGTTTTGATTGACTGGAAAAAAAAAAAAAGTAAAAAAAAAAATTAAAAAAATAAAAATTTCAGCACTTTGACATTTAATTGAACTCCTGCGATAGAAAAAAAGATCTGCTGATGTCAGCAGAGCTCAGCAGGGAGCATCACTGCTGAGCACAGCGAGGTGTCCCAGTTACACAGCTGCTCTGCTAAAAAACCTAGCAGGTGCACTGTCCTCAGCTGAACAGGAGTTTTAGGGAAATTCTGTCAAAATTCACTCTTCAATCATTCTGTGAAGTCAGCGTTTGCTTAATATTCATCCAACAGTGGGTATGCACTGTCATGATCAAGGGGAATTCTCTCTGATGTCAATATAATGTGCTGATGGTGCCTTAGTGTCTACATTAAAGCACCTCTCACCTTAAGCTATCATTCACAATTTCATTCTGATGGTAAATGGTAAATGGACCTGCACTTATATAGCGCTTTTCTAGTCGCTTTGCGACCACTCAAAGCGCTTTACACTACAGACTGCGCTCATTCACCCTTTCACACACACATTCATACTGGTGGCAGAGGCTACCCTAAACGGTCCCACCTGCCACCATTGGGAATTCATTCACACACACCGATGAACACAGCACATCGGGAGCAATTTGGGGTTCAGTATCTTGCTCAAGGATACTTCGACATGTAGGCTGCGATGGTAAGGGATCGAACCACCAACCCTTCGGTTGGGGGCCAACCAACTCTACCAACTGAGCCACAGCCGCCCCTGATGAAGGCAGAAGAAAAATGAGACCATATACGGCAATGATGATGACCCTGAAGACAAAAACTATGTCTTCTTGACTGCAGCAAGGCAATATAACACTATGCACAGACACATATACAGTGTACTATAACCAGCCACCTGTGCACAATGACCAAATAATTTGCTGTTGTGACAATAGAAGCTGATCCACAAACTGTATGATGATATAATACATTTACATATTACATTTAAAAAAAATAATTTCCTGGAAAGAAAAATATAATTCAGTACTAATTATGGAAAATATAAATAAAATTATATTATACAATACATAGTACTACTACTACTACTACTACTAATAATAATAATAATAATAATAATAAAGACAAATGTTTATTATAATATAATTTAAACTCAAGTTAATACAAATATTAATACAAACTTCACATATTAGCATTTAAGTTCTCTGCACTGACTGAAAGACACTCCATGTCACAAGAGAGGGACTCAATTCATAGAATATATTAAATGTTTTTTTACTGGTTCAGTTTCATTTGTCCTCCCACTCAGGAAACTTTTCTCAGAATAAAAGAGTGGGAGTGTCATTGCTCTTTACGATTGGGAAAGTAAAGGTCAGTCTCTTTGAATATGTTGACCAAATATCAGTTTCATGGAAAAGCAGCTGACACTTCAGCATCAGCACAAACATTTCCATTTCCTTCTGATAAACGTTAATGAAATAATTCAGTAAAATGTCAGGATTTCCCCCAACTCAAACAGATTGGGACTCACCTGGCCAGTTTGCCCTCTCTGTATGTGCGTCCCCAGGGGTGTCTGTGCTTCTGCAGCGGCCAGACGTCGGGCAGCCAAAGAGTTAAAGATCCCTCCATGATCTCCCCCTCAGCACACGCTGGCTCACTCTCCCGACAGTAATAACACTTTCCGTAGAAACACGTATTATTACCTGGAGAGAGAAAAAGACAGAGAGAAAGGCACCCATGAAGATTGATTCACTTGACCATGAAGTCTTAATGAGAACATATGAAAGAGATGCAAACGTGACACTGTAAGTTGGTACAGACTGAAGCCGTCTGCTGAGTTCTTAAACCTCTCAAGTCCACGAGATTTCGGTTCAAATTTGTCAACTTCTTATGCATTCGTTTCTGTCTGTGTTTAGCATCTTTTCAGTCTGTCCTTACATCACATGCATGGCTCCTTTTTCTCCACACAAACTTGGCTATCAGTCAAATTTTTCATTTTATTTTAATTGATGAAGTATAAAGCTGCCAGGAACCCAAAATACAAACAAAAGACACTGGTGTCTATGGAAATGTACCATTTTTTTGTACCATTTATACACACAAAAACAGCAGAAAAAATAATAAATAATAAAACTACAAAACAGTCTATTTGCATGTAAATTAAAAATAGTAATAGTTTTCATTGTAGAAAGAAAATTTACATTTTAAAAAAAATGGTCTAGAAACTAAATGGCACACTGTGAAAGCCCCTATGATTGAACTTTCAACTGGCTTTCCCAGCTTGTCTACATATCATATATATATAAATGTATTACTGTAAATAAAACGTGTATTTTCATAAATAGATGGACTCCAGATGGTTAATTAATAACAGTGAAAGAAGTGAAAAAAATGTGAAAGAATTCTCATTGAAATTAAGTTAATTAACAACTCTGACCCATGACACCAGTATGAAGAATTTAAAAAGCATTTCAGCATTTGGAGGCTGTTGTGTCACCTGTACAAGTAACATGCTGATAGAGAACTTTCTCTAGAAAATACCATTATCTTATTTAATAACAAATAACCTGCTGAAGGATCTTAATTAATTTTCTCAAAAGGCTCATATTACTCACATGGCACCTAATAGCACAAACACGTGATTATAATCAAGCTGAGTGAATAGACGTGTTATCAGCAGATGTTCAAAGTACTGACTTCACCTGTACCTGTGTCAGGGTCTGAGCCAGGCGGCAACCTCCTGGTCTGAGCCAGGCGGCAACCTCCTGGTCTGAGCCAGGCGGCAACCTCCTGGTCTGAGCCAGGCGGCAACCTCCTGGTCTGAGCAGTGAAGCAAACCCAGAAGTGCCTTAAGCCTGCATTCTTTCAAAAAATCTGAAAGGGGTCGCCAACAGCAGCAGAACTCCGGTCCTATTTATCTCAATTCAAAATGAGACGACTTCTCACTTGATTTATTACCTCAGAAGAAATCCCTGTGGCAACTTTATGGTCTCAATCGCTAGTTTCAAGACAATATGATGATAATTGTGTAAATAATGGTCCCATTTAGAAAAAAAATAGATGATAAAGAAGCTTGTGACCTATCTGTCATTAAAATGAACAGATAGATACCTGGTCTGTTCATACACAACTTCATTAAAATGTGAAGGCCCTGCAATAAATATCACATATATTGAACTTTGAATGTTCAGGTGTTGAGTAAAGGCTGTAAAATATCCTAAAAACGCAAGGAGGCTGTGTTGGGGAACGTGTACATGTGGACACGGTTCCTGTTTGCTGATGCAGCTTTAAAGGTTTGGTTTACACACGTTACATAAAAGTATATTTTCTCAGAACTTTTGCTCTCTTTGACAATCCTAAAAAACAGTTTACACAGTAGAAAATAAGTGCCGTTGAAAACTGTTGATAATGAGCTCTGTGCGATAATCCAGAGGTGATTGTAATTGTGGAGATGATATTATCTCCTTGTCACATAATTAAAAAACCTGGACAGATGAAACACAAACTTTTTGCATAACTAGATGCATTTAGGAGTAGGGGTCTTTTGTACTGAGACATCAACCTTGTGACATTCTTAAACACTTCTGTTTAGCACTAAAAGACACAGCTATGTGGCTGCCTACGCCACTTTGGTGTTGGTGTATTTCTGGCCACCTGCTGCAGAGATGAGTCATATTAACTTCAACGCTAATTGGCGGTAAGTGACAGCTTTAACATAAGTACTGACTGCACATAAAACATGAGAGTGAGCCGGTGAATCAGCAGCAAACACACAAAAAAAAATGTGACAGAGAAACCCACAAAGCCACAAGATGAGAACGTGGGCCACCAAGAGCAAAAGATGAGCAGCTGGCACATGTGGAAATTTATTTTAACATTGACTAAAAGACACCTAAAGTTCCAGCACAATGCAATGATATATCCACAGTGATAAAATATTTACTGATGGCACAACCCAATTTCCATTTGTGCACAGACAGAGATGTTTTAGTTGTTGTCTGCTTCATTATTTGTCCAAAATTCATCATATCAACTGAGTTTGTATGATCTGAACTGTGAGATTGTGTTCAGTGAGCGGGGGTCGCTAATTTTCGGACTATAAGCCGCGCCTTTTTCCCCATTTTTCGATTCTGCGGCTTATATAACGGTGTGGCTAATCATGGATTTTTACAGCTAACGGCCACTAGGTTACCTCCTAAATCTATGGATTTTACAGGCTACAGTCCACCAAATTTAACTCTATGGGCTCTATGACCGGTCCGCGAGGAGCGGCGGGCTCCAGCAGGAAAAGCTGGAGGCAGGTGTACGTACCAGATCGGCTCGGGGTCCTTCATATACTTTTAAGCTATTTTTCACTTGTCTGTGTGTATTTGTGTCGAAAGCTACTTAGCAGACGAAGGACCCCGTGCCAATCTGGCAGGGCGCCGGAAAAGAGTGAAACAGGTAGCGAGCAAAATTAAAAGTGAAACCGAGAGTGGTACGAGAGACAGAACGAGAGACAGACCGACATTACGAGAGCGAGATAGTTTGTGCAAAGAAAGTTTTCATGCACAAACCGTCATTATGGAAAACAAACGTAGAAATGCATATGATGCAGCTTTTAAGTTAAAGACAGTCAATCTGGCTGTAAAAGAAGCTTCCTCAAGCAGCCATCTCTTTCCCGACAATCCCCTCTGTGCACCAACCCTTACATATGCTAATTAAACATTAAAACACCTGCGGCTTATAGTCCAGTGCGGCTTATATATGTACACATCATTCAATTTAGCTGCTGCGGCTTATACTCTGGTGCGCCTTATAGTGCGGAAAATACGGCAGTCAACACAGCACTGCCCTACACCTTGTGAATGGTACTGTGACTAGCCGATACTACCTGAATAACATCATTAATCCAGTCATTGTGCCTCACAGGCGTGATTTCATTTTCATGGACGACAATGACCCAGCTCATCAAGTTGGCATCATCAGGGAACAGCTGCTGGAGGCTGAGGTTCCTCAGATAGAGTGGCCCGCACTTTCTCCACACCTGAGTCCCATAGAAACCTATGGGATCAGCTGAGTTGTCTTGTAAATGGCCGTTACCTCGGACCCTAGACCCTTAAAGACCTGAGGGCAGCCCTTCAACAAGAGAGGAACGCCCCAGCAGACAATAAGTCGACTTGTAAACAGCATGAGACGTCATTGTCGAGCTGTTTTTGATGCTCAAGACGCACGACAATTTCCTGAGACATTGACATTTTTTTGCTGTGGTATAACCCCACTTTTGTTTGAATAAATTGTTTGAGATGAAGAAATGACCATTGCATGCTTCTACATGGCCTACTTTCATGATATAATGTCACTGTAGCCTGAACTTTTTACATTTTCCAAAAATTTCACCCGAAAGTCAAATATCCCTAACTTTTTGTGAGTAGTGTATGACTTGAGAATTCCATTACTGAGCTCTTCCAGACATTTAAATTAAAAACAATTTAATTATTATTTATGAAGTCTGACTGAGGAAAAACCCGTTCAACTGACGAAGCCAGGTCGTCTAAACACACTGCACACCAAAAACACTGACAAGAAAAAACTAGAGCTGCAACTTACAATATTTAAATTATATTATACAATGAGTCTGAGGAGCCCTTTTTTGAGTAATCGATCGATTGATTATATGAATTGTTGAAATATCAGAAAATAGTTTCTAAAAAAGAATGCCCACCTCAGTCTGCTCCTCAAGGCAACATTAGCTGCTACAAGCATAAGACACCTGACCAGTCTCTAGTCGTGTTGCATTGTGGGAAATGTAGGTGTCAGGTTTTGACAAGAACAAACAATGTGTGACAAAAAAACCGAATGTTATAAGAGTAAATATAAATCTATGGAGTATTCTTACCTCTAAATGAAAGATAGAAGTGGGAAAAATCCATCAGAAAATATGTAATTTTAAATTCCAATATCAATATGTGTCATGATAATGTAACACGTTTTCTGGAAAATGAACTGAGAAACTGAATGAAGGTACATCAACACATTCACGCCCAAACCTTATTAGATAATCCAGTATTCCAATTAAGGTTTAAAATATACAAAACTATCTCAAGTTGTAGACAAAATAACCCTAAATGACATCATCACAGTTATTTTCTCACGCTTTCAAACGGCTCTTTTTCCCATGAGAGATTGTTTTCACAGGTTGAGCAGTACTTTGTAGGACTGGTTAACAAAGCTTTTAACACTTCTGGACTTCCCCTTTAACAAAATTACTGCAGGGATGAATGCAATATATTTTCACAATGTATCTTTGCTTCATGACAGAAAAAAAACAACACAAGAAGAGTATTCACATCTTTTAAAATCTCCAAAGGCCTGTGACTAAACTCTATCGAATGCATGCAACGCCCTCGACAA
Source organism: Centropristis striata (assembly GCF_030273125.1). Taxonomy (NCBI): domain Eukaryota; kingdom Metazoa; phylum Chordata; class Actinopteri; order Perciformes; family Serranidae; genus Centropristis; species Centropristis striata. The sequence goes on along the minus strand of NC_081525.1, from coordinate 4,917,843 downwards.
ACAGGACTAGTCTGGGAATTTACTGTATATCCTGGTCTAGTGTGTGGACTGAGTAAGCCTGAAACAAAAAAACAAAAAAATGACAGGAAAGATTAGTGAGACAGAGACAGAGAGAGAGCGTGAAAACGGATATTAGAATTAGAAAGACAGTGGAAAGATGAGTCAAAAGAAAGGCAAAGATGAATAGAATGAAGCCACACTCTCACTCTGGGGAGGTCTGAAGACAAAAAAATCTTACTACAAAGCTATTTTAGACATGTGAGATAAGACGAAAGATAGGAGGGACACTCACCCTGCATGAGGAAGGTGCTCAGCAGCTGGTCTGTGGCCACGGGCTTAATCTCTGTTCGCACGTTGACATATCTGCCGATCACTAGAGGAGCTCTCCTGAAGCCCAGGATCCTGCAGCAGGACACCAAGTTATTATAGATAACCAAAACTAAAGAAATAACGAAAACTAGAAATGAAAAAACATTTTTGTCAACTGAAATAAAATAAAAAAACAATAAAAAAAAAAATAAAAAAACCCGATAAATAACTGAAACTGTATTGTGTGGTTACAAAACCAACTAAAACTATAGTGATAAAGTCCATTGTCAACTAGGGTTGTCACGATACTAAAATTTTCAACTCGATACCGATACTCACAACTTGCACAACTGTTTTTTATTATAAATATTTAACCTGTGGTTCTGTTCATTTTTTTATTTTATTTATTATTCATTTAAACAAACACAACATAAGTCACCAATAGACAAACAGTAAAAAAGAAAAAAGAAAGAAAGAAAAAGAACAACAACAACAAAATCACAAAACCTAAATAAATAAATAAAACAACAACAATAAATAAGAACTTTAACACATTAAATAACATTAAAACTAGACTCAAACAAACATCAAGCATAATTACCACATAAATCATAAAGTATATCAGTAAACTTAATAACCTAAGAGAAAATATTCTGTTCTGTTAATTTTTACACGTTGCATTTTTCTTGTCGAGTATCGAATATTTTAGTATCGTGACAACCCTACAGGTACATGGATATCTTTACTAGGGTTGTCACGATACTAAAATTTTCAGCTCGATACCGATACTCAGGAAAATATTCGATACTTGATACCATTTTCGATACCACAAGGATAAAAACAAAGACCCCAAAATTTAACAGAAATATTTTTATTAACAAGAAAAATACAACATGTAAAAATTAACAGAACAGAATATTTTCTCTTAGGTTATTAAGTTTACTGACATGCTGTATTTTTTATCTGGTAATTATGTTTGACGTTTTAGTTCTAATGTTATTAAATGTGATAAAGTTCTTATTTATTATTGCTGTTTTATTTATTTATTTAGGTTGGTTTTGTGATTTTGTTGTAGTTGTTCTTTTTCTTTCTTTTTTACTGTGTTTGTCCATTGGTGACTTATGTTGTGTTTTGTTTAAATTAATAATAAATAAAAAATAAATACAATTAAAAAATGAACAGAACCACAGATTAAATATTTATAATAAAAAACAGTTGTGCAAAAAGAAACTGCAACTATGATAACAAGCTTCAGATACTTGATACTTTTGAAAACGAGTATCGTATCCGGATACAACGTTTTAGTATCGATACTTTTTTGAGTATCGATCGTGTGTGTATTCCTGCTTTGTGGGCTTCCAGGAGAAGCGCGAGTGAAATTACCGTAATGACACCATGTTGGCTGTAAAGAGCAACTTCCCAGCTTTCGGGAAAACATTGGAATTTTCCCAATGGGGCAAAGTGTTTAGTTATTATGGTAAAAGTTGTCGGTGCAACACTCAGTAAACTCTGGATGTTGAGCTTTCACTGTGTGGAAGTGAAAGTTTCAATTCAAACATGATGTTACGAATCACTTTTTTTTGCGGCGGGGCTGAAAATCCAGCAGCAGCAGTGCACCGCCTCAGAATACATGTAGGGGAAACACTGCATAATCCTTTTTGGTTTATATGAAATGGAATTATTTTGCTCCAACTAAATAGCTGCTGGTTAGTGAACATGCAGGAACACATGGTAAATATATTTACTGAGACTGAGATGTCTACACTAGAACCAAAATACAAAACATCTGGAACTGTAAGAGTTAATAACCTTATTAGGGCTGAGATGATAAACCAAAGGAAATAAAGGCAACATTTATTATGACCTCTATGAATCTCATACCCAACACAGCCCATTACAAAAAAACAAACACTAAAACTAACTGTAACTGTTGCCAATTTATTGCAACAGATAAAGGAATTAATTTAAGTTGTATTTGTTTCTTTAAATGTTCTTTTATTTTATTTTTTTATGCACACTGTTCATTGCACCTTATTTGTTTCATAGCACCAACATTTTTATACTGCATATTCATATTTATTCTGCACTGGAATTCTACTCCTTAATACATACTCCTTCTTTAGACACTTTATTTGTATTTTTACATTACATTTTATTGTATTTTTATATTTTATTGTTTGAAGTATGCCTAGGTTGTTCTTTTTATTTAATTATTCAATTGTGTTGTTATTGTCTCTGTGTGTAATGCTGCTGCTACACTGTAATTTCCCAGCTTGGGATAAATAAAGTCTGTCTGTCTGTCTGTCGGGAATTCCCAGGAAGCATGAACAATGGTTCAGATGGAATTGTTTGTCAAAAGAGACTGATCATTAATATAAAGAAGACTAAGGATGACATATAATTCCATTAATGTAGCATGCAGCCAACAAAGTATTTTGTTTCATTTATCTGTATTTTACTTTGTGGAATGTAATGTTAAATGAATTTGATTGAACCTTTATTTCATTATAATTTAGGTGCAGTTTTCACGGGGGATTTTGAGATGGAAGAATGACGCTCAAAATAAATCAGTTGAAAGGAACCAACTTGCGTTTGCCTGGTGCTTGGAGGGAGTTACACTAACTGGGGATTTCCACCGGACGCGTTACAGCAGCAGCACGTCAGCTTAGCGAGCCGGCCGTATACACGCGAGATAACGAGATAACGAGATCACGCGATAATCCTGACCATACGGGAGACCGCAAGATCCCGTGATAAAGTCTAAACTCTATTTATACAGTCTATGGATAAACTGTGTGTATAAAGTAAACAACAACAACCAACAGCTTACTTTGCTTCTCTGAGGTGAAAGATCTGTAGATCTGACCATCTATCCTTATAAAAACAATATGTTATGTCATAAATGATTGTATGATGTTCCACTTCAACAATCAGTCTCTTGTCTTTCGTGTCGCCGATCCTCTGAGACCCTTTGATTGATTGATTGATTGATTGATTGATTGCTGATCTGGTGCCCCGGTCATAACATAATGTTGATGTGAAGTAGTTTTAGGCTGCATGAACTGCGTATTGTGTTTTATTTTGAAAGGGGCGGAAGTGTTTTACGCAGATTCTGAGTCGGACTTCCTGTCTGGTGCGATCTGCTCTGTTGAGATTCAAGCGGTTTGGCAGCGTCTCGCGGAGAAATAGAAGTCCTACCTGATGCTCGCGTAGAGACGCTGCTGAGACGCTGCTGTAACGTTACGCTACGCGCCCGGTGGAAATGCTCTCATTGATTAGAGTGTTACCTATTTGCAGCGGCAAACGCGACGCTGACGTGACGCTGCAGTAACGCGCCCGGTGGAAATCAGGCTTTACACTAAAACTAATAAAAAACTAAACTAAAACTAAGCACTTTCCAAAAATAAAAACTAAACTAAAACTAGCAAACTCTAAAAACAAATTAAAACTAACTGAATTTGTAAACAAAAATTCACAACGAAATTAAAACTAATGGAAAAATGCTAAACTATTATAACCTTGCAGGACACGATAGCGAAACATTATTACACTAGTGACAGATGAGAGGATGAAGATACAACACTCCAGTAGTTGTGTTTACACACCTGTCCAGGTGAAAAGCAGCCACCTCTGCGTTGTGTCTGTCATAGCCTGCGTACGGCTCGCCTTCAACCACATAGTCTCTGTTATATCTAGGAAAGGGTGAAACAAACACACAGATAAGAATCACTCTGTAGCATTCACAAGTGTGAAATCCCATTATTAACAAATCTGACCTTCCTAACTCATCCCCACTGTGCCCCAAATGTAAAATAAAAACTGGCAGTCTCACACATTGTTTGTGGTACTGTGGAAAAATACAGCAGTTTTGGCAGGTCATTGGGCAGGAAATGAATAAGATTCTATCCACTAATAGAAATAACGACCTAGGGCTGGGCGATATGGCCCTAAAAGAATATCACGATATTGCAGGCTATTTTTGCGATAACGATATTCTTGACGAAATTAGGAAATACTTAAAAAGATATAGAAAATATGACTTTTTTTTTTAGTTTGTTTAAATAATTAAAAATCTAAAATGTAGTTGAAGTGCAAATCTCAACAGTTGTCAAACACAACATTATTTACTCTTGACTCTTGAGTATGAGCAAATAATAAAAATAACCATTTAGGGGTTTTTGGGGGCATATTTTAATGAAATTTTGTAAAGGAGAATAAAGGTTCTTGTATGTTTTATTTAAGGCATCTTATTTTGACAGTCTTCTTGTAAATTCTGTGGTGGATTCTGTTAACACACTGTGCTCTTATTTTGAAAGCTGCATGTGTTTAGCGACAGGGAGTAAATAGCTTTTTGTGATTAAAACAACTTTAACCACTACATCAAGAAGTAGGAACGTTGCCAATATTATGATATGCATTTTTTTTAACCATAAAAAAATATACCGATATTATCGTGAACGATACGATATGGCACACCCCTATAACGACCCCTTATATCTCCTACTCGGCATATCTGATTTGTCCATCACTGACAAATTTAAAAGAAAACTTCATCAAACTTGCTTTCTGTGCTAGAAAGTGTATTCTTTTAAATTGGATAATGGATAAAGCTCCTTCTAAGGCTCAATGGCAGAGGGTGATACTTGAATATGTTGCTTTGGACTATCTGACATGTAGACTGCACAGCAGGGATGATGTTTTTTTTGTAAAACATGGGAACCCCTTTTGTCATATATTGGTTTGAATATCTCTACCATTCTTGCAAGAGGGTTTGTATCGTAGCTGAGAATGCTCTGCCTTGTAAGTGACACCCTACCGCTTCATTGATATGTTCTTGTTTCTGTTTACCTTTCTTTGATTATGTGAATGTATCATGCATGGCAGTGCACTAGGGCTGGGCGATATGGCCCTAAAAGAATATCACGATATTTCAGGCTATTTTTGCGATAACAATATTCTTGACGATATTACGAAATACTTAAAAAGATATAGAAAATATGATATTTTTTTTAGTCTGTATAAATAAATTAAAATCTAAAATGTAGTTTGAAGTGCAAATCTCAACGGTTGCAAAATCCCAAAAAATTACTCTTGACTCTTGAGTATGAGCAAATAATAAAAATAACCATTTAGGGGTTCCGGGGGCATATTTTAATGACATTTTGTAAAGGAGAATAAATATGTTTTATTCTTATTTTGACAGTCTTCTTGTAAGTCCTGTGGTGGATTCTGTTAACACACTGTGCTCTTATTTTGAAAGCTGCATGTGTTTAGCGACAGAGAGTAAGTAGCTTTTTGTGATTAAAACAACCTTAATTGTTAGCTAATTTTAGCTTGTGGCTAACGAACGGCATAATGCAGCAGTGTGTTTGGAGGGCAGCTCGGTATAGTCAGTTGTTTAAGTGTCAACCTTACGCCACTACATCAAGAAGTAGGAACGTTGCCAATATCATGATATGCATTTTTTTAACCATAAAAAAAATATACCAATATTATTGTGAACGATACGATATGGCACACCCCTACAGTGCACACTTGGTTTGTTTTACTTGCTTTTCCTATTTGTGTAGCATGACTCCTGAATCTCTCACCTAAATCTGAATCTAAATATGTATGTGAGCCAAATGTATGTTTGTTTGTTTTTGTCATATGTGTTCCTGTTTTGTCTTTTGAAAATTTAAAAAACACATATTTAAAAAAAAACAAAAAATAAATCTGACCTCTTGGGTTTGAAGACCACTTTCTGCCCCCCATCCAGCACCAGCAGGGCTTTGAGCTGGGTGCCCTTGTAGCCCACATCGGCCCTCTCTATCCTGGCCGTGCTGAGGGAGGTGAGCACCGCAGCCAGCTCAGGGGTCTCCTCGGGGTACACTTCTCTCGGGCCCACCCACTGGCTGGCTATCTCCCACGGAGACTGGAGGGTGTGTGTGAGGCGAGCTCCCCGGGACAGAGAGAGACCAGCTTCCATCTGTCAGAGGTGTGAGATAATAACACTGTGTGTAAAGATTAGGGTTGTCAAAAGTATCGCTATCAAAAAAGTATGGATGAAAAGTGTTATTTTCTCTCTTGAAGTCCCAGAATGAAGCAGATCAAGCTTGCCTAATATTGTGCACAGCATACAAAATATTGTTCTAATTGTTATTGTTTATTGTATTTATTTACTTTTGCACTACCTCAGACCTGAAGCTTGTTATCATAGTTGCAGTTTCTTTTTGCACAACTGTTTTTTATTATAAATATTTAACCTGTGCTTCTGTTCATTTTTACATGTTGCATTTTTCTTGTTAATAAAAATATTTCTGTAAAATTTTGGGGTCTTTGTTTTTATCCTTGTGGTATCGAAAATGGTATTGAGTATCGAATATTTTCCTGAGTATCGGTATCGAGTTGAAAAGTTTTAGTATCGTGACAACCCTAGTAAAGATATATATGTAGGGTTGTCACGATACTAAAATGTTCAACTCGATACCGATACTCAAGAAAATATTCGATACTTGATACCACAAGGATAAAAACAAAGTTTTTATCAAAACATTTTATTAACAAGAAAAATGCAACATGTAAAAATTAACAGAACAGAATATTTTCTCTTAGGTTATTAAGTTTATGATACTGTATTTTTTATCTGGTAATTATGTTTGATGTTTTAGTTCTAATGTAATTAAATGTGTTAAAGTTCTTATTCATTATTGTTGTTTTATTTATTTATTTAGGTTGGTTTAGTGATTTTGTTGTTGTTGTTATTTTTCTTTCTTTCTTTTTTCTTTTTTACTGTGTTTGTCCATTGGTGACTTATGTTGTGTTTTGTTTAAATTAATAATAAATAAAATTAAAAAAGGAACAGAACCACAGGTTAAATATTTATAATAAAAAACAGTTGTGCAAAAAGAAACTGCAACTATGATAACAAGCTTCAGATACTTGATACTTTTGAAAATGAGTATCATATCCTGATACAACGTTTTAGTATCGATACTTTTTTGAGTATCGATACTTTTGACAACCCTATGTACATGTCTGCCAAATGGTTGTATCCTTGCAAAAACAGATTATAGTCTTGTACATCCTCCTTTAATATCTCCCAACATGACAGAAATTTTACATATTTTTGTAAAAGACTAAAAATGTCAATAGTTTAGGTTTAGGTTTATTTTTATTTGCAAAGTTAGAATTACATAAAATGACAAAGATAACATATAATGTAAAGTGCAGGGAGAGGCAGAAAACCCAGATGGGCTTATTTAAAGCCTCCACCTAAAATTTCATAGTTATTAGAAACTAATAAACTGATAATAGAAAAAACACATGTATAACATCAACAAGTTATAATGACAATAACAAAAACAATTAAAAACAAAAATGAACATGTTACAAAAGTGTATTTGTGTGTGAATTAGAATTTTAAAACAGCACTTAAATGAGCTTTTAGACATCTTTTGAAACATTTTATAGAGATGGAGTTTTTTCTTTTCAAGATGGGAAAAGGTTTTCCATAATTTAGTCCCTGAAATTAACAATAAATTGACCTCTGCATGTCAGAAATCTTGGAGGATAAATTTGTACTGAAGTACAAATGGAAATTTAAATGGAAAGTGGTCATGAGGTTTTTCCGGACACCTGAAATTACAGCTAAATTTAGCACTACGCATTCAAATAAGTATTGGAGAAATTGTGGCCCACACATTGGCAATCAGACCCACATACTATGGCTATGCCCAAAACTGAAAGCATTCTGGAAGGAAGTGTTTGAAACAGTTAATAAAATATTTGGTGGAAATATTACTATGGATCCAATGGTGGCCCTACTAGGTCTATTACCAAAAGGCATTGAAGGAAGAGCCAAAAAATATCTTTTACAGATATTACTAGCAACAGCAATTAAATGCATTACAGTAAGGTGGTTGAAGCCTGACCCCCCAACATATAGTATGTGGTCTGAAAAAATAAAGGAAATATATCAAATGGAATAAATAACATACTCCTTAAGACTTCAAAAACATATATTCACTAAAAGGTGGAGCCCTGCTATGGGTATACTGATATAATTTTATTTCTTTTATTCCATTTTAATTTATATTTTTCTTTGTTATTATAGTCTCTGTATTTTTTTTTGATGTACCATAAGTGTTACCATGTGTATGAAACAGCAGATATGTTGAATATGATTCTGTACACGATTGTGAATGAAACTTAAATAAAAACTAAGTTAAAAAAAAAAGAAATCTGGGAGGATGAAGATCTAAAGATTGACGCGTTGAATAAGAGTGAATCTGAGAATTCAATTTAAAATAAGTCTTAAAGTGCTTTGGAAAGTTTTCATGATGTGTTTACTGGCGCTCTGACCTTACGAAACGCTCTGAGGTCCCGTCGGCTGGCGGCGGAGCCCTCGCCTCCATCCAGCAGGAAGATCTTGGCCAGGCCCAGCAGGAGGAGCACGGCACACAGCACCACCATGCGCTGTTTGAGCTTCATCTCCACGCCCACCTGCCCCGACCCCCTCCTCACCCGACGCTGTGTGTGGATCCCCCTCACCCCTGATGCATGGCCTCTGCAGCGCCCCGTCACCCGCCCGCCAACCTGCACCCGCCGGACGAACTCTGGTGAAGGACGGGAGATGCTGTTTGCTGGAGCTGCAGTCTGAGCAAACAGGCAGTCACCTGGAGGGAAAGAAAGAGAAATGAGAGATAGATAGATAGACATTATTTATTTATTCCAAGCTGGGAAATTACAGTGTAGCAGCAGCATTACACACAGAGACAATGACAACACAATTAAATAAAAGAACAACCTAGGCATACTTCAAGCAATAAAATATAAAAATACAATAAAATACAATAAAAAATAAAGTGTCTAAAGAAGGAGTATGTATTAAGGAGTATTCCAGTGCAGAATAAATATGAATATACAGTATAAAAATAAAAAATGTTGGTGCTATGAAACAAATAAGGTGCAATGAACAAATGAGAGTGGGCAGGGAGGGAAGAGGACGAGAAGCAGGAAACGGAACAAAGGGAGAGATGAAAAAGTGTACCGTCAATAAAATGTAGAGAGAAAAGTGATCGATTTGCCGCCCCTCTTGTTTGTTTCCCCCTCGGGGCAGACAGTGACCCAGTACTGCAGCACAGCTGAAGCCTGTTCAGGATATGTAACTACATCAGGAATCTGCTCTGTGGATATATGTGTGACATTTACTACGCCACACCCAGAGATTTCTATTGTATGTTAACTGAACGGCAACGTGTCCTTGGCTGAGTTACAGCAACAATCCTCCTCGTCTCAGGCAGCTCATATCTTCCATTCCTCTCCAACACTGGACTTAGGACAAAGAAGTCTTTATCTCTCTATCGATCCTGCCTGTTTCCACTTCGTGGCGAGATAACTGTGGGACCAATGTGCGCTATTACTTACAAGGCAGACCAGTGCATCGTGAATTTAGCTCACAAGATCACAGCAGATCCACTGCACACTCTAAGGCAGGGGTGGGCAATTAATGTTCCCAAGGGGCCACGTGACCAAAACCACGAAGGTTGCAGAGGCCGGACCAAAACTCAGAACTAAATTCTGCTCAATATTAATGTAATCGCTTTATAAAATATAGTAAATTATCTGGTTTTGAGCTGCTACTGATAGGAACACATGTTATGATGAGACTGTTAATGTGGAGTAAATCAAATATAGCAGTAAAAAGTAGTAAATACTCCAATCACTATATCACTTCTCCATTTATTTTACACACTACTGTAAATGATCTTTAGCAAGGTTCCTATTTATGTTTTTGTATTATATAGCTTGTTTTTTCATGTTTGTACATTTTCAACGTGTTTTACAATGTTGTGATGCGTTTATTTTGAAAAGGTGCCGTCCACTCTGAAACGGGTGCTTTAATTTTGAAAGGTGACAGGAAATAACCGGTAGAACGGTTAAATGAAAAAACGAACAGTAAATAATAACGAGTGCGTCGTAATTCATTTAAAGTTGATATAAAGTATGAAAAAGGCTTCTATAGTGGCTGACTGACAGGACACAAGGTTTGTTAGAGTTTCTTTTCTTCTGTCATATATATTAGTGGCTATATTTGTTGTCTTAACTATAGTAAAAGTGCTTGTTAGCTCCAGTGCGAATGATAATATTTGCTATTTTTTTCAAAATAAAAGCACTGCGGTTATATTGATTTCTAATTTCTTGGTAACCTCACGCGGGCCGCCCAATGCCCAGGTCTGCTCTAAGGCCTGAACATGCAGCTCCATACATATCTTCAGGGTGAAGGTTCAGCATGGTCAGGATGCGCGCTATAAAAGGCTTTACATCTTTTGTCACACTTAACATTCATATGCTTAACAAACTCTGATCACATGGTCTGAATATGGCCCTTTCTTGAACTCCCAGCAGATATATTTTAGTGCTATCCCATAACAAGCTTTATACTAGGGTTGTCAAAAGTATCTATACTCAAAAAAGTATCGATACTAAAACATTGTATCCGGATACAATACTCATTTTCAAAAGTATCGAGTATCTGAAGCTTGTTATCATAGTTGCAGTTTGTTTTTGCACAACTGTTTTTTTATTATAAATATTTAACCTGTGGTTCTGTTAAGTTTTACATGTTGCATTTTTCTTGTTGATAAAAATATTTCTGGTAAATTTTGGGGTCTTTGTTTTTATCCTTGTGGTATCGAAAATGGTATCGAGTATCAAATATTTTCCTGAGTATCGGTATCGAGTTGAAAATTCTAGTATCGTGACAATCCTACTTTAAACACAACATATAAATACACCTGAGTATCGTGATATTATGTTTGGTGATACTGTATCAATTATTTTGCTTACATACAACCTGTTATAGCAGACAGAGAGAAAAAAATGTTGCTATGGTGTTGGACGCAGTCATAAATTATATAATTATTATATTCAAATCAGATTTAATGCATATGGTAGTGCATTCCCTATACTGACAGTTTCCATTAAAGTTAGAATTTTAAAAAATCTCAACATATTGCCTTCCCTACAGTACCGCATTACCATTATATGTGTCGTATCGACAGATTCTTGCCATCATACAGTCCTAGTTTTTTTTAATATTCCTGTATGCTTAGTGCAAAAAAAATCTCCTTGGGACAGTTAAGGTTTCATTCCTCCGAGGGTTGCTGCAATGTACAGGTCTTGCAGAATACTGGGGTGTAAAAAAAAAAAAATCATGATTATCATTCCATGGATAAATGCTTGTCTATGGTATTGCAATTTTTTTTTTTTGAAAGGAAGGCTTTTTTGCTACTAACAAAATAATTTAAGTTTCAATTATAAAAAAGCATATTTTAATTTTTTTAGTATTAAAGTATTCTGTTTGTACTCCTTTAAGGGCACTATAACTGATAATAAGAAATGATCGTAATGAGAAATGATCGTACAAATAATATTTACAGAAAATGAAAAGTAAACATGTTTGAAAACGAGTGAATAAGTACAAACTTATTAATGCCCACTGCTTCTCCTTAAGTGATTAACCAGCTTCCTTATTGATCTAAACCTAGTTACTTTCCCTAAATTTATATAACAGCTTCTGTTTTTATTTCTTTAAGGGTCACTATTGGTAATAATAACAATAATTTTCTAGAAATGAATATTAATAATAAATATGTAATTCCATATACCGTGATATTTCCTGACAAGGTTATGGTACCGTAAAAATCTGATACGTTGTAGAACCTGATAATGTAATAAATTCCTGATAATGTAATAACCCCGATAATGTAATAAAAATCTGCACTTGAGTCCATTGAAAATGTAATAAAACCCAATAATGTAATATCTTCCCGATAATGTAATAAAGTGCATTTACCAATAATGTAATACACTTTTTTACCAATAATGTAATAAAGTATAACATTAATGGAAGGTTTTTGATCAAATCAAAGATGGCGGAAAATCCAATATGGCCGAAAAACCCCATTGAGGATGTATTGAGCTCGGATTGGCCCAAGGGTTCCAGTGTTACATGCTTTGTGAAAAACGGATGAACGGGTCAAAAGTTAATAAACATTCAACTTTGACCTGTTGGTGGCGCTAGAGCTCTTGAGCTAGAGTTGATACACAGTATCACCACTTGAACCCAAGTAATGGGTGGTCTGCTGTTAAATTATTACAATATTGGGGAATTATTACATTATCAGGACTTGCGAAATGAAGGCTAACCTGATAATGTAATAACCTCCCATTAATGTTATACTTTATGACATTATTGGTAAAAAAAAAAAAAGTGTATTGCATTATTGGGAAATGCACTTTATTACATTATCGGGAAGTTATTACATTATCAGGTTTTTTTTTTACATTTTCAATGGACTCAAGTGCAGATTTTTATTACATTATCAGGAAGTTATTACATTATCAGGTTTTTTTTGTTTTTTTTTACATTTTCAATGGACTCAAGTGCAAATTTTTATTACATTATCAGGAAGTTATTACATTATCAGGTTTTTTTTTTTTTTTTTTTTTTTTTACATTTTCAATGGACTCAAGTGCAGATTTTTATTATTTTATTACATTATCAGGTTCTACATACGTTGCAGCCGTGAGCGTCCCAGGGAGCAGCTGCCGGACAGGTAGCCCTGCTGTGGTGCAGAGGGGGGTCATGTGAGGTGCTGGACCCAGCTCAGCCCCTCTGTCCGACGGTCAAACCGTGCGGAAGAGAACCGGCCTGAGCCCCGGTGATGTTCACCTGCCCGCTTCGGCTAAACACATGAATAAACCGAGCTGAAACACGGAGCCTCACACGTTGTGAGCCGTTCACAGCAGTTAGGATTAATACAACCGCCACGTTCCAACTGCCAGTTAACCGTTAACACACGTCAGCGCCAACGGCTGCTCATCAAACCCGCGATAAAACGACACGAGGTGAAAAACGACGGTTGAGCTGGTGTTGACACGGCTCAGTGTGGCCACGCAGGCAATCTCTTCTTCCACACAATCGGTCTTTCATGATGTTGCTACCCGTTTTTTTTTCAACACTGACTGACTGCATTAAAATCCCATCTAAAATCTCGCAATGATGGCTCCACTTTCACGCTTTCTGCGATAATTATTCAGCCGTTATTTGCCTTAACAGGTCACCGTTCCTGCAACAATTCGGTCCCATGAATCCCATCAGTGCTAGCTGTTTAGCAAACACCTTGCTGTGTAGGTTAGCTACAGCTGCCAGCTAGCTACAGTTAACGTTACGTCGTGTGTTGTTTTTACTGGCTGCCGACCAGGCTCGCTTACCTTATGGCCATATATGTGTCACACTTCACAGTAGGCAAAGTAGCTTCCGGGTGCCCGTAAAGTCCTCCGATATTGAGATTTAAATGTATTAAATTGTCCTGCTGCTAAAAGTGACGATGGTTTATCATTTTCTCAATCCCCCCGGTAGCTCCCTCTCCTCCGCCCTTTTCCTTCGGTTCCTTCTCTCTCTGGCCTGCCGAGTCCACTTCCTCCTCCTGCAGGAGCTCCAGGCGGCCACCAGGTGGCGCTGCTGCACCATGTACCTCAGCACAGGCTTAATGCATTGAGATAGATGCAAAGAATTACAATGCTAACAACTTTTTTGACTTTTTTTTGGACATTTTTCCTCTTTGTGGCTTTGTATTTCACTGCAATATCGTCACCCTGGTAGAATAATCATAAGTCATTTTTTCAAGTTTTGCAGGAAACACAAAAAACTTCACCAAAAGTGTAACATATGACATTTATTGATCGTTTCACTCAAAAAGGATGTAACAAAGGATGGCTATTGGCATAGTAATAACACTGTGTGTAAATTATGTAACTTAAAATAAATAAATGACTTCGGCAATTTTGTGAACATGCCTTTGTGGCTTAAGCAAGATATGGTAGCACTTTATTTTGAAGGTGTCTACATTAGAGTTACTGTCAGAAACATGACATGACAAGTATCATGAGCATTAATGTTAATTCAAAGTGTCATTGTGTCATGTCATGTTTATGACACGCTCATGTGGTTTTACTGGTTTTACTGGCCGGTCTGGAACCGGGGACCTTTCCCCGCTCATCTATTGGTTGGTGATTGTGTTACGTCACTGAGACTTGAGATAATATCAAACACGTTTGATTTGATCCAAACCAAGACTAGAAAAGACTGATATGAAACAGAGCAGATTACTACCTTCAACTGAACCATGGAGATGACGGAGCGCTGAAACTCCAGTAAAACTCCTAGATTTACTAAAGACTTTCAGTTTTTACTCTGGGACTGTGAGCATCTTTTGGTGTAAACCAGCATTAAGGCAACTTTCACCTGCAGTTACAGAAGCTCCCAGTCGTCATGGTGATCGGCAACAACTCCAACAGCAGCTTTCAAAGCTTGAACTGATTATCTGTGTTTAATAGTATTGAACCACACTGGATTATATTTCACTGTAGAATAAGTTAAATACTGGCAGCAGGGACGCCAGTATTTAACTGTTATTTTACAGTCCATGTACTATAATTTATTTGAACAGTATATTATCGTATTTTGCAAAGCTAAAAAAAAACACCTTCAAGTGTAGTTGTTTGTTGTTTTTTTTAGTTGAGATTTTTCTAATTTTGCTGTGTGCATTCAGCATTTTTAATGCAATCTTTTGTGTTTACTGTTTTTTTTGTAATTTCTTTGTGTTTTTATGTGTATTTTGTATTTTTGTGTTTTTTTGTAATTTATTTCTTATTTTATGTGTTTTTTGTTTTTATTCGTTTTTTTGGTAATTTTGTGTTTTTAATTTATTTTTTTGTGTTTTTTGTAATTTTGTTGTTTTTATGTTTTTGTTATTTTGTAATTTTGTTGTGTTTTTATGTGTTTTCTGTTATTATTTTGTGTTTTTTGTATTTTTAATTTTTTCTTTTTTTTGTGTTTTTTGTAATTTTGTTGTGTTTTTATGTGTTTTTTGTAATTATTTGTGTGTGTTTTTTGTGTTCAAAATGTTGATCCAGTAAGTCAAAATGAAAATAATAATATTTTGTATTACAGTATATGACCGTAGGGTAACGGTGGGTGTTGGGGTTATTTTACAGGGTATTTATCGTAATTTATAATTTATTTAACAGTATTATACAGTTTTATGCTGTTAAATTACAGTTATCAAGTGTTAATTGACCGATTTAACTGTTAATTTACATGTGAGGGATGCATATTTAACTTTTTTTTTTTTTTTTTTACAATTATTTTAAAATACAGTAGGATACTGTTGTAAATACACAGCAATTTGTTACAGTGCATCTCATGTCTACGCCAATGTCAGCTATAAAGAGTCACACACAATCTTGAAGAGAACAATGAGCATGAGATCGATGTGTGGAGTAAAAAAGGGCAGAGTGTTTATTGGTTCTCAGTCTTCACACCAGGCGGCGCATCACTCAGCAGTGAGGTCACAGCGCTCGCCACAGTCATGACACGGGCAGACAGAGACAGACACACACAGAGCCAGGTAAAGGGTGGAGGTCAAAGGTCATTTTACACATCACCCATGTCACTTTCAGTGACTTGAACAAAGGTTTTTGTTGATGTCCTTAGTAAACAGTGAATGATGCCTGTCCAGATTCACATTAATTCCACTTCTCCACCAAACCAGAGGACAAACACATTGTATAACCGCACTGAAAACACTTCCTCTGGTCCAAACCTTCATCTCAACTGTTAAACATTTTTCATGAGCATTAAAAAGAATGAATTCAGGAGGCAGATTCACTCGAAACAGGTAATACAGGGCAAATTGTGCATTTGTAGACAGTATGGTCAATTTAAAGGAAACAACAAACTCACCACAGAAAGGGGAAATTGTCAAGCATTGCATCAAGTTTCTTCGTAATAAACCAAAATTATCCTAAAGGGGGAGCGCCTGACATTTGAATTTTCCACTCTCACCCCCAAACAGATGATTACAGAGTCATTATATGAGTAGTGATTGAACTTCCTTGAAATTCAAGAAATGATTCAGCTAAAACCACAAAACATCCCAAAATGAAACGCGTTTCCCTTATTTTGACCACACACTGTACAGAAATGGTAAAAAAAAAAAGAAAAGAAAAAGGAAATTGTGTAAACTCAGGTTACAGTGAGGAAATCCTCACAAAAAAAGCACTCCACATGATCTGGGTAATTCTCAAGGGGAAGAATGATAAACCCAAATTGATCCAAATGAACTTTTGACTCCAAAAGGTTTGTTTCAGTATAAAACTCAGGAATCCACATCGCTTACATCTCAATTAACATCAGATAAAGCAAAAAGAAAGACTGGAAATGTGCTTGGGATGCTAACTGTCTACAATGGGTTTGTTTACATCCCAGCTCCTTGTTTGTTTTTTAATTGAGACAGCATCAATTCATAGTAAACTGCTCCAAATATATTGCAAAGGACGGCAGGTTAAGCTCTATCATCTGCAGACATAAGCAGCTCTCTAAACCTCCCAAAAGCCCCAAACTCTGTCTCACCCATTTCACTCACAGACTCTCTTCACCAGCTATGGCTAGCCTCCATAATGCTTCAGCTCTGGGATTTGTCACTTCAAACACTCCCTGCTCCATTGTGCAGAAAAAAAGCTTTTTCACAGGCCACAATGGACACAAGATGAGTACCAGTTTCTACTTCTTATCTGCTCGTGACTTGTCTTTTCTCCACCCTTCTAGTACAATGACTGGTGGAGCTGGCAGTCAGTCACACAGTCAGAGGATTAAGGTAGCCGGTCACCCCCCAGCAGTGACCAGGCAACCTCCAGGGGTTGCCAATGTGGCTTCAATTACAATGTTTTAGAAAAATAGAGAAGTATGCATACACACCTACACATATGCCTGTCTTTGGCTTCCTCATTCACTCGTCCACAGGGTCATCACCTCCTTTAGTTCATTAACAAAGGACTTTTTACAGGGACTTAATTGTCTTTGCCTCAGTTTGTTGTTTGTCTGACTTGTATATCATGTTGAGGACAGTTTGACTGCATATTAAGCTCGAGAAGACTGATTGATGCACATTAGAGGGGATCCAGTGCTGCCAGTGTGGATATGTTCACCTCTCCGTCCCATCACCCTCTTATATAACCAACTCTGAACTTAATATACCCGGTTGATAGGCAGGACATCTGTTTCTAACATACTGTAATACTAAGGTTTATACAGTACATGTGAAGGGATTGTGAACTGGGGCAAACGATTGTGTAAACATACAATGTAAACAGCTGTTTTAAAAAAAAAAAGGATTTGATTATTATTGGGCAAAAAAAAGCTTCCCCCTCATTGTCATCTCCATCATTCTGATCACGTTTGATCATTTGTGTGCAATTTGCTCCAAATGAAAGCAAACATATATTTGTGGCACCGTGACACACGTGTGATGCACAGTGGGAACTGGACATTTTCTTTCTCTCACTGTAACGAGACAATACCCACATCTGATTCCACTGCAGCTCTGCTCCTCCTGACATTTCGTCAACACACACACACAAAACAGTGACGTTACATCTCTTGGCACTAGTTATAACCAAGGTGCTTATTTCAAATCAGATGCAACACAGTTGGGGCCTAAAAATTGAGCTTGATCCATGTTAATTACAGACCAGGAGCAGGGACATGGAGGAGCAAAAAAAAAAAAAATACTAATAATGTACTTTTGTGAGATTTTGCAAAAAGTTAATGTAATTCTAGGTCACTTCTGCACCTACAGAAACCATAGATTATGGAAATAACCACAACAATGAAGCACAAGGTTCATAAAATACCTGTTAAATCAGTTCCTGGTGGTAGGCACAGTATTACACAAGTGAGAGAATACTACAAAAATAATAACTGTTATAATAACTATTTCAATAATCAATGGGTAAAGCAACTGTTCATGCAAAGATGCCAGAAAATGCTTTTTTCAGCATCTCAAATATGGAGATTTCCGACTTTTCTCTGCTTTATATTATATCAAATAGAACTGAAAATTTGCAATGACCAAACTAGACATTTAAAGACATCCCCTTGGACTTTGAGAAACTTGGATGGACATTTTTCACTATTTTTCAACATTTTATAGACCAAACGATAAATCGAGAAAATAGGCAGCAGATTTATTGATAATAAAATTAGTCCAGCAAAGTGTACTCTTTCCTGGTTAAGTCTACGGTTTCTATTGGCACCAAAGTGACCTGGAACTACACTGACATTTTGTGAAATCTCACAAAAAACTTCTTTTTTTTTGTGCTAACCTTAGATTTCCCCCCTTCATGTCCCTTCCTAGGCACCGTAGTTAACAGAATAAGGGGTAAACAAAAAAAAAAACTAAAATAAAATTCACATGTACATAAAATATTCAAAATAACTGCTTCAAAAAGGGAAAAAAACACAGAAAAATGTAACATTCAAATGTAACAGACAAAACAACATTGACGTGCGATCATCTACTACATGGTAATACTGTGAAACTGCACCATCCCTCCCAAAAAAAGGAAAATAAAACTAACACAAAACAATATTAACAAACATTTTTTTAAGTCTGTATGGCTCCAGGTAGCTTTGAATGTCTGCTCCAGACCAGAGGCTCCGACCACGTTAAGCAACAAGAAGAGGAGGAGATAAAATCATGTATCATGAGTACTCGTTGCTCTCTCTCTTGGACTCCTTCACAGTTTCGAGTCTGTAGTGTTTAGTGAGTGTGAGTGAGAGTCTGGTGAAGCGAGCGTCAGTAGACGGAGAGCAGACAACACTGGAGTGGAGAACACAAAAAATACAGCTTTGTAAAAAGGATGAACTGTCGTCTACCCAGCTGTGAACTCGTCTTAGCTTAGATTCTGGGATGATCGTACCTATGTGGACAAGATTCTTGGGATTTAAGCAAATATTTTCCCTCCCACCCCTCCTCACCCAATGCAGTTATACAAACACGCACACATACGTACAGAACACTTAGCGAGTATATGAGAAAGAAGAGGGTCTGTAATAAAAACTAGACACATTCAGGAAGTGTGGGAATTGTTTCTGCTGGAATCAATTGCGAATCAGAGCCCTTATGTTTACGTCGATGTGATCAAATAGGCCTGTTTGTGTGTGTGTGTGTGTGTTAATAAGCCTATGACTCCAAGCCAACACAAGTGAATAAAGAGAACAACTGAAAGTGTGATCCGAGGAAGTAAAAGAAAGTGTTTGCAAACCCTCCAAAGTCCAACGAGTTAGTCCAGTGTGAGTGCGTGTGCTGTGATTGTGAGTCCAGCTGATTAAAAGGAGGAAAATCTTGCATTTCGAGCATGGCGGCGGGGCGGGGCACACAACAGTTAACCCCCTTTTAAAAAACAAAACAAAAAGCAGATGACAGGATTATCTCTGTCCACCCGAGAGAACAGTCTGTCAGTCTGTGAGAGAGGAGAGGAGAAGAAGAACGGCTCCACTGAAGTGCTGGACAGTAAAAACAAAAAGACACCAAGAGCAAATGGGAGACGAGAGCAGTGGTGCAGGTCCTTGTTCAGTAGTCAGTACACCCAAAACACTCACAAACATCCACACACACACACACACACACACACGCACACAGACATACGCACGCACACACACGCACACGCACACACACACACACACACACACACACACACACAGGGTACTCTGGTTAAGGCAGTGGTGGCAGGTGAGGCTGCAGTGAGGCCGGGGCTAGAATCGGAGAATCGGCGTTCAGGGCTCATGGCAGTGAAAGCTCCCACTACTGAGTCAATACTCCTCCTCATCCTCCTCCTCCTCTGTCTCCTCGTCCCTCTCTCCCTCTTTGCTCAGTCACACTTCCTCAGCTTCGGTCACTCGAATGACATCAGATTGGCTGGCACCTGTGGGTGAAACAAGCCAGGTGTGTGGTTGGTAAATGAGATATTTAAAATGGATTTTTCTTCTCTTTACTTATGAACAGTTTCTGTCAGATTATAATAAACCTGTAAAATCACCAGGCGGCTAACAGGTTTCTACCAGGCGGCAACCTCCTGGTCTGAGCAGGGAGGCAAACCAGGAAGTGCCTTAAGCTGCATTCTACTGAAAATTCCAGCAGGGGGTGCTAAGTTTGGCTGCAGAAAGATTTCTGTCCATTCATTTTAATGCAAAATGAGAAAATTTCTCAATTGACTTATTACCTCAGAATTTTTTTTTTAGTTATTAATTACCTGCCTACGGGCAACAAACCCCAAAAACTTCAAAAATAAATAAATATATATATAAAATTTCTTCAGATTGTTTATTGACTCTGTATTAAGACAAAAACACTCCAAACATGTTTTTTCCTAAATGGCATCATAATGCGTACCATAGAGGGTTAACAGTGTGTGTGTGTGTGTGTGTGTGTGTTTCTGCAGCTCCTTACCTGTTGCCTATTGCTCTGACAGGCAGCGCTCAGATGTTTGAACCAGAGCAAAGCGTTCATTCTGTTCCCTGCTTGGTACTTGTAGGTGTTACCTAGGCGACAGAGACAAACAGCATGAGTTGCCAGGTCTCTCGTTTCCACCTGTTTTCTCAGCGCTCTGGAAAGATGGCCGAGGCCTCCATTGACTTTGGCCCGGCCCATAAAACAAAAACAAAGTCACAGTGGAAAAGTTCAGGACAGAGAGTGTGTGTGTGTGTGTTTGTGTGTGTGTGAGAGTTAAAAGTTGTGTGTGAACATGAAAAATGCTCAATATGACGGTGTGTGTGTGTGTGTGTGTGTGTGTGTGTACAGGTGATGTCACCAGTCAAACCAAACTCCACTGACCCAGTTCACATTTTACTGCATCCGTTTTCAGAGAGCTGACTGCATGTTTGCGTTAGTCATTTCCGTTAAGCTTTTCTTTCGTGTGTGTGTGTGTGTGTGTGTGTGTGGGTGTGTTTGACTCACCGTGCTCAGAGTCCGTCAGCAAGAAGACATCGGGATGCTCGGGGTCGTCCGCCATCATGGCCATCAGACCGACCACACAAACGCTCTTACTGGACGTGGACTTGAACTGGACAGAGGATGACTTCATTAATTAAATTCATGTTCTCCCTCAAGACGACTGTTTTGTTTAAATGCCACTTAAGAAGACAGGATGTTAAAACAGGCTTTGTGTGGCTGTGTGTGTGTGTGTGTGTGTGTGTGTGTGTGTGTGTGTGTGTGTGTGTGTGTGTGTGTGAACCTCTGGATCTGGTCTCTGAGCTAGCTGCACCATGTGAACTACACAAGGTTCTCATTAGCCTGTGAGTGACACACAGGACTGCAGTGATGTCATTGGTCTCATTATTCAATGAGTGCTACCATCTGTCTGCCCCCCCGCTACACCAGACCTGGTCCAGTCTCACACACACACACACACACACACACACACACATACATACACACACAAACACACAGTCATTGCATCTCATGTCCACTCATTTGATGTTTTCTTCCAGTTCTTACTGTCCTTTCTTCCCTTCGAGCTCCTGTACAGTTTCAGTAAATACTCCTGTCAAACTGACCGTGTCCACACACACACACACACACACACACACACACACACACGTATTCTCTCACACACACACGTATTCACACACACACACACACACACACACACGTATTCTCTCACACACACACGTATTCTCACTCACACACACACACACGTATTCTCACACACACACACATTCACACACGTATTCTCACACACACACACACACACACACACGTATTCACACGCACACACGTTTTCACACACACACACACACACACACACACACACACACGTATTCACACGCACACACACATGTATTCACACACACACACACACACACACACGTTTTCACACACACACACACACACACACACACACGTATTCTCACACACACGTATTCACACACACACACACACACACACATATTCACACACACACACACACACACACACGCACACGCTACAATTTCCTTCTTCATGTGCGTATTGATTTAAAAGAAAACAAGGCAGAATCTTTAACCCTCTATGGCACGGTGGTGTTGCCCTCAGGCAACATACCCATTTTTGCCCACATTTCTACATTTCTTCTAAAAAATCTTCAAATTGTGTTTATTTAGTCTATTTCCAAACTCCAAACTTTTTTTCCATTCAGGTATCATAATGCGTAGCATAGAGGGTTAAGTATTGTTCCTCTGGGTTCACTCTTTAACCAGAATGTCTTAGTGAGTAGCTAATGGCTATCATGTGTTGTCTGAATGTGTTTTGGGGTATTTTGGTACATTTACTCTCACTTCTATCAATGCAGCTCATATGGAAGAAGTGGAAGACTTTCAGACTTCAATCAATTAATATCCTCATCTGACATTTCTATTATCCACTGCAGAACAGAAATGGCCCAAATGTGCCAATGAGATTGTTGCACAGAGGATGGGCTGATGAATCAGTGTGAATGTTTGTGTGTCTTACATGTTTTCTCTCCGTGGCCTTCAGGGACTTGGCAGGGTAGTAGTGGAGCTGGGTTCCACACAGAGCCACCCAGTATTTGGTCCATGACGCCACCTAGAGGTGCAAAAGTGAAATCTAATCATCAACTTCACATCAGCCTGATTAAGACAATGAAAGGCTACAGTTAGAGCTGGGTTCTTCTAAATTGAATATAGTTCTGAATTACAGGTTTGGCTTCTAACAATTTTATATATATATATATATATATATAGATATAGATATATATGGCAACATCACGCAATTATTGAACTTTCAAAAATAACATTAAATATTGTTCAACAGAAAAACAAAACATATCAAATTAAAACACATGTACAGTAGTGTTCAAAATAAAAGTCCAACAAAACGTTTGTACAATAGTTTTGAGTTTGTAGAGTCAACGGCAGACACTGCTATATTTTTGAACACACCCCTTTCAACTAATTGCCCAATTGCACAGCCTTAGGAGCGTTGTTGGTTTTCTGAGAATCTACTGCACCTACTGGTACCTTGTTTGCCATGTAGCAATAAAAAATATACTAAAAACCTGGATTAATCTGGTTAGTCACATTGGACTGCTATTATTTTGAACACTACTGTGCATACATATATATATATACACTACCGGTCAAAAGTTTTAGAACACCCCAATTTTTCCATTTTTTATTGAAATTCAAGCAGTTCAAGTCAAAAAAACAGCTTGAAAGGGTACAAAGGTAAGTGGTGAACTGCCAGAGGTAAATAAAAAAAGGTAAGGTTAACCAAAACTGAAAAATAATGTACATTTCAGAATTATACAAGTAGGCCTTTTTCAGGGAACAAGAAATGGGTTAACAACTTAACTCTATGGAGTCTTGGGCTATTTTGTCCATTTTTGAATTCTTTTCATGTCTTTTTTTGTCATTTTGTGTCTTTTTTTGGTAATTTTGTGTCTTTTTTTAGTCCTTTAGTTCAACATAAAATGTGATTTTGAATCTTTTTTTTACTTTCAAAACACTATCATGCTCAATAAAGAATTTTAAATGTTGCAAATGTGCATTCATTTCAGAGTACACTGAGACATTAAACTGCATAATTTTCAATTAAATTCTGGAAAAGTTGGTGTGTTCTAAGACTTTTGACCAGTGGTGTACATTCTTTTTTATTATCTATTTTGATTAAAAAGAAATATATATAAATCATTAAATAAATATAAAACAAATCAGAAAAAAGATTTTATTAGATTTCTGGTTCCGTGCTGCATCACTGACTTACAAAGCTTGAGTGGGACAGATAAAGAGGCGAGATTAGAACGGCGGAGAGATGAATCAGGCTGTGAGGTTTGGGGAACTGAAAGTCTTTGCTTGTCTATTCTTGGTTGAATGAGCAGAATAAGTGCGCAAAATGAATATCTTGTTCCATAAACACTGAGGGCTTTTTAGGACTAATACAAGAAAAATAAAAGAGAGTTATGAGATGAAGAGAAAGCATGTGAAAGGAAAAGGGACTAAGTGACTAATTAATACTCCTGGTGCAGGGAGATTTGGCCTGACTACATTGCCAGATTGGGAAAAAATATTTGAGACCCTGTTACATCATCAAAGACGCTCGTAAATCACCCACGCTGCCTATGACAGCTTTAAGTTATTTCAACTGCATGAAGAGCTCCAGATTGGTTTCCAGTCTAAACAGAATAGGATCATCTCAGTGCAGATATAAAAATTGCTAAAGAGGCACAGGGCAAAAAAAGCAGTAAACGGGAAAAAATGCAAGCACAGTGAAAGATGAAGAGAATTAGAGTTAGTATGAAGAACCGACAGAAACAAAGATGTTCTGCAGGTTAAGGAGTCTCTGAGGTCCGACCTGCAGACAGATTTTATTGCCCATCTGCTTCTGTATAGCAGGTAGGTAGGTAAAGGTGTATTAACAGCACATGGAGACATGCACGTGTACGTAGCAAGGTTATAATAGTTTTGGATTTTTCATTAGTTTTAGTTTTAATTTTGTTGTGAATTTTTATTTTCAAATTCAGTTAGTTTTAATGAGTTTTTAGAGTGAGTTTAGTTTTTATTAGTTTCAGTTTTTTTGTAATGGGCTATGTGTTGGGTCCGTGATTCAAAGAGGTCATAATAAATGTTTCCTTTATTTCCTTTGGTTTATCATCTTAGCCCCAATAAGGTTATTAACTCTTACAGTTCTGGGTGTTTTGAATTTTGGTTCTAGTGTAGACATCCCAGTCTCAGTAGACATATTTACCATGTGTTGCATGTTCAAATAGAAACACTGAATTATGAATGAAAACTAAGGACATTTTCACTATAATTTTAGTTAGTTTTGTAACCTCACAATACAGTTTCAGTTAGTTATCGTTTTTTCAAAAACTCTAGTTTTTATTTTTATTTCAGTTAACGAAAATGTTCTTTCAATATCTAGTTTTCGTTATTTCATTAGTTTTCGTTAACTACAACAACCTTGGTACGGATATGTATGTATATATACGAGTGTGTGTGTGTGTGTGTGTGTCGGTGTGTGTGTGTGTGGGATCTCACTGTTGGTTTCTTGCCCTCCTTGAGCACAGTCTTCCGTCTCAACACCCCCTGCACTGTGACCGCTCCGGGATACAAGTGAACTGCGAGCTCCTCCGACTCCGCTGAGCTACAGCAGGACAAAGACAAACATCACAAGCTATACACACAAACACACACACGCCAGGAAATAAACACACATGCACGCACACATACCGGATCAAAATGAACTAAAAGGCAGACGCAATCTGCAAAGCTACCTTAAACTCTGCTTCACGAAAGTACTTTTTTTTTTAAAGCTACATCTATTTCTGTCTTGTTTTCACAGAAGTGAATTTCACAGATATAAATCTTAACACTGGTATCTGCAGAGAGAGGAGCAGAGCAGACAAGGTGGTGTGCAGATTGTGTCTGTCTGGAGGATCAGAGCAGGAAGCCCAGAGCAGGAGCCCAGTAAAGCCTGGTGGAAAGAGAGAAAGAAAGACAGAGCGAACCATCTCTAACCGCAAAGGACACTTTTATATGCAACGTCCATGAGAATTGGCTTTAATAATCCTGAGGAGTCTGTTCTTCTCGACCTCAGGAATGAGGATGTAACAGTTTGTTTCCAGTAACACATGGAGCTCAGTGTTGACTGTGGAAACTCATTTTTGGGTCCAAGCTGCAAAAGATCTTGGAAACTTATCAGAAGAAGAAGAAGAAGTCCAGGTTGACCATAAGCTCTGTGTGTGTGTGTGTGTGTGTGTGTGTGTGTGTGGTAGGGTTGTCAAAAGTATCGATACTCAAAAAAGTATCGATACTAAAACGTTGTATCTGGATACGATACTCATTTTCAAAAGTATCGATACCTAGCCAAGGAATGAACACTTAAGTTAAGTTAGTTTTTTTTTTTTAAAAAGCTTGCCTAATATTGTGCACAGCATACAACCTCAAAATATTGTTCTAATTGTTATTGTTTATTGTATTTATTTATTTTTTGCACTACCTCAGACCTGAAGCTTGTTATCATAGTTGCAGTTTCTTTATGCACAACTGTTTTTTATTATAAATATTTAACCTGTGTTTCTGTTAATTTTTACATGTTGCATTTTTCTTGTTAATAAAAATATTTCAGTTAAATTTTGGGGTCTTTGTTTTTATCCTTGTGGTATCGAAAATGGTATCGAGTATCGAATATTTTCCTGAGTATCGGTATCGAGTTGAAAATTTTAGTATCGTGACAACGCTAGTGTGTGTGTGTGTGTGTGTGTGTGTGTGCGTGAGGCAGACATGCAAGAAATCTAAGAAAGCAAAAGGTGGATTATAGAATGATTGTACGCAGCAAAAGATGAAGAGTCATGGCCCCAAACAGACCCCTTGCCCGTCACCTGATTCGTGATTTCACCACCACACACACACACACACACACACACGCACACACACACACACACACACACACACACGCGCACACACGCACACACGCACACACGCACACACGCTTCCCACCACCAGCACTACACACACTCTAAGCACCAGCACACAGCGGCCCCTGGCAGGGGGGGCTGAGGGGGGGCGTGAAGTGAGGATAAGAGAGGTTCGGTTCAGCTCGGGTTGGTTCCGGGCGGGTTGTGTGTACCTGCTGGGCCTCAGGACTCCTCTGTAGGGGATGCGGGCCACACGGGTCACTGGGCCCAGAGAGTGATAGAACCGAGTCCTGTTCAGAATAAGATTAGACAGGATAGGATAGAGGGGGCACGGGACACGGTTAAGGCTGAGCGGGTGTTCTTTGTTGATGCTGTTGTTGTTTTTCCCTTCAGTTGCATGAGTTAGGGCTGGATGGAGGAGCGGCCGTTTGGTTAGAGGAGTTATTGATGAATGCGTGTTTGCGTTTGAGGAATTTAACTTGTTTAACCCTCTGAACCTCAACAAGCTCCAGAGCCATTTTTGCTCCTTTTTACATTTTTCAAGTCTCGCACATCTGTGAAATCAGCACAATCGTGGTTAGACGTAGGGAGAACGCAAACTTTTCTTTCAACTAAAAAACAGTTAAAATGCCATAAATCATATATATTTATATTAGGGCCAGGACTCGATTAAAAAAAAAAATCTAATTAATTAGAGGCTTTGTAATTAATTAATCGAAATTAATCGCATTTTAATCGCATATAAATATTTGACCTGAGAACAGTGAGAAGTAATTTTTTTCACATGGATTTTTAGTATACCATTGAATAATGACTGAATACATAAGCTGAAGCAACAAAAATATTGTTTATTTTTGTTCAAATCCAACAGACCAGTGCAATTTTTGCCATTTAGTGTAGCAATAGCAAGTCCGGCTAACGTCCACGCTAGCTGCTATATGTTTTGCATTGAGGTGATACTTGAGGCTGGATGTGCTGCGGTGATATGTGAATTCCTTGTTGCATAGCAACACAACCATGCTCTTATGGACGCTTCCATCCGTTGGTTTTTAGTAACTAAATGTCCCATCATCCACGGGGCCAACCAAAGGTCTCATCAGCTTCTTCCTTCATGTTCACTGTGGTTTGTTGTTGTCTGAACTCATCAACGCTAGTTGGTGCTCCAGTATAATCGGTCCTCCTGAAACTCATCCAGTGAGAAACGTTCCGCGGTGCAAAAATAAGTGCGATTAAAATGCGTCAATTTTTTTAACGCGTTAATTTTATTAATATATACACATACATTTTTTCCAAGTGCCCACAAGTGTTACTAATATGAACCCATTTAGGCCTAAACAGCTGGAAAAAAATGCCTGTAAAACCTCTGGGCGATTTTAAAATAACCCCCTAAAACCTGAAGTTTTTCTGGAAATTCAACAGAAGTGTCAACACCTACTAAATAATCGATTTTTCAGCCTCTGTAGCAGATAGAAATGAAATGAAAAGTATTTGAGAGCTTATAGCTGTTATATCTGAGCTCCCTCTGCTATAGTTGTCTTCCGCCATGATTTCAGTTCTGGAAAAGTCCCATGATGCATTGTGACACTCCCACATGTATTCTGATGCATTTCATTGGCCAAGAGACCGAAAATAGGCTGAAAAAACTACAAATACTACAAAACGACGTATCCGCTTTCCCAGCTTTAATGGTAGAATAACGCAAGAGCGCCCCAGGTTTTAATGCTTTCCCGGCTTAAATGGGTTAAAATAATGGGGTCTCCATATGTTTTACATTTTGAACCATTTACATTTTGACAACCTCTCTTGTCCTCTCAGGACAACAGCCTGCAGTTCAGCTGGAGTTTCACTGAATCTTTGAATCAAATGAGACTACCAGTTTTCCTGTGACATTCATGGCCTAACAGTTGTGCTGAGAAAATGCAATATTTAATGTATTTTACAGGATCTGGTTGGTGCAAACTGTTTCATTTTTGCAAAACTGAAACATGAGAATAAAGTGATTTTGATTTAAAAATCACGATTTGTTAAGGACTGAAGAAAATCTGAAGATAATGCCTGTTCTTACAATTTCTCTAAATGGTACAATGTTGACAGTTTTTAAAAGAAAATATCCATATGGGGTTCAGAGGGTTAAAGAAATGGGGTTTTGGAGAGAAGGTTCAGATGATTTTTCAGGCCAGCTGATTCTTGGACTAGTGAGTGTGGCTCCAGACACTTGTTGGCACAGAGAGACTTGCTGGTTAGGGGATTTAAATGTTAAGCTCTTAATACATTTCAGGCTGCTGCTGCTGCAGAAGCATCTGAGAGCAGCGTTGGAGGGATGAGGCATGTCGGCCCTGGCTGCAAGGCTCAAAGCAAAGCTGGACGCGGCACTCCTGTGTGAGTTTTAACGGCCGATCATTTTGCAAAGCTGCGTCTTGAGGCCAGAGCTTGGAAAATGATACAATCACATCAGGGATGGGGGTATTTTATGATCTTACATGTGGATGTGATGAAAAAAGCGCTGCAGACACGGACGTGGTGAGCTTACCTCTCAAAAGCCGGCCAAGACACCTCTTCACTGAGCTCAGAGCCCTCACTGCTCCCTGCACACACACAAACCATCACAAACAAGTCAGTGAAGTCACAAACTGAGCATCATGGTTACAAGTAGTACATTTTTCAAGTCTTGCACATTTGTGAAATCAGCACAATCGTGGTTAGACGTAGGGAGAACGCAAACTTGTCTTTCAACTAAAAAACAGTTATAATGCCATGAATCATATATATTTATATTAGGGCAGGGACTCGATTAAAAAAAAAAAATCTAATTAATTAGAGGCTTTGTAATTAATTAATCGAAATTAATCGCATTTTGATCGCATATAAATATTTGACCTGAGAACAGTGAGAAGTCATTTTTTCACATGGATTTTTAGTATACCATTGAATAATGACTGAATACATAAGCTTAAGCAACAAAAATATTGTTTATATTTGTTCAAGTCCAACAGACCAGTGCAATTTTTGCCATTAAGTTTAGCAATAGCAAGTCCGGCTAACGTCCACGCTAGCTGCTATATGTTTAGCATTGGTTGTCAAAAGTATCGATACTCAAAAAAGTATCGATACTAAAACGTTGTATCCGGATACATTACTCATTTTCAAAAGTATTGAGTATCTGAAGCTTGTTATCATAGTTGAAGTTTCTTTTTGCACAACTGTTTTTTATTATAAATATTTAACCTGTGGTTCTGTTCATTTTTACATGTTATAAAAATAAATATAACACCTTAAATTAAACATATAATAACCCTAATAGTGGCATTAGAATGTGCGAGAGGGACCAAATTTAGGCTTTTAGGTCAAAAAGGTCCTCTGGGGGAGCACACCTGGACTTTGTTTGGGTCCCCCCATCATAGTCTCAGAAAATCCTGACAGACAAGTAATGAAAGGAGGAGAGATGTTTTTGGGTCCTTCATTGAGTCAGCTTCAAGTCAGTAAATTTGTTTGGCTGCACTGGGAATTTCATGTACAAACTCCTTTTTATTTATGTATATATGTTGGTTGTTGTTTACACTACAGTTCATTCAAAAATACTTAAATAAAACACATTTTGGTTAAGGCATGGAGTGGAAAAATAACTCATTGAGCTGGCGTTCCCCGCCAGTTCAAAAATCCCATCTGCGCCCCTGACTGGGAGGTCTGGGTGAGTCAGTATGCACTCTCAGAAATAGGGGTGCTGTACGAGTCCTTTTTTGTCCCTCGAGGTACAATCTACACTAATGTACCCCATAGGGCCAATTATTGGACCTTAAGGTACATGAATGTACCTTTTTGAGGGCCCAAAAGGTACATATATGTACCCAAGTGGTAAAAGGTACATATATGTACCCTTTTTTTCTACATGCAGGGGTACAATAGACAAATGTCAGTTGCCAAAAACAAATGTATTTTTCAATAGTTTTTTCTCTATTATATAGGGTCTATATGACTATATTCGTGCTTGTTTAACTGCCCTGAGACGTTTTTCATTTATACAGGGGTGCTGTTGCCCCGCCGGCCGGGGCTCTTAGCCAACAAATGAATGAAAATTTATAAAATTACACTTACCTATTAAAATGTAAAGTTGTCTTTAAAACACGCTCTAAAACCGATGCATTGTTTTAATCAGCAGTCAGACTCCCAAAAATTTTAATGTTATTTCTCTGCCTATATGTTGCACATTGACATAATTTATAAGAAGTTTGAGAGCTTGAAATTTGGCACCAATTTGTCTTTATCAGGAAACTTTAGCTCATTGCCACCAAAGGTAGAAGATTGGTCTTTGTAAGGTACAAACCACAAGGGAACAAATAAGTACCCAGTGTCAAGGGTACAAAATTGTACCTTCTGAGGGTACTGCCCCAGTGACAAGCCATCGTACCCCTAAAGGTATAATTCTGTACTTTATTTTCTGAGAGTGTGGAATGATATCTGTGTTTGTCTTACCAAGTGAGATCCCGCTGGACAGAGTGGAGCTCTCTGCTTGTCCCCTGGTGGGGCTGTGGCTCTCCAGCACGCTGTCGTCCAGCAGGTGGCGAGAACCCGCGTTAGGGAACGTCGCACTTTTAAACTCTACTGTATTCATCTTATGGATAAAACTATGAGGGCACAGAAGGATGAAAGAAACAAGTCAGTAGGATTTTTGGGTAACGCTTTAAAATAAGTTCCTTAATAACCATTAATTAACAAGTAATAAGGCATTGTTCTCGCTTTAGATCCGGTAGTTGCAAAAAGCATAG
This sequence comes from Centropristis striata, assembly GCF_030273125.1. Taxonomy (NCBI): domain Eukaryota; kingdom Metazoa; phylum Chordata; class Actinopteri; order Perciformes; family Serranidae; genus Centropristis; species Centropristis striata. The sequence continues at coordinate 4,886,467 of NC_081525.1, read as the reverse complement.
TTAACTTATAGTTAGCTTATAATAGATGAGCAATAAAGTATATCTTAATATCAATAAGCAAACAAAATAAGATTAATAAAGGCATGGCAAAGACATAATGGGTGGGTCATGGGTGTTTGTAATGCCATTATTAACACTTATATAAGCTTATAAACACACAATAATGTTAATAAGCATCTTATAAGGACTTACAAGGGCCTTATTACTTGTTAATTAATGGTTATTACAAGGACCTTAATATAAAGCGGTACCTATTTTTGTTTCACAACATAGTTTCGTACGTTGTGCGTTATTATAACTGAAAACAGAAACTGACTTGTAGCCCAGGCTGTGGCACTTCCTGTGTCCGTAGGGCAGCAGGTTCCTGGGGGAGGGCGGCGTGGCCGGGACTTTGGTTCCTTCAGCTGCTACCGTGATTTTACGGCCGCAGAGAGGAGATGCTGACGCTTCCTGACCTGCAGGTGAGAGTGAGAGGGAAGGACAGTTTTATAGAGCAGGAAGAATGCAAATAAAGGAGATGATAGACGGCTTAACCCATAAGAACCCATGGTGACACCCGTGTAACAAACACTTTAAATCTTCTAGAATCTCCCATATTCAGCTTTATGCTTCACCTTAACTCATTAAATCCCTAAGCAAGACTTCTCCAAAACATGGGTGTGACTGGAAACAGAACTGTGAATTGACTGCAATTTTGATAAATGTTGTGGCGATGCAAAGAAAAAGGCAAATTTGTGTCTCTGTAAGCAGAAAATGTGTCTAGTTTTTCATTTTAAAATAAGAAATATTATAAACATGAATATCATAAACGCCCAATGTATCATATATGTCACATCACAGATCTTTGACATTTAGGGGTAGGATTTTTTTAAAAACATCATAAATGTGTTCTATGGGGTCCACTTGGTCTGTGGTATATCCCCCATCATTTTCCTTTAAGGATAAACAGGTCTGGGTTATTATGGGTTAAATTCTACATTTAACACCCGACTTACCGACTAGATCCTCTTTGGAGGCGTTTGCTCGTGGTGTGCTGGTGCCTGGCTCAATCTTCTGTGACAACCTAAATAAAGAACAATCAAAAAATGCATCAGCTTGAATTCATCCACCAAAGTAATTATGGGGATGGAATGTTTTTGGTTAAGAAGGATGAGGACTGAGCCAGACAGCAAACAACTAATGCTGCGCTTACACCAAACGATTTTCCCATTCCCAGACTAAAAACTGAAAGTCTTTAGTAAATCTAGGATTTTTACTGGAGTCACAGCGCTCCCGTCATCTCCATGGTTACGTTTAAGGTAGTAATCTGCTCTGTTTCATATCAGTCTTTTCCTAGTCTTGGTTTGGATCATATCAAACGTGTTTCATACTATCTCAAGTCTCAGTGACGTAACACAATCACCAACCAATAGATGAGCGGGGAAAGGTCCCCGGTTCCAGATCGGCCAGTAAAACCACTTCCACAGGAAAAAGGAACATCACAATAATGTTAGTAAGCTCAGTCCTAAATAAAAATATAGTGATGTCATATATTTATGGCCACAAGCAGGATTTTTGGGGGTGCTGTTTCTTAGTAAAGAGAACAGTAAGGAGACCCAGTTAAAATGTATAAATAAATGTATACATAAATAAGTAATACATAATTGATGATTAATGTGTCATACTTATCAGCTCTATCAACTTTCATTTAGTTTCTTTCATATAATTATTCAATTAAACAAATTATTATTAAATAGGACAAATGTATATCGTGAATTTATTTCTAAATGTTCCTTTCCTTTATTCTTCCTTATATCTATTTTTACTGTAAAATAGTCAACTTTTCATGTGATAAAAACAGAAACCCTTTTTCAGCTTTGTGAGGGGCCTTTTGTGGCGTCTTCTCCTCTCCTTTTTAAAAAAAAAAAAATTGCATGGTAGGTAAAAAATGTTGAAGGAAATCTAGTTGTAGTCTTGTAAATAGTTACCCTGCAATATTCACAGTCTTTCTAGAATATCAGTCTGAGACTAAAAACTCTAAACACTTGTCTTTAGATGTGAGCTGATAGTCTTGCAGAAGTCTTTTCCAAATCTTTTCAAAGTCTTCTGATATATAGGTAGCATAAATTATTAACAGGATAAAAAAAACAGCTATTCTGAGCCTTCTGGAAGAAGAACTACCCGTGTGAGTAAAGTTATGAGACCAGCTTGGTGTCCATCTGAATTCAGTTTCTTACTTGTAATTGTCGTCTTCCACAAACTTCTGCAGCTCCTCGATGTACCTGACTGAGTTGAGATACTTCTGGACATGAGGCAACACTGGGACATCTGAAAGGAGGAAGATGATTACAAACATTAGACTACAAAGCATGTCTGGACCAAGGTTATAATAGTTTTGGATTTTTCATTAGTTTTGGCTTTAATTTCGTTGTGAATTTTTGTTTTCAAATTCAGTTAGTTTTAATTCGTTTTTAGAGTGAGTTTGCTAGTTTTAGTTGAGTTTTTATTAGTTTTAGTTTATTTGGAATGGGCTTTGTGGTGTGAGATTCAAAGAGGTCGTAGTTGGACCCTTGGTTATAGCTGTGACTCATTTTTGAATACTTAGTATTTCTCCACTACGATGTGCATGGTTTATTCTGCCCTACAAAGCCGAACCGCAGTAACTACATTTTTGGGGCGAAATTGAGTTTTTTTATTGAATTGAGTAAAATTGAACTCCTTGATGTCCGTTTTATCTTGTGACAAAGTTTTAGACTTCAATTTTGCTTTATTTCAAAGAAATAATGATATAAAAATTGCATGTCTGATCCATGACCAAAACGACAATGATATATGATATATATTCTTCATTATGTTGAATAGTGAAGACAAGAATAATAAAAATTATAAGTTTATTTTGATAGGGACATTATTATCTAGATAGTGATCAAGTAAAAAAGTGAGATAAAATGATAACATATACTAAAAATAGACTAAAATAGAACATTACTTTATGATGTTAAGTCTAAAATATGCAAATCTTTGAATAGAGCTGTTAAACACTTTAAAACACACTTATAACAAAATCAATTTGAAAATGCTTATTCACTGAAAACAAAATATAAAAGCCGAAAGAAGACAACAACATTGTAGTAACTGCACTCTGGTTTTGGTAACTAAATTTTTTGGGTCAAAGATCAAATAAATCGCCATGATATTTGAGCATAAAAATGACAGGTAACACTTTACAATAACCAACTAAGTAATGTTTATAGATGGTTTATAAACCAATTATTAACCATTTACAAAGTGCTATACATATTTAATCTTTTAATGTTTTCAACCAATTTCTTAAAAGTATATGAATCATTAACATACTTAATATGGTGTTAAAAATGTTATAATGAGTGCAACTAAACTATTAATAAACATTTAATTATTATTTAATTGTGTTTTAATGGTAATGTAACTATAAAGTTACATAAATATACCATATATTTGCCATTTGTGAATGATGTAGTTAGTTAAACACTAATAAATGATGTATTTACCATTCTAAATGGTTTATATACGGTTTATAAATGATGATTCAACATTAATAAACTATCTGTTTACCATTTATAAATGATGGTTATTGTAAAGTGTTACCAAATTACATCATCACTACATATAGAAATAAGTGTCATATCACTAACCTACCTATAACCCATTTGGCTGGCCGGTTAAAAAATGTTAAAAAACTGTTTTTCTCAGTTTTCCCCTCTGTGTAGTTACTGCAGTCAGGCTTTGTAGGGCAGTATACTTTGCATAAAGTAAGCTGTAGATCACTAAGGAACAAACAACACAAGCTAAACCATAGTAGTATTGTTGAGTTGTGTACTTACATCATCTCAAATGTTTCCAACAAATTAATGGTAATGATGTGTTTTATTTGGTCGCCTTTCAATTGCGTCATACACATAACCCTTTAACACCTTCGGCTGCTCTCACTTCCAAGGAAACACCAGATAATGTCAGAGAGTAATTGTAAATAATGCAATAACACAGAATAATGCTTAGTAACAGTAAAACAACACTTATTTCTGCCACACAGCATCACTTTTTCATAAATTTATACTATTTTGCAACACAATAAACCACTAGGGACCTGACTTATTGATGTATTTCAATTTCGATCCAACTTAATACAATGTGCTACTATGACGAGCCGCCAAGCTAAAGCATACAGTGATATTATAATGCTCCAACACGCTCAGCAGTTACAGCAGCTGTAGTCACTCATCTAATGGTAAGTTGTATAACTTGAATACACCTGAACCACTGAGTTTTGGGTTTTCATTCTCTATAAGACATAATCATCAAAATTACAAGAGATACAGACTTGAAATATTTCACTCTATGTGTAATGAATCTGGTAACACTCTAGATTAGGGAACACATTCAACATTAATTAGTTGCTTATTAGCATGCAAATAAGTAACATATTGGCTCTTAATTAGTCATTATTAAGAAGTTATTAATGCCTTATTCTGCATGGCCTTATTATACAACTAGTAAGCTATTAACTAAGAGTTTTCCCTCAATAACCTCAGAATTATTGCTAATTAGTAATAAGTAAGGAGGTTGTTGTATACGAGTTACGATCTTAATATGCTTTACTTTGTAAAGCCACCAGTCACATCAAAGGTCTGGAGAAGTTGGATATTTCGGCCGTTTCGATGGTTTCATTCACCACTATGTGGAGACTTATAAAGTCCAAACAAAGTAAAGCATATTAAGATGGTAACTCATATACAACGACTTCCTTACTTATTACTAATAAGCAATAATTCTGAGTTTATTGAGGGAAACTCTCAGTTAATGGCTTACTGGTTGTATAATAAGGTCATGCAGATTAAGGCGTTAATAACTACCGTACTTAATAATCACTACTTAATGTTACTTATTTGCATGCTAATAAGCAACTAATTAATGTTGAATATGTGTTCCCTAATCTAAAGTGTTACCATGAATCTATATACTATACGAGTTTCACTTTCTGAAATAATTGACAAAAAATATTGAACTTTTTCACAATATTCTATATCTTTTAGATGTACCTGTACTTAAACTGGACTGACGTTGGCCAAGTATAAACATGGATCTTGCAGTTTTTCCTGCCATCCCATGAATGTGGTGCTGTGTCTAAACTCACCGTATGTACAGGATCTCTGCAGGTCCGATATGATTCTGAGAATGTTGTTCATCAGGTTGGATCTCTGTTCGTTCTCCAGTATGCTGCCCGTGGAGGGATACGCTGAGTCTATATACGTCAGATCGGACAGGTACATCCCTGAAATAAACAGAAAAAGATGCAACACGTTACACCAAAGCAGGAGAAACACACAGCCCTTCTTAGTGAGTCGAGTGTCCGGCTGCAAGCCAAATGAGGACGGTGTCCATCTGCTGCAGGTGTTACTGTAAACACCAGCAGGAAACTAGGGTTGTCACGATACTAAAATTTTCGACTCGATACCGATACTCAGGAAAATATTCGATACTCGACACCATTTTCTATACCACAAGGATAAAAACAAAGACCCCAAAATTTAACAGAAATATTTTTATCAACAAGAAAAATGCAACATGTAAAAATGAACAGAACCACAAGTTAAATATTTATAATAAAAAACAGTTGTGCAAAAAGAAACTGCAACTATGATAACAAGCTTCAGATACTCGATACTTTTGAAAATGAGTATCGTATCCGGATACAACGTTTTAGTATCGATACTTTTTTGAGTATCGATGCTTTTGACAACCCTATTAGCAGAGGTGGGTAGTAACGCGCTACATTTACTCCGTTACAAATACTTACTTACGACATAAATTGTAATTTTAGGAGTAGTTTTTTTGGACCATACTTTTACTTTTACTTGAGTATATATTTGAAGAAGGAACGGTACTTTTACGCCGTTCCATTTGGCTATGTGATGGTAGTTACTTTTTTTTTTTTTTTAATCTTTTTTTTTAATTACATGCGAGATCTATTTCTACGTCTTCAGCTTTCAGCCAATAAAAAACATTAGAAAATGATCTTGCCAATCAAATGCAACTACTTGTACTCTTGAGTACTTGAGTAGTCTTTTCACTGCATACTTTTTTACTCTTACTTGAGTAATTATTTTTATGAGTACTTTTACTTTTACTTGAGTAATTATAATCTTAAGTAACAGTACTTTTACTTGAGTACATTCTTTGGCTACTCTGTCCACCTCTGCCTATTAGTGAGTCGAGTGTCCGGCTGCAAGCCAAATGAGGACGGTGTCCATCTGTTGCAGGTGTTATTGTAAACACCAGCAGGGAACACAAGAGTTTTGCTGCCTTAACACAGAAAGCTCAGCTCGTTAGAAAGCAAACACGTAGACACAAACAAAGCTGGACATCATAAAAGGGCCACAATGAATGATGCAAGTGCCACGCAGCTGTGGGTTTCTAGTCTGAAGACCAGCTTGTCATCACAGACCGCCTGTCTGATAAAACCAGAGGAAGAACCCGACACAAACTCTCCTGTTTGCAACACTTTTCTCAACTTTCCAACAGACTTCCCCCCCTGATCCGCTCCCCATGGAGTTAAGAATGTCTTGAGTGGATGACTGATCTTCTCTTCAGCCTTTCCAACTCAAGGCCATCTTTCTTTTCCCCCCTGTTCCCTCTGTTCTAGCCTCTTTTTGGCAGACTTGGAGCAGAGCTGAGATTCTTAGTCTCTCATTACATAAATATTAAGATTAAGAGACAAACCCAGGAGCGACTTCCCACCATTCTGAAAACAGAGATTAACAAGCTTTAAAGTGAACTGATGGTGTCTCTTTCTTTCTGCTTAATGTTTCTTTCACACACACACACGCCGGCGTTGAGATTGAGTGCAGATGTAAGAAAAGTTATGACACAGTAGACTACATCACACTAGGGTTGTCACAATACTAAAATTTTCAACTCAATACCGATACTCAGAGAAATAATCGGTAATCGATACCATTTTTGACACCACAAGGATAAAAACAAAGACCCTAAAATGTAACAGAAATATTTTTTAATAACAAGAAAAATGCAACATGTAAAAATGAACAGAACCACAGGTTAAATATTTATAATAAAAAACAGTTGTGCAAAAAGAAACTATGATAACAAGCTTCAGATACTCGATACTTTTGAAATGAGTATTGTATCCGGATACAACGTTTTAGTATTGATACTTTTTTGAGTATCGATACTTTTGACAACCCTACATCACACAAGTTCCCAAATTGGTGTTACAGTACATGTAGATGCATTTACAATGCTGTGCACAGAGAGTCTAAACACAGACGTAAAAATAAGCAACGGCAGGACTGCAGGAGCAGATCCAGCAGATAAAAGGTCTTCAGGATAACCATTCACACACACAAACACAACACCATCTGATTAGAATCAGCCGGAGAGAGGTTGTGAGCAGGAGAAGCAGTTTACAAGAGTTTGGAGACACAGCTGTAAGGGGGGAAAGTGAGAGATGGGCAGAAGAGGAGGAAGAGAGGGATCCTGAAGGCTTAACCGCTGTTGCTGCTCTTTTGAGAGCATGTCAGGGATAACAGCAGTTAGTCATGCACAAATCCATATTGCCTGGAACACACACAGGCGGATGCGTGCTCAGAGGAGCTGTGGTCAGGGTACACATACACTTTGTATGCTGTTTACATGTAGCAAAATGTATAGGAGAAGATCAAAATGATACCTGAGGGGGAAAAAGGGGCAAAATGTAATCACCACTTGAGAACTTGAGGTCTGCTGCAACTCTCAGCTCTTTTAAATCAAGTCTGAAGATTTTTCTGTTTCCATTTTAACCTGTAATTTTTATTCATTCGCTCTTAAATGTTTTATTCATTCCCTTTTTTTTTTTTTATTCACTTTTAAATGTCTTCTAATGTGTTTTATGTATTTTAATCTTGCCCCTGTAAAGCACTTTGAATGTCCCTGTGTCCGAATTGTGCTATATAATAATAATAATAATAATAATAATAATACATTTTATTTGTAAAGCACTTTTCATACAGAAATCTCAAAGTGCTATATATATATATATATATATATATATATATATATATATATATATATATATATATAAATAAACTTGCCTTGCCTTGCCTCACCAAGTATGGAGAAAACACTCATCTCCTGCTCTTCTTAGCCATTTATCGAACAGATCTTTCATATATTTTAGCAGAAAAAAATCATATCTGTCCATGTCTCACACACCTGCACACATGATAGTGATGATAAGGACCAGATGAGCTACACCCGGAGCTAAGATTTTCCAGCTTTTTATCTGCCTTTATTTTTCTTTGCTCTCACAGCTGAAACGCTACAGGAAGCTGCTCAGAAACCTCAGCAGCATTAGAATCAGCTCTTCCAACTGCTACATGACAGGAGAAAGGCAACAAAAAAAAAAAAAATGGAGAGAATTGCATGCTTTTATCAAAGAAAAAAGGGTCCAAAGCAATTCATAGCCCAGACACAGCACAAACACTTCTGAATTCAAGCAGATCTCATTTCCTCTCACTCAACTTCTATAAAGAATCAAGACGTTCATTGTTGAGGATGGGAAACTTAATGAGGCAGCTATGTTATTCTCTTTTTCTGTCTTTTTTCCACTGGAGTGACATCAGAGGTAGGCTGGGCCACTCCAAAAAAAAAAAAAAAAAAAAAAATTGAGAGGAAGAAAGAGAAAAAAAAGGCAATCTCAAACTCCCACACCCTCATCCCCCTTCTCCTCCCCTCTACTCCTCCTTCCCCTCCCTCTTCTAGTCTCCCCCATCCTTTGTGAAAAACTCAAGGCATCAGTCTTCAGAGCTCAGTCTGTTGGAGTGGCCGGCTATTGAACCATGCCCCAGGACGGGCCCCGGGACAGCTGAGTCCACAGAGGAGAGAGGAGAGCTCATCTTTGGGAAGTAGCAAAAAAAAAAGACAAAAAAAAGAGAAAAAGACTTCATATATTGTGGTTTTCAGCTGCAGGACAGAAGGAGTGAGTGGAGGGGAAGGACCTCAGAAGACTGGGACAAAGAGACAGACAGAGAGATGAATCCTGAGCACTGCAGCTCGGTGAAGACACAAAACAAAACACACGTGAAACTATAACTGAAGGAAACACTCCCCTACTACTGGTAGCAAAAAAAGGTAAATGTTGCCTGAGTTTGATCTGTTTGCAAGTTTATTTTTGGAGTATGTGTCAGTATAGCAGCGTGTCTGTGTGTGTGTGTGTGTGTAGGTGTGCATGAGTGTCTGGGCAGCTGTGAGAGCTCTGGCTGAGAGGTTGGAGAGGTTAGGACGTTTCGTGACTGCAGGCTCCAGCTGCAGACAGAAACATTTAGCAACGCTTCTTTGGCTTTCCTCTGGAGTCGGAGGCCGGGGCTATACTGTGTGCAGCATGTGGAGAATTGCATCATGTGCATACATTCAACCTGTGAGCTACAGTAAATGAGGCCAGGTGAGAGATGCTAAGGGTGTGTAGGATGCTTTTTGTGTAGGAAAAAGGTAAAGGAATGGATTTTCTGAAGTGCTGTGCTTGGTGTTTTCGTTTTTTTGGCATTTTCATTTCGTTGATGATACATTTTAATAGATGAATATAAAGAAGAAGATATTTAAAAATGAAAAACATGTTTTCTTCCAAAAAGGAGAAACACCCCAACTATTAATATTGGTAAAATTCACACTACGCCCAGCTTAAAGAGAAACAGAAAGAAAAGGGAGAGAATCAAGAGAGAGAAAAGTGGGGCATTCCAGCGAAACACTTGAGGGAGGCTGATCTGATCAGATGGAGAGATTTGAGCTCTGGAGCCAGGCTTGTTTATTGTTTCTTGGCTTTCGGTTTCCTAATACAGCACCATCTGAGCCCGGCCACTAACAGGGGTGCAGGGATGGAGGCGAGTTAACCCGGTGGAATCGGGGTTAGATCAATAATATTACGCCTAATGAGGTGGTGACATGTCTCTCAGCACATGCTTCTCCCTGTTACATGTGGGGCTGGTGAGATCATGCATGGAGATGCACAGAACACACATTGTAGTTTGTGAAAACCTTAAATGTTAGCAGACTTTCACAGGGTTGTGAAAAAAAAGTGATGATACAGTGTATTCCAACGCTAACCACATCCTCTATCAAACACACCCCATGGACATAAGACACTTCAGTCACAACCTTGCCATGATAGCAGCAGCTTTGAACGCTAACAGCATCAATCTGCTGCACTTCCATATCACCGACTCGCAATTATCTTCAAATGTTTTCACTTACGTTCCTGGCCTGTTGGTGGGATCTGTGGAAAATATTCTGTTCGCTACAAAGCCACATCTGTGAATGCTGTAAACGACCATGAGGGAGAGGACGGTGCTGACTGGGAACACACACACACACACACACACACACACACACACACACACACACATACATACTGGTTTTCATAGATCACGGGGACTCCAGTTTTAATCATCACTTGTGGGGACCACCCTTTCTAGAGGTTGTAGAGAGCTGGAAAAAAATGAGTAAACTTGCCATAGCTTAGTTAACCTATACACGCCTTCAAACCTCTGAAATGATGAAGTGATGTTTTAAGCAGGCTTTATGGGGACATCCGGAAAGACCAGTAAACATGCTTTCAGGGTACATCATTTACATGAATTAGCATATTTCACATAGATTATTTGGTGACTAATGGGGACCTACTGTTACATAAAACAATGAAAATGAGACACGTTTAAGGCTTTTTAGTATAGCACACACACACACACACACACACACACACACACACACACACACACACACACACACACACACACACACACACACACACACACACACACACACACACACACACACACACACACACACACACACACACACACACACACACACACACACACACACACACACACACACACACACACACACACACACACACACACACACACTCTTTGAGCTTCAAAAAGGTTGAAGAAAAAGGCTAAAATGAAGGAATGGCAAAAGGCTAAGAAAACATCTCATGAGCTTGCTGGTTTTTCCCGTAGAGCAATAAATCATAATATCAATACCTCCAATAACTCAGTCTGGAAAAAGAGAAAGAAAAGGAAAAAAGCTGAAAAGATAAAGAGAAGAAGAAGGGAGCAGCTGTGTGAGAAACATCCAGAACATTGTGTGCTGGGGCGTCAGTGCTCGTTCAGGTTCCCCTCAATGGGGGCACGAGGGAACACTTTCAATGCATCATTACAACCAACCCGTACATAAACTAACCAGCCTCTTAACCCTCACCCTGCTCTATAAATCACAACCGGCTTTCTGTTTGAAGTTTTTCCTATTTTAAGCTTATAAAACTCCCAGGACAAGCCAATAAATAGTGGTCAGGTAGAGCGTGGGCGGCTGTCAGAGCCAGTTAACCGCCGCCCCCCCCCAGCCATCCTGTCACACACCATGTTGTAACGCAGCAGGAGATTGATAGCTCACTCAGCCAGCAACCGGCCAACTTGTGGTTTTTGGGCAATGGGCATGCAGCCAATCGTATCTCAGTGTGACCTGAGGCTGTGTGTGGACCCTTCACAGACAGCTCAGCTGATCTTATCACTAGCACTCATATAGAGGCAGACGCAGATAGCACACTCTGGATACACACATGGGCTTGTCTAAATACACTGCTCTTGTGCTGTGCTGACCACATGCAGTTCAATCCAACCACAGCACAACAAACTGGACACATTGGATATATCATATCATATCGCATCATTCACGATAATATTTTTTTATTTATGGTTAAAAAAAATGCATATCATGATATTGGCAACATTCCCACTTCTTGATGTAGTGGTTAAAGTTGTTTTAATCACAAAAAGCTACTTAGTCTCTGTAGCTAAACACATGCAGCTTTCAAAATAAGAGCATGGTGTGTTAAGAGAATCCACCACAGAATTTACAAGAAGACTGTCAACATAAGATGCCTTAAATAAAACATACAAGAACCCCTTTACAAAATTTCATTAAAATATGTCCCCAAAACCCCTAAATGGTCATTTTTATTATTTACTCATACTCAAGAGTCAAGAGTAAAAAATGTTGTGTTTGGCAACTGTTGAGATTTGCACTTCAACTACATTTTAGATTTTTAATTATTTAAACAGACTAAAAAAATAATAATATTTTCTACATCTTTTTAAGTATTTCCTAATATCGTCAAGAATATCGTTATCGCAAAAATAGCCTGAAATATCGTGATATTCTTTTAGGGCCATATCGCCCAGCCCTAACATTGGATCTCCTAAACCAGGGGTAGGCAACCTGTGGCTCTTAAGGCCATCTCCAGTGGCTCCCTGTGGCTGTGACCAAAACATTTATACGATAAATAAAACATTTATTTCTTTATTATTTAACATTGGTGTAGGCCCTGTTTACCCTAAGTAATTTGTGTTCTTCAATTGTAAAAAAAAAAATATGCAGCTTATATATGACATTAAAACATTTTTTTTTTTTTTTAACTTTTGAGTCAACTTATATGTGCATCATAGCTTACAAAAGTCTATGGCCTGGCTTCTTAACCTCAAAAATTTTGCCAACTTCAAATCCAGTTTTCAAGTCTAGCGAGGCTAGCTTTCGATTCCAAATCTCGTGAGATATTTCTTGTTTGTTTCTGTCCAGACTTTCATTTACGCTTTTCGCTGCTTCCCTGACGAAAATCAATAAATGCTCATTATGACCTATTAGTAATGCTGGTAGGCTAATTTAGACTTAGTAGGCTGTTTTATCGTCATTTTAAGGGTTAAAATAAGGTTTGTGTCTCCATTTCAACATTTTTTTCTCTTTTTTGGCCAACAGGGGCTCTTTTGTCAATAACAAAACCCCTGCCGACCCCTGTCCTAAACCTACATTATGAGCCTGTCACAATACATTTATACATACATATACAAGACATTTTTAGGACGATACATTTTCCCAGAAACTATCACGGTAAACGATAGTATCGTATCAATGTTTTAGTTTTAGAAACGATATTAGAGCATAATAAGTTCATCCTTTTACACAGCAATGATTTTTTTAAATCCTGAGAAAATTAAACATTGGAATACAAATGTGGAAAATGAAAATATCCTAGATAAATAAAACATAAATAAATAAACTACAACCAAAACAAATTGAATAGACTTTCAGGCTCTGTTAGCAAAATATTGCAGTGAGATAAACCTTACGTATTATATTATTTTACTATTTAATTAACACATAAACAGCTGGAATGGCTGCTTGGCAGATACAGTTAATGCCTGTCAAACATTTGCAGAATTACTTTAAACACAACACAGAAAAGCACAAAATGTCACGCATATAAACGACAATATATTGAGTCCAGAAAAAAAACTATCGTGTCCATTTTTAAATTTTAAACGATAAGTCGATATAGTGATTATTGTGACAGGCGTACTTGTAGCAAGGTTATAATAGTTTTGGATTTTTCATTAGTTTTAGTTTTAATTTTGTTGTGAATTTTTGTTTTCAAATTCAGTTAGTTTTTAGAGTGAGTTTTCTAGTTTTAGTTTAGTTTTTATTAGTTTTAGTGTTAGTTTTAGTTTTAGTTTTAATGGGCTATTTGTTGGGTACGAGATTCAAAGAGGTCATAATAAATGTTTCCTTCATTTCCTTTGGTTTATCATCTCAGCCCCAATAAGGTTATTAACTCTTACAGTTCTGGGTGTTTTGTATTTTGGTTGGAGTGTAAACATCCCAGTCTCAGTAAACATATTTACCATGTGTTGCATGTTCAAATAGAAACACTGAATTATGAATGAAAAAAGTTGACAAAAACGAAAACTAAGGACATTTTCACTATAATTTTAGTTAGTTTTAGTTCGTTTTGTAACCACACAATACAGTTTCAGTTAGTCATCGTTTTTTTAAAAACTTTTAAAAAATAAAAAAGTTTTTATTTTTATTTCAGTTAACGAAAATGTTTTTTCAATTCTAGTTTTCGTTAACTATAATAACCTTGACTTGTAGCACTATTGGATTGGGTAAAGAATCACAAAAAATGTATGTGAGGTGGAAAAAAAGAGCCAAAGCTGCTGCAAAATTCAAAGAGAAATCTGTAGCTGCACCCTGAAGCTCATCTAGAATCGCCCTAATGAGAGCTTGGACACAGTTGAACGGACAGGTCACCATAGGGAGGAAGAGGTCAGCCTGGAGGTCAGCACAAACAGACAGGAGGAGTGGAGGTATGTAACTAAGTAGAGCCAGTGGGCAATGACTGTGTTATTCTGTGTGTGTGTGTGTGTGTGTGTGTGTGTGTGTGTGTGTGTGTGTGTGTGTGTGTGTGTGTTCTTGTACTTCCTACATAGTGAGGACCGGAACACATTTTTAACCAACAGAGTGAGGACATTTTTGCAAAGTGAGGACATTTCGACTGGTCCTCACTTCTTTAAAGGCTTTTTTTTTTTTTTAGATTTCTCACTTTATTTTAGGGTTAAAGGTTACAGTTAGGTTCATGTTAGGGTTAACGTAAGGGGCTAGGGAACGGGGTTATTATAGTTAACGAAAAGGAAACTAAATAACAAACTAGAATTGAAAAAACATTTTCGTTAACTGAAATAAAAATGAGAGTTAAAAAAAAAAGATAACTAACTGAAACTGTATTGTGTGGTTACAAAACAAACTAAAATTATAGTGAAAATGTCCTTTGTTTTCGTCTTTGTCAACTTTTTTCATACATAATGAAGATGGAGAAGACAAAGGAAATAAAGGCAAAATTTACTGTGACCTCTTTTAAACTCCCATCCAACAAATACACCATTACAAAAAACTAAAACTAATAAAAACTTAAACTAGCAAATTCACTCTAAAAACTAATTAATACTAAAACTAATGAAAAATTCACTATTCCAATGAGGGCCCTCACAAAGATAAAAGTACAAGAATGCGTGTGAATGTGTGTGAATGTGTGTGTGTGTGTGTGTGTGTGTGTGTGTGTGTGTGTGTGTTGTTATTGAATCAACTAATAGAAAGCATGTGCAGTCGGAGGTAAGAGCTTAAGGTGAGGTGCAACTCAGGGGAGAAATAAAGGAGAGAAAGAGTTAGAGTGGTTATGAGTAATCTCCTAAATCTAAAGCTTTTTACACCATCCAGCAAAATAAACATTTATGTTAACACTGTAACATTTTAATACTCTGGATGGATTAATGGGCTCAGGCCCAGGGGTCCAGAGTGTCAGGGGCCTCAGAGCCTTCAGCCTCAAAAAGTCTTTCAAGGAGATTCATACAAGTCTGGAAGAGACTCAAAATGATCACAAAGAGACATAAAACAAGAGAGAACTATGGTTCTATGGCTATGAGGGGGCAAAAAACAAAAAAAAACAGACACATGATGATTAGAAAGAGAAACAAAGCAATGCCAAAGAGAGTCAAAATGACGACAAAGAGACACAAATTAAACTTCAGAGACACAAAATGACTACAAAAAGAAACAAAGCAACTAGAAAGAGACCAATAGAGACTCATAATTACTACAAGGCTACACCGAAAATCTACACAGAGACACAAAGTGACTTCAAAGAGAAACAAAGCTACTACAAAGAAATTCAAATTGACTACAAAGAGGCACAAACAGACCACAAAGATACAAAATACAACAACAAAAGGAAACCAATTAAACTTCGGACACAAAATTAGTACAAAAAGAAACAAAGCAACTTAAAAGAGACTTAAAGAGACTCATAATTAGGGGTGTGCCATATCGTATCGTTCATGATAATATCGGTATTTTTTTTTAATTTATGGTTAAAAAAATGCATATCATGATATTGGCAACATTCCCACTTCTTGATGTAGTGGTTAAAGTTGTTTTAATCACAAAAAGCTACTTAGTCCCTGTCGCTAAACACATGCAGCTTTCAAAATAAGAGCACAGTGTGTTAAGAGAATCCACCACAGCATTTACAAGAAGACTGTCAAAATAAGATGCCTTAAATAAAACATACAAGAACCTTTATTCTCCTTTACAAAATGTCATTAAAATATGCCCCCGGAACCCCTAAATGGTTATTTTTTATTATTTGCTCATACTCAAGAGTATTTTTTTTGTATTTGGCAACTGTTGAGATTTGCACTTCAAACTACATTTTCGATTTTTATTTATTTATACAGACTAAAAAAATCATATTTTCTATATCTTTTTAAGTATTTCGTAATATCGTCAACAATATCGTTATCGCAAAAATAGCCTGAAATATCGTGATATTCCTTTAGGGCCATATCGCCCAGCCCTACTCATAATGACTACAAAGATACACAAAACAATTTCAAACAGACAACGGCTACATACAACCAAAAAACAAAATACTACAAAGAGACATAATCAACTCCAAAGAGATGCAAAACGACAAAAGAGGCAGAAAACAAGAAAAAGAGACTAAACACCTATAAGTGTGTGTCTCTTGCTCCTCTGTAGGAGAGATGGTGATGGTGCCCAGGTGCCCACGATCTCATAATCCACCCGTGATCCTGGCTCTCCTCTCTGCCCTGACTCTCCTCCAGCTCTTTGTTAATGGGTGAAACCTTAGCGGCAGCATGTGCTCCTTCAAAGCAAAGAGTCACTTTACGACTCAGTTTAATCAGAGAGGAAAGCCACCTGAACACGGTGCACGCTAACAGCTAATCTCTCAGCCTGGAGAACACATTACCTGGCTAGATTTGATTTTTTTAAGGCAAAAATGAATATACAGTACAGGCCAAAAGTTTGGACACACCTTCTCATTCAATGCGTTTTTCTTTATTTTCATGACTATTTACATTGTAGATTCTCACTGAAGGCATCAAAACTATGAATGAACACATATGGAATTATGTACTTAACAAAAAAAGTGTGAAATAACTGAAAACATGTCTTGTATTTTAGATTCCTCAAAGTAGCCACCCTTTGCTTACTAGAATATAAGACATGTTTTCAGTTATTTCACACTTTTTTGTTAAGTACATAATTCCACATGTGTTCATTAATAGTTTTGATGAATCTACAATGTCAATAGTCATGAAAATAAAGGAAACGCATTGAATGAGAAGGTGTGTCCAAACTTTTGGCCTGTACTGTATGTCGGCATATATTATTGAAAGTGTGTGTAACAAGGAGAGTTGTGTTTGTGTTGAGGAAGTAGGCTGTGTGTTTGTACTGTGACGGGGGAGGTGTCATGGGGTGATGGAGGAGGGTGTTGGAGAGTTGAGAGTCCTTATCTTGACAAAGTATGACAGGTAGAGAGAGACACGGCCTTATATGAACTCTGGATACCTAAAGAACTGCATGTTTGTACTAGGGTTGTCACGATACTAAAATGTTCAACTCGATACTGATACTCAGGAAAATATTCGATACTCAATACCGTTTTCGATACCACAAGGATAAAAACAAAGACCCCAAAATGTAACAGAAATATTTTTATCAACAAGGAAAATGCAACATGTTAAAATGAACAGGACCACAGGTTAAATATTTATAATAAAAAACAGTTGTGCAAAAAGAAACTGTAACTATAATAATAACAAGCTTCAGCTACTCGATACTTTTGAAAATAAGTATCGTATCCGGATACAACGTTTTAGTATCGATACTTTTTTGAGTATCGATACTTTTGACAACCCTAGTTTGTACATTTATGTATGTGCTCTGCAAAAAAAGAAGAAAAAAGGAAGAGTGGGAACCCGTTTTCCACAAAGACCAATTGATTGCTTGGTTGTGGAGTGGACGGGTGGCGGCGGGGTGAGGCAGAGGAAGGGTGGGGCTGCACCCTAATCCCACATATAGACCTCTGACCCCCCAACATCAGCCCACATGTTTAGAGTTTCACTACAGAAGAAGGAAAACAGATGGGGCCCGCGGGGCCTCTGGGGGGTTTTGGGGGCTCTCCTCTTCAGAAATATAGCATCATGAAGCTAGGAAGCAGGAGGCAGGAAGTGTTTCTGGGGTTTGGCTCTGTTTTAACCACAGGTTTATACCTTCCTAAATAAAACCACTTAATCTAACACAACTGCTTCGTTTTTCCACCTCATCGTTCACTTTTTAATTCTAGCGAGAGACTCCAGTCTCCATTAAAACCCAAAGCAAGAAATGCACAGAAAATCCCATTCTAGCACTTTAAATCTACCCTGATTTCCCTTTCGATATTTCCAACCTGCAGGGTTTAATGAGGAGATATAAAACAACTCCATTAATGCTGTACCACTATGTATTTCCTGTTTCACTGTGGTAGCAGTATTTAATCTTTGTAGGGTTTCTTTAATTTTGTTGATGAGGCTTTAATGGGTTTTTCCTTGTTGCTGTTAGCGTTGTTTTTAATAATGGTTTTATAATGTCAGTGCTTTTACCGGTTACCCACTCATGCTGTGTTCAGCTCCCTAACCTCACAAAGCTATTTCTTCACTCTCGTTGCATTTTCTATCCTTTATTCCAAATGAGTCACATAGTTTTCT
This sequence comes from Centropristis striata, assembly GCF_030273125.1. Taxonomy (NCBI): domain Eukaryota; kingdom Metazoa; phylum Chordata; class Actinopteri; order Perciformes; family Serranidae; genus Centropristis; species Centropristis striata. The sequence continues at coordinate 4,868,015 of NC_081525.1, read as the reverse complement.
CAGCTGTCATTTTTCCCACTCAGGCTCTGTAAGCAATTATTTTAGCAAGCACAAAAGAATGAGTCAATTTGTGACTTTGAGGGTCGGCGTATGAGTGGTCATGTACTGTAATTCAAAAACGGTGGCTGGTGACATCATATAGGGATAAAACGCAGGGAGGAAGTGGGTCTCTGGCTGTGCACCAACAGTAGAGCTGGCTGAGCTCCATGTTGTCATGTAAAGCAGCGCTGCTGTTTATTGTTGCTCCAAGTCCAAACCCTCGCCTTCTCCTCCTGACCAGTGCTGACGGGCTGTGTGTTTCAGGGCTTGGTAGACTTGCTGTAGGAAAGTCTGAGGGCCAGATGGGGGGAGTGGACACTCAGGATTTTGAAATACATTGGCTCTGAAAATCTAAATCAATTTCTCTCTCGCTTTTTGAACTGCGATCCATCAGGCTACAGGCCGACACATCAGAACTGGTAAATCACTGCAGGAGACAAAGAGCTCTGAACAAACAAAAGAGACTTCTGGCAGGAACAAAAGCCTTCCCGCTCCTCACCTGATGTACTAACACATCACCACAACACATTCTCCCTATTGGTATGTACTAACACATCACCACAACACATTCTCCCTGTTGGTATGTACTAACACATCACCACAACACATTCTCCCTGTTGGTGTTTGTGTTAGTGTGACTACAAAGCACCAGGAGAGAAAAAAAAAACGTACAATTTGACTACCTATGTGGTAGCAAGCATCTTCCAAAACTGCACTGTCCATATGTTACGATTATAATAAACTAATTCTAATGCATGCCCTGATATATCAGCCAAACATTGCATTGACCAATATTCGCCTTTTGCAAATAAGAGGACATTTACCAATTGCCGTGGCTAATGTACAAAAGGCATCAATTTTGAGCTGGCTAAATGTTGGTTATTTGCGAGCAAAACAGTCTTTTTTTTTTTTTTTTTAATTCACTTTTAATTGAGGATTTTTTAAAAACATTTTATACAGAACAAGGAACAGGAACAGTTGGGGGGGGGTACCTATATCACACAGCATCATCATTTTCTCCTAGCATAATTATTTGCAGCAGTCGTTGTTAGTTAAACGTTAGTTAAACAACAGTTTTACATAAAGTCAGAACTTGTAGGCTTAACATATTCTGTCCATTTTGACCAAGTTTTGTAAAATAAGTCCATTTGCAATTTTAGTTGAAAAGTCACTTTTTCCATAAAACAGTCTTTTAGTACAGTTATTTCTTTGTTTCCCTGCCACAAAAGGCTAAGAAATAACTAAAAAAAACCAAACATTGGTATCGCAAATTGTGATTAAAAACTGGCAGGAACAAAGCCTTCACGCTCCTCACCTGATGTACTAACACATCACCACAACACATTCTCCCCATTGGTGTTTGTGTTAGTGTGACTACAAAGCACCAGGAGAGAGAAAAAAACGTACAATTTGACTACCTATGTGCTAGCAAGCATCTTCCAAAACTGCACTGTCCATATGTTACGATTATATATTTTTTTAATATATTGGCCCAAAAGTTTACAATCATGCATATAATATATAATAAATACTGTGTGATAGTGACGTGCAGCACAAACTTCCAGTTTTCCATGGGAGCTGTTTATATCGGTTGTTTATCAATCAGCTCATTAAGCCGTTTGCTTTGGTTCAGATCCCAAAATGATGTCTACGTTCTACATAGAGAGTAACCTGAAGCCAGCAGTGAGACATATGGCTGTCTCTCTCTGGGGTAACGACAAACATTCATTACGCTGTTTAACCAACCAGGCAAAACAAAGTTTTCCTGTCTAGCAGTAATGTAAGCAGCCGTCTAGCTTAATGAGTTTTCTGGTCATTTCCTCTCTGACGACATGCAGAAAAGAATTATTTCTGTCTCCTAGTCGGTGTAAAGCTAATCACCGCTAATGTAAAACTTCTAGGCAGAAAACTGAGGGAGACGAAAGACGGTGTCACCGCTATATACACACCTCCGCATAATCAAAGCAAGCCAAAGCCGGTCAAAAATAGTTGTGGTCTTTATCAAAGTGTAAAATGAGCAAAGGACGTGCGCTACAGATAAACACACGGCATGTTCTCAGACTGTTCCAATAACAGACATAAATAAATGAAAGCAGGGCTCAGCCAGGCAGAGAGAAAGACACAGAGTGAGGAGTGAGGACAATTAAAAAGCCACTGTCTTATGTCTCCTGACTATTAATAACTATTAGCAGGGTTAGGGCCCAATAGAGCACTTAGGAAGACTTATGAAGCAATGATGTTGCCAAAATATATTGCAGGCGGAGTTAAAGGCCAGAGTCATGTCTCTTATTCCGCTCGCTGGTTTCACATGGATGTTATGGAAAACAAGAGCAGGTTTTTTTTAGCCAACAACAGATGTAATAAATCCTACTCAAATTAAAGAGAAAACTGATTTCAATTTATCTTATTTGCGGTGCCGCTTACAGTCTGTGGCTTTCGTGAGTATCTGCAATCAGCTACTTAATTGATCTAGCTGTAACCAAAAGAGCTGGAGAGGAAAGAGGGGGAAGGAACACTAAACAGAGAAAGAGAAAGTATTTAAAAAAGGAAGGAAGGGAAAGTCAGGAGGAGGGGGCGTTAAAGAGAGGAAAGAAGTAAATGGAAAAAAAACAGGCAGAGAAAAGACCATAAATTTGTCAAGATTAAAAAAGAAATCGGAGTATTTCATCCAAGAGAAGCTCTGCCTCGAGTTATGTTCATGATGCCTGGCCAGGAAGAGAAGAGGGCCATGAGCCGTTGTTATATTACTATAAGCCTCTTCCACCTTTCATCCACTAATGTCTGTGCTATCATTTTAAGCCTTTTATGCTTTTTGTCATCTGTAAAGACTGTCACTCCTCATCTCCTTCCCTTGTTCTGTCTGTAGTATCTGATTTTTCTGGAGCACCTTACAATGCATTACCAGCGAGACATTGCTCATCCATGCCAAGGCACACTACTCCAGACATTCAGTACTAAAACATAAAACAATGCACATGGTACATGCTGCGGTGCACTGAACTTGTTATGAAAAGGCACACACACACACACACACACACACACACATGCACTAAGGGATTGTCAGTGCAGTCTGTTGAGACACATCCAAGTGTCTAGTCAGCCGTGCATGGACTGGTATTTCTTGCTTCTTTTGTTTTTAAATCTAAACAGTGACAGATGTGAGCCATTGCTGGCCTAATTGTTTTCCCCTTTTATCTTTACTGACCCAATATAGCTGGTCAAGCAGGGCAGCTGCACAGATCAGTACAGAGATAATAGAGAGTGTTGATACCAGACCTGCTGCAAAGAAGGAAAGAAGGGGTCCTGTGTGGCTCGGCCCCCTTGGAGTTCCAAGGATCGGAAAAACATTTACAAAGGACGTTGGGGTTGAACTGCTTGACATGGAGCTTCAAGTTATTTTTAGTGAAAATGTAATGTATGTTGGTTTTCCGCCAGCCATTACACAGCTTTATATATGATATCTTTGTCCAGATGTTAAAAAACAGAGTGCCTGTTTGGTTCAGATGGGTTTGGTTCTACAAAACAAAAAACTCAATGTATGCGCATACTGACTGCAACCATAGTATGTGAAGCCACATCAGCATGCATAAAGTTTTGCTCCCACTAGGGTTGTCAAAAGTATCGATACTTTTTTGAGTTTCTAAAACGTTGTATGCGGATACAATACTCATTTTCAAAAGTACTGAGTATCTGAAGCTTGTTATCATTAGTTGCAGTTTCTTTTTGCACAACTGTTATTTATTTTAAATATTTAACCTGTGGTTCTGTTAATTTTTACATCTTGCATTTTTCTTGTTGATAAAGATACTTCTGTTAAATTTTGGGGTCTTTGTTTTTATCCTTGTGGTATCGAAAATGGTATCGAGTATCGAATATTTTCCTGAGTATCTGTATCGAGTTTTATTTTAGTATCGTGACAACCCTAGCTCCCACAGGTGAGCACTTTATGTTTTCTGCTCAATAGCCTCCCCGGGTCCCCGAGAACTTCAGCAGTGTTTAGTTTCAGTTTGTTGGGGTAGAAAAAAAGAAGCCGCTCTGCTTGTTCTGAGGAAACGCTGTAAACCTTGTACTCTAAGACACACTGGTGACCTCTCCGCGTCCGCTGGAATGTCTTTGATATGTTGCGGTTCCATGTAAGAGACGAGGCCCCTCTTACACAGAACCACCACCCAAGAGAACATCAGAGGACAGGACAGAATGGAAAAGTAAGGTATAACAAAAAAAAAAGAAATGAGAAATGGAGGAGGTGATGGTTGATGGATGAGCTGTAATGTTGCCCGTCTTTCTCATGCTGAGGGGGCATGTCCATGATGCAGAATATGGACATTTTATGGAGCTTCCAGCAGCAGAAAGCCAGTCATAGTTTGGAAGAGAAGGCGCGCTTTAGAGAAGCGATACTGCTGACGCTGCTGTTAAAGTCATTAGCAGCTCTAACTGAGGTCAGCAAGGATACAGTACCTGGTTACGCTGTCAGACACATCGGCTGCTGGAAAAACACAGGACCATGAAAATGAATAACGTCTCTGGATAGTCATGCACACGCAGTATTCAATCATACAGATGGACACACGAGACTACCAACAAGATCTTCAAATCTGTATAAGCTGTGATCCCGTCCCCTCTCAAAGTCGTTCCAAGTGACAGAATTGCCAGAATTCCTGAAGAACCACAATGGCGTCATATGGGAGACACACAGGCCCTGAGTTTGAGGGTGGAGGTGGAACTTAATGATGTGGCACTGAGCAAAGAGTGGCTGAAGAGTGATGGAGTGGATTAGAAGGGCTCGACAGTTTTGGCCTTGCGCAGGCACAGGCCGGGGTGTTAAATGGAGCAGTGTGTGCGTCTTTGTGAGTGTTTTTGTGCTTGTGCATTGATGAGAAACAGAGCTAGAATCAGCAGGGATAAGAAGGAGGCAAAGAGTGCCAGCAGTCACCCCTCAAATTAGACAACTCTGCACACAGTGTTTTTCTTGCCTTCGTCTCACACCCCTGTTGTGACTGCCTGTATGTGAGCGTTTGTGAAGTCTTTCAAGTGAAACACAAATACTACCTCCTACTACGCATTCCTGTGCAATGTATGGAGTGAAGTGGGCGCTCTGTAGAGAGCATATTTAACCTGTCTCACAGGAAGCTGCATTGGAATAAGAGGTCAATGTGTTTTGGTGGAGGGGGGGGGGCTCTGTTGTCTGGGACAACAAGGTCAGATCTCTGAGCAGGAAGTGAAGTCTTGAACCCTCTTGGAGGCCGTTTGGACCACATACTTACAACACAAGGATATAAATCAGAAGCTAACTGAGCCTTGAGCAGCTGCATCTCCATTGTATCCAAACAAGTGTGAAGATAAATCACAAATTAAAAGACTGTTTATTATGAAATATGGCATGCTTTGATTCTGTTGCAAAGGCAGACTAGACACAACCATGAAGCTATAAGCACACATCAAAAGCAATGAAGAGATGGTACTTCATATAGTTTTAGTGTCTAATTGTACTAAAACAATAAGTAAGTAATAACCTGCTTCTCTTTAATCCCAGTCGTTTAGGCCAAACAAGAAGTGGTCTACATGATCTCTAGTTTCAAAGTTAACATTAACACAAATATTCCAGTTGTTCAGCCCTTGGTTGAATATCTGAATGCTCTACATGAACTGTAGTCTTATGTTGGACAAATCGGCCATTCATTGCTGCAAACCTGAGTTACTGGGCCATCAAAGTGTACCAGCTCAGGTGCTATGACTGTTTGGGGGGTCAGGAACAACCGTATGTGCCGGAAACCAAAACTGAAACTAGGTTCCTGTAGTAAACATGTTGAAATGTCCTGGATTTCTAAAAAAAGTGTTACTGTAATAGATCATGAAGACCATTCAGGTACATACTATGCAAGACAGTGGACGTTTGGAACTGAAATGATTATTTTGTTGAGCAAAGTAAAGATGAAGTAAGAGAAAGGGCAGATAGAAAAGATAAGGCTCAGCCAGCAGCCATATGGCAGACCTCTTTAATAAGGGGAAACAAACAGGACCTCAGAAAAATGGGGTGTCTGTCAGGAGGGGAACTAGCTGAGACAGAAAGCAGACCTCATCCCACGAGCTGGACAGCAAATGTGTTCTCTCTTTCAATCTTTCCACACAAACAACTCTATGTGGAACAATGACCTGACAAGTCTGCTACTGCACACCAGGTAACCACTTTTCTAAACACTTACCGATTGTCTGGGAATATTTAAAAAACGTGTCAAATACCTTTTCATTAAAATCTTACGGCAGTAAGCTTCCCTGCTCTGGCAGAGACAATACAATCACCAGCCCTGCTGTTAACATTCCTTTTTTTAGCCTTTGTACACATGCATGTCTGTTTCAGAGTCTTCTAATGCTCTTGTGTTCTTGCAGGGAAGCCAGGGGGGATTCGGAGGGAGCACCAGTAGCTGTCCATCTATCCATCTAACCAGCCAGCAGCAATGCAGGGGCTGATGTGGAGCCTGTGTGCATTGCTCTGCCTCTCACTCTGGGAGGAAAGTTACTGCAGGAGCTCCAGGGAAGCCCGGAGGACCAAAGAGCCTTCTCTCCACAGGAGTAAAAGAGCCCCGATTGACCCTGATGCCAAAAAGTGTTCCTACACCTTCCTTGTACCGGAGCAGAAAATCATAGGTTCAAAAGATACCATTTTTTTTCTAATAATCTTGCAGTTATTTATCATACTGTCCTCATTAAAGTATTCCTTACTTAAAAAAAAAAGCTTCTTCGTAATCCCTATCTATCCATCTGTCTGTCTTCAGGTCCAATCTGTGCCAGCACCACGGGCCCAGAGCCAGACAAGGACAGAGTGACCCGTATGGACATCGCAGATGTGCGGGAGGTTCTTAATAAACAGCGGCGTGAGATTGAGACGCTGCAGCTGGTGGTGGATGTGGATGGTAACTTGGTGAATGAGATGAAGCTGCTGCGGAAAGAGAGCAGGAACATGAACTCCAGGGTGACCCAGCTCTATATGCAGCTGTTGCATGAGATCATCAGGAAAAGAGACAACTCTCTGGAGCTGGCCCAGCTGGAGAACCGCGTCCTCAACGTGACCTCGGAGATGATGCGACTGGCTTCGAGGTACAAGGAGCTGGAGTCCAGGTTCGCCACCATGGCCGGGGTGGTGAACAACCAGTCCGTTCTCATCTCTGCGCTGGAGGAGCAGTGTTTGAGGACGCTGGGACGCAGTGAGCTTCCTGTGGTTCCTCCTCTGGTTCAGGTGGTTCCTCAGAATCTACCCGTTAACAACCGGTTCACCAATGAGATACAGAGGGACAACAACAACCGAGCCTTTCCTAGAGGATCACGCTTGGACTCCCCCACTGTGAGCCCATTTGGCATAAACCCTCCACCACCACAGGGAACACTTACCTCTGAGGGTACGTACCAGTTTTAAAGTGGCGGGAGATGATGAAGAAATAAGGGTAACGCTTTAAATTAAGGTCCTTGTAATAACCATTAATTAACAAGTAATAAGCATCTTGTAAGTCCTTACAAGATGCTTATTAACATTATTGTGTGTTAACCCATTGACGCCTAAAACGCCTGTAAAACCTCTGGGCGATTTTAAAATAAGCCCCTAAAACCTGAAGTTTTTCTGGAAATTCAACAGAAGTGTCAACGCTTCTACTAAATAATAGATTTTTCAGCCTCTGTAGCAGGTAGAAATGAAATTCCTAAAGTATTTCAGAGCTTATACAAATACTACAAAACGACGTATCCGCTTTCCAGGCTTCAATGGGTTAATAAGCTTATATAAGTGTTAATAATGGCATTACAAACACCCGTGACCCACCCATTATGTCTTTGCCATGCCTTTATTAATCTTATTTTGTTTGCTTATTGATATTAAAATATACTTTATTGCTCATCTATTATAAGTTAACTATAAGTTAACTATGCTTTTTGCAACTACCGGATCTAAAGCGAGAACAATGCCTTATTACTTGTTAATTAATGGTTATTAAGGACCTTAATATAAAGCGTTACCTAAATAAGTGACTGTTCGCTTAAGTAAATTCACTTCAGTAGTTGTGTGTACACAGCAAAATCTGTAGTGTTGTTTCTTCAGTGTTAATAATTTGATGATTTTGGAGTTGTTTTAACACAAAGCTCTGCCAGCGTTGTTACATGTTAACACCTGAGTTAGATTCACTTCAGCTGGAGTTTTTTTTTTTAGATTTTGTGACTTGTATGTTCGGCTAAAGACAGATACACTTTTAATGCATCGTAAAACAAAACAATGAAAGTTAATTATCACATTAGTGAAAGGAAATAACATGATTTTAGGGTTAAAAATACACTTTAATGTGTCAAAGTAACACAATGTATGTTAAAAATTAACACTCACAGTGAAAGGGAATAACACAATTCCGAGTTAAAAGTGTACTTATGTGGTGTCATAAAACAACACCAAGGGTGTCAAATATTCAACACTATTAAAGAGTTAAAATATGAACACTTTTCAAAGTGTAATTTTGACTCAGAATCCGTGAGAACTATATCAACTCAGAAAAAAAGTGTTAAATTTAACTCCCTGTGAGTTGAATTAACACTCCCGATTTCGCCGTGTACAATTACTAGGACTGGTACGTAATTTCTTGCAACAGTTGGTATTGCTGAGGCACAGTTGGCTAATCCTTGGCATGCTACAGAGGCAGTGAAATCATACATTCCTATGATCCGCACTTGGCTGCCTGTATTGGCTGCACTGCACTGAGCATGTGTACTAAATTAGCAGAATGTGGATTAGGCATCTTTGAACGGCATTAAAAAGACTTCAGAGAAAGAGAATATATATCTGCTGCAAGGCTTTAGTCGGATTTACATTCAGTTTATGCACGACATAAAGGGACGACACAGCACATATCTGATGGGCTGAGTCCACCAGACAAAGCTATCAGATTAGATCGATGAGGGCCTCTCTGCAGAGACTGACCGATTCTGACATCTGAGCAAGCTCATCTCCAGTATGAAACCAATTTGCAAGGTTAGAATTCCAAGCTACTTGGAAATAACTCCCAAAAAATTGGTCAGGGCCGTTATATTTTGAATGGCAAGTGGACAATGCCGAGGAATGTTGACGGAGTTACACAACCAGATGGTGAAATGGATGAAATCATTAATAACATCCCTCAGACAAAGAGGGTAATAAAAGAAGAGCTGTTTGAATGCTGACAGGAGAGTAACTTAGCAGATAATATGGTTAGGAGAAGAATGTTGAGGTAAGAATACCTGATTTCACGTTTGATTAAATCAGATATTTAAAGCTCTGGTTAAATTCCACACTTAAAGACTGCAGATAAAGACATCGTTACTCTCTTGTTACTTGGCATTAAAGAAACATTCTGGTACAATTTAACTTAATTTAATTATTATGCCAAATAAGTCTGGGTGTACTCATGTTACTCTCTAGCAAAGCCCCAGATGAACTGTAATTTTAGTGTTGTGTTAGTCAATTTTAGCTCATTAGAACTGAGATTTCCAATGTAATGATTCTGCAGCTCCACAGGCCTCAGCTGCCAGCTTCTTATCTGGTCTAAGACTCTATGCCTAAAACAAAGCTCTCAATCTGGACACCACTGATTTATCTACAACCAAGAGAAACAACAGAAAGCCAGGGGATGGATCGTATTTACTGTGGTGGCTAAAACATCATCCTTCAACAAGTTCATTTTTCAGGAATAGAAACAACAACCCACAGAACAGCAGTAATAGATTGACTCCTGCTGTAAAACACATTGCCTGACCACAGTTAGGTCCAGCAGAGCTTCTTCTCTCACTGCGGGTTGTTGACTGGATTTAATTCAAATGCAACTCCTTAGAGGTCTGTTTGGAGAAACTAACAAATCGAAAGGTGGAAAACGTTAGAGAACCCCCTCAGACAGATCCGATTATGACTTTTCATTACTGGAAAAACACAAGCTTGTGCTGGGGAGTTTTAGATATCTGTGCCCGAGCAATACACTGGGTCCCTATGTGCTCCTACACTCAGCTGAGAAATACATCTTCCATGGGCCTTCACGCCCCGGAGGCCCCCCACACAATGCCTGTGTTCATACTGGTTTAATACATATTCACACAGGGGAAAACAGAGGAAATATGCTGGGTTTAGGTTCAGCTGCTTCAGGGCTAGCACATGGCTTCATCTGAAGGATAAATCTAGGTGAATGATCAGTTTAAGATATAAATGTGCACAGTTATGCATGTATAACTTCCAACAAAGTTTGGATGGCCAGAGCAAAAGGAGATAATTCTCAAAGCCACAATGAGACTTCCATTCAAATCATGAGGCCTAGCAGACGCTCCAAACTCTCACTTCTCTTCTCTCTGCTGTCTAGAGCCCCGAGACTGATGATGATGACTTTTGCATATGCAATAAAACAAGACATCTTGTTCAATTCAAAGCACAGTATGGTATATTAGTTCAGGAAGCTAAAACTGACTGTAATTGAAACTATATAGATATACAATCTACAAGGCCTTCAAGTTATACGATCATTTCTGGCCTTTTTTTACTGGCGGACATAATTCATTTCAGCTTTTCTTGCTAAGCAGCATTATCAACTGAACCAAAAATACAAACTGAAAATTGTGACATTTCTCTTTTCTTTATATATTATACATTTTAAATTGAAACCCACTGGCACAATCGCTATTTAACGTTTTTTTTTTTTGTCTTCCTCTTTGTCTACAACATCACAGGTCCCTTCAAAGACTGTTTCCAGGTGCGACAGGCAGGCCACACCACCAGTGGGATGTACCTGCTGAAGACAGATGGCAGTGATCGGTTGATCCAAGCCTGGTGTGAACACGGCCTGGACAACGGAGGATGGACCGTGTTACAAAGGAGGAGAGACGGCTCTGTTAACTTCTTTCGGAACTGGGAGAACTACAAGGTGAGCTGAAGAAACAATGCAGTTTGATAGGGTAATGGCAAGGTTAACCCTTAATAGGGCTCTCATTGAAATACTTGAAAATTCCAAATTTCAATCTAAGAGAATATTGGAGGATATTACATACTGCCAGAATGTATAAAAAACATACGGACCCGGGGGAGGGGGGTAATATCTTGAGAGAAAAGTTTACGAGACTAAAGTGGCAAATATACGAGAAAAAAATGCGCAGATTTATGAGATTTAAAGTGGTGATTCTGCAAGAAAAAAAGTTTTTTTTTTCACTTTTTCTCATAAATCTGCGACTTTTTTCGCACGGATTTGCCACTTTAAATCTCTTAAATCTGCTACCTTTTTCCGTGTAGATTTGCCACTTTAATCTAGTAAATTTGCAATTTTTCTCTCTAAATATTACAAATCCATGTGGTTCTACGACCTCACAGAGAGGGTTAAATGACGCAACCTATCCAAAAATTTTGAATCAAATATATTTAGGCTTGAGAGAGAACTATGTTCACAGCTTTTCCTTTCCCGATCCTCAAGTGACCCAGTCTCAACAGTTCATTTTGGGGCCACGAAGCAAGCACTCGCACCATCAATGTAAACAGCTTAGCGTTGGATTTCCTCACACTGAAATCACAGCCAAGAGCCGGAGCCAGGGACCTACACACAGATCTGCGCAATCACAGAGCGACGGTGGGCTGAGAGGGAAATAAAGCTCAGTCCCACTGGAAATGATCCCTTCATCCTTTTCTTCTCATGCGTCAGGCTTTGTGATTGCGATGTAATCCTGAGTCTAACAGAGCAAGCAGGGGACAGAGAGGAAGCAACACAAAAAATGACACTGATACACAGCCTGACAAAAAATTATTGGTCTCCCAGTTTCATATGGCAAAGGCAAGAGTTTTCCTCTCGGTCATAAAATTATGCTTACATGGTGTTTGGATCAGGGACAGAAATGTGTCTCTGCAGCTCTACATTTGCTGTATTCAACTATGCATCTTACTGCAGCCAAATCACCATTGCCCCTGCCATTGAACTAATTTGTCGTGAGTGAGAAACCACAGATCACAACCTTAACACATTAGCATCTTAATGGGAAGCAGATTTGATTTGATTTTTACTTGATTGCAGGCACCGGACTCCTTTAAACTCAGCACTCTGTTAAGAAGCCGTATTAACCTTTCTCTGCTTTAGTGTTTGTGTTCTTTGGATGTGACTTGCGTTCAGTGACCACGGAATAAAAAGGAGATCTGTTCTTTCACAGTGTCAGCCTCAGTATCGACTAAGTCAACTTAATACTCCACTTTGTTGATCTGGGCTACACTGCAATGCCATTTTAACCTGAGTGGATAACAAAAGAACATGCTGTGTTACTCTTCCCCTGCAGAGAGGATTTGGAAACATAGACGGCGAACACTGGCTCGGCCTGGACAATATTTACAACCTGGGGAAACAGGGCGACTACAAGCTGATGATAGAGCTGGAGGACTGGACGGGGAAAAAGGTGTACGCCGAATACAGCAGCTTCCACCTGGAGTCAGAGAGCGAGGGCTACCGGCTGAGGCTGGGCACCTACCAGGGCAACGCCGGGGACTCCTTCAGCAGTCACAACGGCAAACACTTCACCACACTTGATCGTGACAAGGATGCATTCTCTGGTAAGGGGAGATACTATTAACCCTTAACCCATTGACGCCTAAAACTGCCTGTAAAACTGCCTGTAAAACCTCTGGGTGATTTTAAAATAAGCCCCATAAACCTGAAGTTTTTCTGGAAATTCAACAGAAGTGTCAACGCTTCTACTAAATAATAGATTTTTCAGCCTCTGTAGCAGATAGAAATGAAATTCAATAAGTATTTGAGAGCTTATACAAAATACTACAAAACGCCGTATCCACTTTCCAGGCTTCAATGGGTTAATAGGGCACTCATTGAAATACTTGCAAATTCCAAATTTCAACCCTAGAGAATATTGGAGGGGGGGGGGGTAATATTTTGAGAAAAAAGTTTACAAGATTAAAGTGGCGAATCTATGAGAAATAAAACGTGCAGATTTATGAGATTTAAAGTGGTGAATCTGCGAGAAAACGTTTTTTTCCCCACTTTTTTCTCTTAAATCGGCGACTTTTTTTCTTGTAGATTTGCCACTTTAATCTAGTAAATTTGCAACTTCCCCCCCTTGTTCTCCTCGTACAAGTCACTGAAGAATATCCGTTTGTATGACTGTTTCTTGCAGATTTTTTTCTAAATGTTTCATTTTTACATTGGAGGTCCATGTCAATAAAGTTAATATTATATTATATTATTATCATACTGATTGGTCAAATGTCATGGTGTCATTGTCTGTGATGTAGCCTGATCTTTGCTGATTAGCTGGAAGAAATCCATGTGGTTCCACGACCAAACAGAGAGACATGGGGACCACATTTTGGATATCCACTGAAATGACCAAATATAGTTCTTCGCCTGATAAAGGGTTAATCGAAGTATAATGGCGCAACCATAGAATGATTAAAAGAAGTGGATGTAGCCACCGTGGCGTCACCAACTGGCTTGTGGAATACCGTTTTGAGGCCAAAAAATTTGGCATTTAAGACGTAGCCATCTTTGTTTTCTCATTGGCTTCTATACAATCAGACCTCTTTTTGCAGTCAGTGGAGTCGCCCCTGCTGGCCATTAGAAAGAATGCAGTTGGTTTTTTTTTTTTTAAAGCACTTCCGCATTGGCTTCACTTTTCAGAACCAGAAACTACATCCACTTCTTTTCTGCAGTCTATGGACACACCAGAGATCCTTCTTTGTCTGTCCATCCCACTCATCTTGTTTTATGACACTGTGTCCCTGTCTACCAGGTAACTGCGCCCACTTCCATAAGGGTGGCTGGTGGTACAACGCTTGCGGCCAGACCAACCTAAATGGCGTGTGGTACAGCGGGGGAGTTTACCGCAGCAAGTTTCAGGATGGGATCTTCTGGGCCGACTATGGAGGAGGTTTCTACTCTCTCAAGTCCGCCCGCCTCATGATCCGGCCCATCGACTGAAACGTTGGACTGCGGTTCCTTCAAATGCACCTCAGTTTTCTTCCTTATCTTTATCCCCCCATTAACAAAGACGGTACAGGAGAACCAGGAACCCCTGCCATCGTACAACAGTGCCTTGTAAAATATGAAGGAGGAAGAGACGGGGGCATTAGACAATAATGACTCCAGCAGTCTGCACAGTGGCTCGCTCCCAAGTTGACTTTGAGATAAAGACTGATAACTGCTCTCCCACTCCTTTCAATCCATAAAGTAATGGTTCATCGAGCTCCCTGGGACCATTAGGTATTACTCCCAACTGTCCTATTTAACTCACTCTTGTTAAAACTCAGTATGTAATAATAAAAGGGAAACAGTCATTTACAAAAGTTTTCCTCCGAGCAGCTAATGGGGACTTTTTTTTAAAGTAATGTTGCCCATACCAAAGGGTAAGTGGTGGGAGGACCACAGTCATCACAGATGTAATGGGATGTTTAACCATAGTAGCATAAAAAAAAATGGTGAAATTTAGAGTTATGTAGAGTCCCTGACAATCCAAAGTCTACTGTCTACCCGTTTCTGGGTTTTGTCTGGACTTCAGGGGATTCCTTCGACCCCCCAACAGAAAATGAACTTGTGCAACAGTGTGCTTGTCCGATGTGCATATGGCTGAGCTGGCTTTGGTATGTAAATATCTTTGGCTTTATTTGTGAAAGGTAATTTAAGAGGTGTGATTCTACTCAGGCCGAATGTTCACAATGATGTCACTCTGCCATTCTTTGTTATTTATCAGTGTATTTATAGTAAGTATAGTCATGGCCATTTTATATATCTAGCCCTGTAATAAAACAATTCTTAATATGTTTTATCCCATGTGGAGATACATAAATAAAACTTATGACACAGACACAGACACACACACACACACAGACACACAGACACACACACACACACACACACACACACCTGGCTGACAAAACAAATCCAATGTGGATGTGGAGTTGAGAACATGAGGCATGTACTGCCCGATTTCATAAAATTAAATTCTTTTGTAAACACTGAATGGTCTTTCGCTCTTCAATCAGCTTCGGTGAATAGCAGAATCTCTCAAAATGATTTCCAGCGTGGAAGTAAGACTTACAGTATGTAGAATATGAGCTGTGCCTTTTCTTGAAAAAGAAGGATGATACAATCATCTGAAATGAAACACTTCAAAGGTCTTCAATCTGATTCAAATGCAATACACACCGTCAATGTACTGAAGGAGGTCAGAGGGGTTTTAATTATGACAGAAAGTGGGCAGAATAATAATAAACTGCAACCACCAGTAAGAGAACAGTAACAGGACATTTGTGTGTTTAAAGGATGAAGGCTAAAGCAAAAAAAGGAATGGTTTCAAAGAAATATGTAATAAAGGAAAGTGTTGCAGAAGCAGATTGAACTATATGAGGGTCAGAAATAGATAACACGGACGGTATTAAGTGGTGCTGCTTTAGAAGAACTTAGACTAAAATGAAAGACTCAGAGAGACAGTAAGGGTCATAAATAGCAGGAGAAACATAGACGCGGAACATTCCTTCCATAGAACGCTTTTCTTTCTCTCAAATACAAACATACAGTATATCTTGAAATTATGGCTCCTCCGTGAACCTTTCCCTCTGAGGAACTGTAAGTCAGAGCAGATAGGAGCTGTCTGACGCAAACACCGCAGGAGAAGAAGCTCACACACACACAGTCAACACATTTAACACTCACGCACACACACAGTGAGCCAACCGAGCTGGTAGGGAGGTTTCTTGTCAGACAGGAAGGTGTCCAGGAGTCCAGGCCAGACTTTGCTTTTCCCCTTTAAAATACCTTATTGGTCTTGCTCTACACAGCAAAATCTGAAGTGTTGTTTTCTTCAGTGTTAATAATTTGATGATTTTGGAGTTGTTTTAACATTGTAGTGATCAAAAAGCTCTGCCAGCGTTGTTACATGTTAACACCTGAGTTAGATTCACTTCAGCTGGAGTTGATTTTTTAGATTTTGTGACTTGTGTGTTCGGTTAAAGACAGAATGCACTTTTAATGCATCGTAAAACAATTAATGTTAATTATCACATTAGTGAAAGGAAATAACATAATTTTAGGGTTAAAAATACACTTTAATGTGTCAATGTAACACAATCTATGTTAACAATTAACACACAGGATGAAAAGGAAAAACACGAATTTGAGTTAAAAGTATACTTATGTTGTGTCATAAAATAACAAGACTGTCAAATATTTAACACTATTAAAGAGTTAAAATACTTTTCAAAGTGTAATTTTAACTCTGCTAGAACTATATAAACTCAGAAAAAGTGTTAAATTTAACACTCTGAGTTGGATTAACACTCCTGATTTTGCTGTGTAGTAATAAGTAGAATACAATCATACTGGGACTTTCATTAATATTAATGAGCTCTTGCTCAATAGCAGACTATTCACAGAGGTGTAATGGTAAAGCTGAAACATGTTTCAGCTGGGTTTTCACTCATCTATCTAACATAACAGACAGAATGACTTTTAACCATTGCAGCCGTTTACACCAGCCAAGAAACGGCTTACGCTTCACTAGGGATGGGTACCGAATTCGGTACTTTTATAGGTACCGACCGCATTCCGTCGGTACTACCGAGTACCGATTCATGTAAAATCAAACGGTACCATGTTTCGGTACCTAAACGGCGTTACCTTTAAACTGATCATTGATTTCAACCGGTTTTCATTTAACGTGTTTGATTAACAAGCGTGCTGACGATCGCACTATTTTTTTTTTTTATTTACCTCCTCGTCTGGTCCCGTCTGCTCACCGCGGCCACTAGCTGCTGCCGTCTTCCAACCCGGTGCAGAGACGAACAGCCGGCTCTAGGCCTGCTAGCCGCCAGCTGCTATCTCTCCAATGTCTCTACCCGGGCTTGGCCTTCGTCTGCCTCCAGATTGGACCTTCCTTACTCCGTTTGCTCTCTCCATTCTGCTGTAGACCAGTCATTAGCAGCTAGCAGCTAGCTGCTGCATCTCTGGTCCTCCGCTAATACTCCGCTCTTCAACTCAGGAATATTACCTGCCACTTTACTCCAAACTGCCTCGCTGAAATTAAATCCCTCGGACTCCTGCGTCATCCTCGATATGTGCACAGAGCAGCCTGACTCAACTTTGTTTATTCCAACCATGCTATGCCAATACTCACCGGTCAGACAATACTGTCTGACCGGTGCTGCGCTGCACAGCTACGACGTCATCACAACAAATCACACGTGCACTTGCAACCTTTTTTTTTTTTTTTTTCGTGCACTTGCCACCTGAGAGTGCTCCTCTGCATTCTTTGATAACACTGCAACCTTCATGTTACAATAAAACAATAAAGCACTGCTCATCCTGGATTTTATATTGTTTTGATATATTTTTTAAAGTTTATATTTTGAGAAATAAATATGTTAAATTGAAAAAAATAGATTTTATTATTAAACAAATTAACATTTATTACCACATAAACAAGCGCAAAAGTACCGAAAATTTTCCCCGATTCCCAGGTACCGGGTATCGGTACCGTATCGGTTCAAATGTGAAAGGTACCCATCCCTATGCTTCACGCATGTAACTGCATCTTTAGGCTTTAAATCAATGTTTTACTCTTACAAATGCAACTGCACGATTAAGTGCTGGGCTGTGAGCACTGTCAGAACTATTTAGTTCCCAGCAGCACATTCAGCTTAAACACCGACGGAGGATTGCAGCTGTTGTGCTGCTTTGCGCTACGTGGCCGATTTAGACATGGTGAAAGCATAACGAGTCGGGGGAAACAGCATCAAGTGTGTGCGTTTTGTCAAAGTGGAGCCGTACATTTCTGTGGGCTCTTTGTCCTTGCATGATTAGCCAGAGAACAGGAACAAGCTCATCTGAGCGTTTAACAGGCCGGCCCTGTAGCGAGTACAGACAGGAGGGGGCTGTGTCTGCCAAAGCCTAATAGCAGGTCAGAGTTCACACACACACACACACACACACACACACACACACACACACACACACACACACATATACACAGTTTAGCACAAATGTAGCACTGTGGTAAACGTAAGGCTGGGTGACTATACAGCAGACACAGGGCTCATTCTTTGGCTGCGTTATCACCAGAGATAAGCATCGTACTCACAAAGGTAGAACTGGAGCAAAGACAGAAACACGATAGGAAGTTACAAAAGTGGCAGAAGTGTACAAACACACGGTGTGTTTGCACACTTTGTACACTAGAGGTTAATCCTCCTGTGGTGTGTTTAGCATGAACAAAAAACACACGTGGTAATTTTAGCCCTCTGCTGTGTTGCTTGTGTCGAGGTTGGGGCTTTAATTGGAGCTTCAACAGGTCTTCTGTTTAGTGACCAGAGAGGTAAACACGTGTACAAAACCCTCAGCAGAAACCCCCAACCCAAGTTCAACCATTACACACACCAAGGTTAGAATAGTTTTGGATTTTTCATTAGTTTTAGTTTTAATTTTGTTGTGAATTTTTGTTTTCAAATTCAGTTAGTTTTAGTTAGTTTTTAGAGGGAATTTTCTAGTTTTAGTTTAGTTTTTATTGTTTGAAAATGCTTAGTTTTAGTTTAGTTTTTATTAGTTTTAGTGTTAGTTTTAGTTTTTTTGTATTGGGCTATATGTTGGGTGCGTGATTCAAAGAGGTCATAATAAATTTTGCCTTCATTTCCTTTGGTTTATCCATCTCAGCCCCAATAAGGTTATTAACTCTTACAGTTCTGGGTGTTTTGAATTTTGGTTCTAGTGTCGACATCCCAGTCTCAGTAAACATATTTACCATGTGTTGCATGTTCAAATAGAAACACTGAATTATGAATGAAAAAAGTTGACAAAAAAGAAAACTAAGGACATTTTCACTATAATTTTAGTCGTTTTAGTTCGTTTTGTAACCACAAAATACAGTTTCGGTTAGTTATCGTTTCTTTAAAAACTCTCAATCAATCAAATCTCTTCAATTCTAGTTTTTGTTAGCTATAATAACCTTGACACACACACACCCAGCACTTATGTTGGGAGTGATGCTCTGGAACAAGCAGTGCGGCTTTCAGTCTCCCACTCATTCAATCCCACTTTCCCCTCTGGTGGAGGGATCTGCTGGATTTATGATGGAAGAGAGCGTCCGAGAACAAGAGAATGGCGATTTCCCTCCCGTGTGCCAACTTGGCTCAACTCAGGCCCGAGGACAGCCAACTGGTCACACATCACACGGCCACACGCGTCATTGACGGGCTCCGACTGTATAGGAGACACCGTCCCACTCACACGTACAACAGCTCACAACTCAAACAGACTCCACCCAAAGAAAGACCAACTAGTCACGCATCGCTGAAATGCTGACCAGACGGAAAGTCTTCCCTACTTATTCACATACACACACACAATGAGGACATACAGTCAAACTGGCAAACACGTACGCTTTCACAGCATTAGCCTCACATTTGTCTCGGGGTCTATCATTGCTTCCAGACTTCCGTGACGAAGTGCGATGGGGAAAATGAGTGTTTAAAAGTTTCTTTAACGACAAACAGACTCTTCAGCTCTCTGTTTGTGTCCGTGTTTGTTTGCGAGTACTTGAGCCTCTTAAGTTTGAATCGCACAGCAGCAGACACGATGTGAGCGTGATGGTACGAGGAATTACCATGACTGCATAAAACATCAAAGTCATCATCTAGTCAAAACAAGAACAAACAGTACTGCAATAAAGCCTCACACGTGTGCCCACTCTTTCCTTGAAAAACTCATCAGGGATTTCTGTGTGATGTCATACTGCAGGGATAAATATTTAAGGAAAGGACCGAGAAATATAACCCCCCCCCATCCGATTCATGTGTTTGTTCCAGCTACTTCAACATGTTTCATAACGGAGCAGCAAAATTTATGATGGACTTTCCTCCACTCCAAAATGAAAACCAAGGAAACGGATGACAGAGTGAAATTTAGAGGCTGCAGTGGAAACAAGCGGCTTACTGAGAAGACAGAAAAACTGAACAACAGACGATTAAACGTGATGACTGTGGCACTGAACAATCCATGAAATAACGGCTCCAGACACACAGGCAGGAGCACTTTGTTACATAAAACTCTGACAATTTGTCCTGAGATTAACCCGTGGTCCGTAAACAGCCCGTAAAGATAAGGATCCTAGTGCATCCTTTAACCCTTGTGTAGTCCTGGTAGACTGGTTTTAGGACATGTAGAAAAAAATTATTAACAACTTTTTTTTTCTCATATAAAGGCTACTCATGACCAACAAATTGATATATAATTTTCATATTTTTTTTCATTATTATTGGTCAATTTGAGTCAAATATACAAAATTAGGCTTCATTTCAAGAGATAAAAAAGTTTAAGTCTTGATGTGAATGCACAGAGTAGGTTATGTAAAGTTTAAGTAAAACTTGAAAACTTTGAAAGCATTGCACATTTTTAGATGACAGCAAAAAAAAAGTCATATGGAAATGTATATTATCTATAAAGGATGCAGAGGGGCACACATGCTGAAAAGTTCAAGCAATGCTATAAAAGTTAACCTATATTAATGGTATGATGAAAATGATTTGGGGTGAAAAAGGAGCCCAGGAGGGTTAAAGGTCATGTTGTGTATGTTTGTGTTTCTTACCTAAGTATGGTATACAGGAGACCATGCTCTGGTTGCTTATGTGGTCTCTCAGACGTTTATAGTTGTCTTCTTTGGACATCAGGTAGTCAAGACGATCAAACATGGTCTTGTCCTTCCGACTCAGTAACTGTGAGGCAGAGAGGAAAAGGAAAAGAGAGAACAGTGGTGTTTAATAGAAATAGACAGCTACAGTTGGTTAGTAAGACATAGAAGCTTGAAGAAACACAATGGCATGATTCAACTGCACTAGTCTTCCGCCACACTCCAAAAAATAATCTAGAAATAAAAGCAAGAAAGTGTCTGTATGTGCGTGTGTGGATGTGTGTCTAGGGCAGCTATTCTCAACCTTGGGGTCCCGACCCCAATTGGGGTCGCGAGATGATTTCTGGGGGTCGCCAAATCATTTTGGAAGTCAGTGTTCATGTGTTAATGTGTTTCAGTCTTTTTTGGTCATTTCATGTCTTTTTTGGGTCATTGTGTGTTTTATTTTTAGTCATTTTGTGTCTTTCTTTGGTCATATTGTGTGTTTTTTTGGTCATTTTGTGTGTTTTTTGGTCATATTGTGTCTTTTCTGGTCGTTTTGTGTCTTTCTTTGGTCATATTGTGTCTTTTTTTTGGTCATTTTGTGTCTTTTTTGGTCATTCCATGTCTTTTTTGATAATTTTGTGGTCAATTTGTGTCTTTTTTGGTCATTTTGTTTACTGTTTTTGGTAATTTTATGTCTTTTTTGGTCAAATTGTGGTCATTTTTTCTCATTTTGTGGTAAATTTGAGTCCTTTCTGCGTGTGAGATTCTGTTCAGTGAGCGGGGGTCGCGGACAACATGCATGCTAAATTGGTGGTCGCGACTCCAAAAGGTTGAGAACTACTGCGCTAGGGCATATCTCGCTGATCGTTACTCAGACTGGCCTAAGATTTCGTATGTGGCTTGCGCATGGCACAAAAGTGTACATCATCATTTTTCAAAATATCATTATTTAGGTTTGGACGCCTTTTAGGGGAGCTCCGCCCCATTGTGTGATAGGCCTACACCTGGTCAGTAACACAACTCACTCTGGATTTCCACCCTGACTCATCTCATCTGGAAGTCTACTTAGCCTACCTGTCTTTAGGAGTTTTAAAGTGCGCTACAAGGTTCGATTTTCCAATACTATTCGAATAGTTTCCAGCGAATATCAATGTTCAATGTGTATGTGCTGGATGGTGTTCGTACCTAAGGAAATTAAGTGTTTTATGGAGTTGCAGACGTTGTAGTGGTCTGCATGTAATATGCAAACTCTGTTATTCATGATTAGCATGCTAAGCGGAGATTTAGCTTTATTCACATCTTATGTTGCATTACTATGTAATTCAGTGATGACATTCATGTTGCTTAGCGTAATGCCCATAATCATTTGATATGAGATACTTACATGTAATATAGTATATCAGCTAATTGGGTAGAGTAAAGAGTATTACACCTCATTGTACATCCCACTCTCACACACAACCTCATTTGGCCAGTATTGAAAAATCTACTTAATCTCCCACTATACAAGTACATACTTCCTACGTGCACTGCACTAGTTTCTTTAAAGCCAAAAATAACACCAAATATCCATTCAGAGCGATCCACTGTGAGTCCATAACGGTGCAATAGTCTGTGGTCAGCAGGACAGTAGTGAGTCTGTTATCAAAACTGCTAAAGTCAAATGTACAGGTGATTCACACCACATTTAACCAAATCATCTGACAGACAAGGATTATCACACTGGGCTTTCCCTCTTTATTCGGCTGCTGAAGAAATCCTGCTTTTTCTTCCACTGACAAATTAAAATTAAAATTTGTTTTTAGCTGAGCTAGACCAGAGAATATTTGGTTGAAACAAATTGGCGATGCTGTTCTGCCCTTACTGCTCTCTGTGAAGTTAGCTGGAAGTGATGTAATGCAGCCACTGTGCGTTTAATTTGGAGTGAGCACTGCGCCGAAAAATATAGCATTTTAAATGCTACATTTCTTGTCAGCAGCTGGTCATATGGTAACTTAGGAGGCACTTTGGCCTTGTGTACTGTGGTTAATTTGGCATGCAGTTAAACACCAGTTGTAATTTTGTTTTAATGAAAACTCGATGCCTGGCATTTGCTTCTGGTGTTCCTCACCACTGTTTTAAAGGAGAAAAATAACCAGCTTCCAAAGTGACGTATTTTCTGCCACTGTGAAGAGTGGTTCATTTGGATTGCATTGCGTGGATCACGCTAATTATTTAAAGAAACTTCAAAGTGTTCTAGTGGTGTGGTTTAAGTGGTAGAATGAGCATTTAATTGTGTTTATCCCGATGTGGCCCATCAGCCAAACCAAAGAAATACTGTGCTCTTATTAATAAGTGAAATCTAGTACAGTGTTCAGTGTGAATGCTGGCTTTTGGTTAATTGTTAATCTAGTGACAAACCATCAATTTTGTGTTATATTTCGCAGCCAAAACTTTTACTCACCCTTCTACCAACTTAAATAAATAAAGGCATGTTGCTGAAGTTAGTCTTGTAAACATTTTAAGACTGTTCCAATAATTACATGTTTTATTGGCTGCTAATTTGTTAACAAAGTGAAATACCTGGTAATAGTTTACTACAATTAGAAGCTGTCAACGTCAGAATAAAATCTCTACTCTCTAGCTGATGTGAAGGAAATTTGGTGTTTCCTGCATGGTGGGATATGAAGTATGCGGCGACCTACTTGATATTCAAGACGCAAGGCATTGTGGGAACTCAAACTGTGAACTTAACTCTGATAACACCATGAGAGAGGGGAACATGTAGACCAGTGGGCTCTGTCCTGATGTGATGTATAGGGGAGAAAGATAGGGCCGCATTGAGTCTTGCTGAAAAGCCAATGCTGAAAAGTGCAACAGTCATAAGTCGAGCGGTGTATGGGACTTTGTTGTACTGTAAAAGAGCCATTCGGGATTGTGCGGTGTATGGAACACAAATGTGCTAATAAAACTTGCTGAACAGAGTATTGAGTGCTTTGTGTTTGGCCAGCTCACCCATTAACTTAGTGCAGTTGTCAAAATTGCCACGACACTGGTTGCTTGTTTTAATGAAGCGGCCACAGAGGCATGCATCTTTCTATAAAGACAGGCTGTTTGTTTGCACACTCTTGTATGTCTGTTTGTCCATTTGTACAAACTACAAATCTGACATCTACTCCTGCAGGGTGGCTGCACTGCAGAGTAGTTAGTTTGTGGACCAAAGCAGCAGGAGCAGTGTTAAACCATCAGACCATAGTGCAGCCGATGCTGACATTAGAACTTTATAGGTTGTGACAATAGCAGAAAACCACTAGTGTGTGTGTGTGTGTGTGTGTGTGTGTGTGTGTGTGTGTGTGTGTGTGTGTGTGTGTGTGCCCTTCTGCCTTCTAAGAGGCAGGTGAGCTATGTCCTGGCCAGCAACAGCATTTGCTGACTGCCTAAAGGAATCTCCTGTGGTTTTGTGGGGCCGAGAATAAGAAGTTTCCACCATTACATCAGAGCATCATCACGCCATTATGTAAGCTCTACATCTTCAATGAGAACACTGAGACAGATAGGTAATCCCTCACACGTTTTTAAAATGGATACTGATGCATTATTTCCTACATAAAAAGTTTCTACAAATGAATTACGTCTTCAAAATGTTCCCACTCTAAATCTGCCGACATCTGTGTGACGGTGCTGAGTCATCACAACAACTGCAAGAACAAATCTCAGAATAGACCGGGGTTCTTCATCTTTTTTTACAGCCAAGGACTCCTTACAAGATACAGAATATACTTTTAATATAACTTGATGGTGCCTATTTTTACACACCTAAGTATTCAAAGCATTCACACTCAAAGTGAAAGAAAATGTTTCACTCTTATTGCAAACATAGGTTGGTAACACAATTTATTAATGTTTAACTAACCAAATCATTTATAAATGGCAAATAGATGGTATATTAATGTAAGTTTATAGTTACTTTACCATTAACAAACAATTAAATATAATTAATAGTTTATTAATAGTTTTAGTTGCACTCATTTAAACATTTTTAACACCATATTAAGTATGTTAATGATTTTTGAAATGATTCATATACCTTTAAGAAATTGGTTGAAAACATTTAAAGATTAAATATGTATAGCACTTTGTAAATGTTAATAATTGGTTTATAAACCATCTATAAACATTATTTAGTTGTTATTGTAAAGTGTTAGCCATAGGTTCAATTAAACATGAATTAAACATACATTTTGATTAAAAAATAATAAGAAATTAAGTAAAATGATATACAGTACTGTGCAGGTGTGAGCAAATGCTGTAAAATAAGAATGCTTTCAAATATAGAAATGTTTATAGTTTATTTTTTATTAATTAACAAAATGCAAAGTGAGTGAACAGAAGAAAAAAATCAATTCTTCTAGCCATTTTTCTCACCTGCCTAAGATTTTTGCAGTGTTGTATATACATTACAAAATATATAAAAATATATTATATTTAAAAAATATCCAATTTAAAATTATATGCCTAAAAAAAAGAACAACTAGCCTTGGACTTGGACTAGTTTGTGGAAAACTAATGGCTGAATGAAAGAAGTCAAATAAATAGAATGAATGCAAATCACAACAAACTACTATTACTATTCATACATTTAGTCGGAAAAATTTTGAGGGACACCCTGACAGAGTGCCACAGAACTCACTTTGAGAAGAACAAATCATTCCTTGTTTAAGGCTTTTATTTGTTATATTCTTATTTTATTTAATGAAAAAGGGTGTGTTTAAAGTTAAGTCAATAATCCTCTTCATTTATTTATTCTTCCTGAACTCTGCCATTCATGGTGTCATGTCACTTGTGTGCTATTTTTACTAGTCTTGGTTTATGTGT
Source organism: Centropristis striata (assembly GCF_030273125.1). Lineage (NCBI taxonomy): Eukaryota > Metazoa > Chordata > Actinopteri > Perciformes > Serranidae > Centropristis > Centropristis striata. Next base: position 4,842,491 of record NC_081525.1, on the reverse strand, counting down.
CCTGTGTTTTGGTACAGATCTGCGTGACATCCCAGTTTATTGACAGCACTCTGCTAATAAACCAGACTCGCCTTCAAAGGAAGGTAAATATACTCACCGCCCATGTTTTGGTGAGCCTGAAGATGGGGGCACTTTGTAACGCTGACACCACAGCCATGACCGCATGAAGGTTGTTCATTTCACACAGTTTCTATTCAAAGTTAAAGCACAAAGAGCATAAATGAAGTCAATGGGTTGGCAATGCAAACATTCATAAGGATAGAACATCAGTGTCACGTGGATGTGTGTACCTTGGCAGTGCGGATGTACAGACTCAGTACTTCAGCTCTGATCTTCAACTTCTGCGCATGGAGGATCTCTCGTACCACCCAGAAACTCGTCTAGGAAAAAAAAAGGGGGAAAAAGCACAGAAAACCAATGTTAGGGCACCAAGCAACACTCACAAACTCACCAAAAACAGAGCCGAGATGCTGCAAAACTGATTACACAGAAAACTTTATCTCTCCTGTGTTTACTCTCCAAAGCACAATGGGAGTCTCAGGTGTATTTAAAGACAGACAGTTCTGCCTTGTTAAAAACCCCCAGTCTTTCAGTCCAGAGCCAAGGCCTGCAGACAGTCATGACAACTCTGGGCTGAGACCAGTACAATGTGGAGCAGGAGAGCACAGGGCAGACCGCTAACGGGAATGCTCCATTAGAGTCGATTAGAAAACAGCTCTTGAGGAAAAACAAGCGCTTCGGAGGAAAATCTGTCTGATTCCAACTGATTACACAACAGATACACACCATAACTCCTAATATGTCAACCGAGAGAGAGGAGGTGTGTGTGTGTATGCGTTTAGAGTACTCGGCCAGACCAAGAGTGATGTCGGAAATCTGTCTCTTTGGGGGGAACGCTGGTAAGCCAAAGTTCTGATTACACACACACACACACACAGACACACACACACACACACACACACACACACACACAAGTCAGTGAATCAATCAGTGTTAAGGCTCTAGGGAGAGAGCGAATGGAAAGAGGAAAAGGAGAAGAGAGGAGGTAATGGGAGGGGAAGTTAGCCTCAACACTGCAGGGCTCGGAGGGCCACAGCTGTCTGCACATTGTGTTCTGATAAGACCGTCCCAGGCAGACTGACTGACCATCTCTTTTAACGACTTTTATCTCTTTCTGAATTATTTGCTTGCTATGCTTTGCGCCCGTTCTTCTCTTTGCTTGATTAATTGACGATTCGCCGATGTGGTCAACATTCCTCCATTCGCGCCAAAGACCGATAGGTGTGCTTCTATAATTTAAAGTGTGTGTGTGTGTCTCCATGCTTTTCTACATTCTTGACGTGCACCAATTCTAACCTACAGCTGGATTTGCCTACTTTTTCCTGGAAAGAGCCCCTAGACTTGTTTTTGTTTCAGAGAAGAGCTGAGGAGCTGAGGAGTGAAGAGATAAATTCACCCAAATATTCACTCAGTCTTCTCTTATAAACACATGTTACTCACACACACACACACTCACACTCTGCAGGTACTGGATCTCCAGGAAACAGAGACATATGGGTTGAATTTTTTAACCACTTCATGAACAAGGATATAAACAAGGTGGGAGAATGATGGAGAGAAGATGCAGAGGATTTGGGTGTTGAGACATGACCATTGAAATTGGTCATGTCTCGACAAATTAGTCATTTAAAAAACATGATCTTTCATCCACCAACTTATCACAGCTTAGGAAAGCACAGCGTTATAACCAGGTTAGTAACAACTTTGTTGGGCTAATTTTCTGTAACTAGTGTAGAATGAAAACATGGGAGGACAAATCAGCTGTCTGCTGGTCTCTTGCTAATTTAACCAAGCTTTCATGCTTCACTGTTCACAGAAAGAAGCCCAACAGAGTGCTGGTGGCCGCAGCGGCAGCATTTAGGCTGCTGCCACACTGCAAAAAAGCCAACTTGTATTTTTTGGCCTAAAACAGTGATTTAAGTTGGTTTAACTTGGAAATATAAATTATTGATATTTAGGGCAATAATGTAAGTTAGCACAACAAAGGAAGCCAGTTGTCTGCTCAAAAACAAGTTGGTGAGTTGTTGTTACTTATATCTTTAAGTTGGGGTTCACAACAAGGGACAACAGTTCTGCTAACTCTTATTTCTTTGTTGTGAAATGCGGGAAAGCGGTGAAATTCGGTCATTAGCGAAAGCTAGCGGCTAACTGATGCTAGCGGCTAACTGATGCTAGCGGCGCTGCTTGTTACAGCTACAAGAGTAACCGTTAGCGTATCAATGCTAACTCAAAATTGTGGTCGCAACATTAGCTGACATATAGCGGCGTTACAATCGTGCCAATTCAGCACATTGCAGAAGTTAGCAGAAGTAAGGATTAAAAGTTATTACAATGTAAAATTATAAGTTAGTACAACTTACAGTTGAGTTGACAAAAATCTGAATTCAGAGTTGAGCAAACTCAAAAACAAAACTTAAAATATTGAGTTTAATTGTCCAACTAAAAATTTTATTGAAGTTTGTTGCCTTGAAATTTTGAGTTCACCCAACTTTTCTTTTTTGCAGTGCAGTGATGGAGAGAGAATCCTAACCCTAACCCCACAGCTTCATCCAATCTCCTCCCAGCAAAGCAGTCTTCCAGCAGTGTAAGGTGGACGGACAGTTGGGTGCACTAGCTAGCTAATATGTCTCATTTGTTGTCTGATAAATAGTAATTTCACCACTGCAGCCACTGATGTTGCATCAAACCTGTTGCCTCGCTAAGGTGGCAGCATCGCTGGGGGATCACTGACAGCATCATTTTGAAGCCAGAAGTGTGGTGCTATGTACAGAGAGGACTAGTGGGAACATTTGATGATGATAAGTCGCTTGCCAGTTTTAGAACGAGCCAGGCTCTTTGGCCCTTGTTGCTGACTTTCTAAAAATCAACCTGGAGGGATACAATCTGGATTTTTTTTTTGGCTGGCAGTCTGACTAAGGTCATAGATGGTTCACCCTGTTACAGTTGGCTTCTACTTTAATTTGCATCTCTATCCTTGGAAAAAAAATGACCTCATGTGAATTAGCAGCTCTCTAAAGAAAGAAAAAACCTCTTATAAATATTGTCACATCTTCCTTCCGCCATCAGTTTACAGTAGACAGGAGTTTCCATTGACTGTAAAATGTGATTCCAATCTGGGAGCAAAACATGCTGCAGCTTCACATTTAGTTTCCTCAGTGGTCTAACTTGATATGTGAGGTCAATTTGGACAAAGCGTGTCTGTCCAAATCGTTATACAACCGGGGCTCATTACAGAGCCTGTGTCCTCGACAGCCTTGGCCTCGAAAACTGCACAGTAATGACATCACTCAGGATGGCAGTGCTCTACATAGGTGCATTCACAAGTGTGTATGTGTGACTGAGTCAGGGTTTTTGGCAGTACGGGGGCCGTCTTGTCTTTACAGATCTCATATTATGTCCTGAAGCAAAGATCATGTCTTCTTGGAGCTGTGTTTATGAGTGTATCAAGGCCTCCAGATGGAGCTGTGAGGCCCCAGTGCTTCAATAATCATAAATAAGTGAAGCAGATGGATCCAGCCACAAGCTCATAGCTGTGGATCAACCCCTTTAATGGCCTGAGGGGAGGAAGGGATGGGATGGAGATGAAGATCTGGCCAAAGACGATGGGGACTACAGCTGACTCACAGACTCAAGCTGACCCCTGATGTGCTGACGTCTGTGCAACTCTAGAAACTGAATTTACAGACCTGTGTAAAGAATGACCCACATGCTGTTCCACCAACAATGGGCTGGGATCAGTTAATGTTGCTTCCCCTTTAAAGTGTTGCAATTGCACTTTAGACATTAAGCTGATGCTTATCTTAGAACAGGGTTAATTGATAGGTTCATTTCCAATCCGGCCACTGTCAGTATAACACATAGTGATTGTCAAGCAGGCTGCAACCTCCAGGTCTGAGCATTAAGGCAAACCAGGAAGTACCTTAAGCTGCATTCTACCAAAAATTCCAGCAGGGGGTTCTAAATTTGGCTGCAAAAACATTTCTGCCCATTTATTTCAATGCAAAATGAGAAAACTTCTCACTTGATTTATTACCTCAGAAAATGTTTTTTAGGACAACACTATGGTCTCAATCACTAGTAAAAAATCTTCTTCAAGACAATTTAATGTTAATAGATCAAATAATGGCACCATTTAGAAGAAAATAGAAGATAAAGAATCATATGATTTGGGGCGGGGCTACCTTTGATTGACAGGTCACTAACAAGGCGAACCGTCATCAGGAGAGAAGCAGAACAATGCGTATCCACGGCAACGTGTCAATAAAGTTATATAGGGGTGGTCCGTAGCGAAGTGGGTTACACAGGCGCCCCATGTATAGAGGCTACAGTCCTCGCTGCGGTGGAGCCGGGTTTGAATCCGGCCTGAGCTCCCTTTACCGCATGTCCTCCCCTCTGTCACCCCCTTTCTATCTGTCTCTCGCTTTCAATAAAGCATGTAAAATGCCAAAAAAAATCATCTTTAAAAAAAAAAAAAAAAAAAAAAAAGTTATATATAATGTTATATAGATATTAAAAAGGAGGTTTACCGGTTTGGTCTCATATCTTTGACCTTTTCACTGTATTTTCACTTAATTAAATGAGTTTATTTGAATGTTTTGTTCATTAAAAATGTCTTGTTCAGTGTTTGGTTGGACTAACAGACACTCCAAGGAGTCACTGTTCAGTTTCCTGAGGTAAGTAACATACATTTATGTATGTTAACATGAATTAGCAGCAGCTTCTCTCAGTCAGGTTGAGGTGTAGAGAGGCTGTAGTCAGTGATCAGATCCCTCTCCTCCTCCACAGTCCAAATATGGTCTGCTCCCCATATCGGAAACAAGATGGCTAAGAGTGTAACGGTGAACTTCCAAAGGGCAGACCACAAACTAATGGGTGACGTCATGGTCACCACGTCCATTATTTTATATACAGTCTATGTTTCCAAGTATAGTTGTGCGCACATGTGGGTATGGGTGTGTGTGGCATTACCGTCACACTTAGTTTTAGAGCTGTGCCAGCTGCCCACTGAGCAGCAGCTCTCACCCATTCATTGGAGGCAGACCATTACATTTGCAAGATATAATGATTTTCAAGTCAAAGGTTTAGCATATTTTCTGGGCGCCAGAAATGTGTCGTCTTCTATAGGTCTTCCTTTCTGTTAAGAATATAGTCTATTGCCATTATTGCTGTAATGATCTCGGAACAAAAACATTTGCTTTCTGACTACTGTATGCGAGCTCCTAATATTTCCCTGTACAAAACCCACAAAGACATAGCAGAGCACACTGATTATAATGGATTCTGAATTATTCTCTCTTCACATCCTGCTGAATAGACTGGCCCGTTCTCTTCTGCTCCACTGGCTCCCAGAGCGCTGTGCCAACAAAACACATCCTGAAGGAAAAGGAATATGGCCTCGGCACATTCTAAGGAGCTTTCTGGGACTCTCTGCCCTCCCAATCCAAGTCCCATTATGCAAAAAGCTCATTTTCCTTGGCTCCCAGCAGCCAAAATGTGTGCAGCTAACATCTTGAATCACCGTTTGGGATGTGATATACATGAGGAAGTTTCCACAGCAACACATTCTTGTTAGATCATCTCATATTTATACTGGAGGGCAGTGGAGTGGGTCTTAAAGAAGCCTGGCAATAACACTGGAAGGGGATTAAAGGGCATGGCTGCCCCTTAGATCATTACCCACAACTTCCTCTTGGTGATTTCACAGGGCACTGGGGGAGCATGCCGTACACTCTCCTGCATACATTTGGAAAAGTTTCCACACGTGCTGCACCGACATGCAGGAGCGCATTAATAACTTTATAAGTGACAGAACCAAGGACCAGTTGAGGACAAATTAAACTACCTTCCGTCAGACTGGTTTCACCTGGGGACTATTTATGTTGTATAAGACTAGCAGGGAGGAGACAGGAGATTATTAGGCGCTGCCATGACAAGAAGGGCTTTGAAAACAGCCACCTCAGGGAGAGCCCGGTGATGATTTAGTGCTCGGAGGATGTAGGCAGAGGACAGGATGGAAAGAGGAGCTGTAATCTCTCCATTCCGAAATGACCAAGGCTCATAAATCTTTAACGCTGCAACAGGGACTGTTTTCTCTCTCATTTTGTGAGAGACCCGAGGCAGCACTGATTGTGACATAACTGTGCATCTCACCTGGTTGAACCTGCGAGTGAAGGCCACGACATTTGGAGCAGAGATGTGCTTCTCCTTCTTGTTCCAGCCGCAGCTCGACAGCTCCTGAAAACATACAAACAATCAGCGAAAAGTGCTATTGTGCACTGAGCAGCAGCAAGTATATTTTTGTACACAACTGTATTTTATTGAATGTACTAAACAGTCCTGTCAGGTCGCTCAGTGGGAAGTGGAGAGCAAGCAGAGAGCAGGAAATGATAGGAGAGAAAAGCAGATGAGGGGGAAGAATTAGAGGGAAGCTGAGGACGAGATCCAGTGAAAGATTGATGGATGACTGTAAAAACAAAAACGAGAAGCTATGCTGAAACACTCTCTGTCTCAGTATGAAATTCAATACTGATCAAAACTTTTCCAATGCTCAGCCAAGCCGTCCGCTGATTGGGAATTCAAGGAATCAGGCTTTAAAACTTTAAAACTTTTCTAACAGTGGACATTTTAAGTTGCCAGAGCAGGAAAACCAAAGGTGTAACTAACAACACAAGTGATAATTAGTCATGCCCTGGAACACCCACATTTTAATGTAAGTGCACAACATGAACACTGGGATCATGTGGTACAGCTGCAGAGGGTGGTAATGCAATGTAAAAAGTACAAAGGCCGACATGAAGACACAAACCGCAAGCCCATGAAAACAATGTTGATTTAAAAACAAGCTTTGCAAATGTTCTATAGGGTTGGAGACGCATGAATGTTTGTTATACCTTAAGGGCAGCATTGTAGACACAAACAATGCATTTTGCTAAGAATGTAAACAATGAAAACTCCATTACAGACACTGGTTGTTGTTGTTGTTGTTGCTTGTCTCCACATTTTGTCGTTCTATGATATAAAAAGTACATTTGTATAATGAAAGCAAATGTCTATCACATGTGACCAGAGACCAAAGTGACGGTCTTCCAAATATTATTTTGTTTGCCGGTGTAGATATCCTTTAGGCAGGGAATAGTACAGCCTATCGTATGTTTAACCAAACTAACCACCAAATGCAATCAGGGTTTGATTTCTTTACTTTATTCACTGACGGAAATTGTTGTATATTCATGTTATGTTTATCTTCTAATCAATTAATCATTTTTGCATGTCTATTATTGCTGCGCTTACAAAGTAGCAGCAGCTGTGGCAGCAGCAGTGCGGATAGTACTTTAATTACAGTGTTTAAAAAAGGGCGGTGATTTTGGAACGTGAACACAGAAAAAAAAAAAAAATCCAACAACACACAAACATTCATTTCTTCCAGAGTACCATGCTGGACTCTGTTTGGCCTCTGCTGCTGTCCTCAGTGATGAGGTGAAAGACGCAGACCACACAGACACTGCAAGGGGAACCCAGACCCTCCTTTGGCCCCCGCAGGCTGTCCACAGGCCAGGGACACTGACGTAACAGTAGGAAAAATGTTGTGCAAGCTCTCCTCCTAATCCCTGCCAGCCCGGCTGACTTGGGCCACAATATGAACAGCTGAATCAGGCTACAGCTCCCCCACATGTTACCCCCTCCCTGTGAGATTGACTGTCTGGAAGCAGCAACCTCTACCTAACTCCCTGACCTGGACCTGGACCGCATCAGGACCTTGCAAAGAGGAGCCCTGTTCATGCAAGGGTGAGTCTCTAAGTGGTTGGAGGCAGCCGGCGGGGGTAAAAGAAGCAACATATCAAATACAGATGTTAAAAGCAGACATTCATGCGTGGGTGAGGTGATGCCTCGGGGCCAATGTTGCCTGAGTCAGGATGAGGATACGAGGAGAGGAAAAAAGGAGAACGGAGAGGAGATGAAGGGATAAAAAAACAACATTGAATAAGACCTAACAGGATCTTCCCACAAGGTTTACAAGTCTGTGTGGAGCCTCCTCTGAGGACAAGAATGTTGTCCCTGTCGCAAAATCAGAGGGAGACACTAGCCCGCCTCACCGAGGAGAGCTCATCGTTTATTTAACATCTGTCCTTTTTAAATAAGCCATTCCCTTCCTTCTGACGTCATGTCAATCATTCTCCTCTTCAGTTTTCACACAACACTGGTGATGAGTCTTAAACAAAGACGCTCCATAGTTCGTGGGAGGTGGATGTGTTTGTGTACCACCACCTTGCCACCCAGGTAGGCGGTGCACCCGAGAAACGGCCCACAGACGCTCCTACGTCTCACTCGCTCACCAAGACCGCAACATTTCAACAAGCTACGCTGACCCTTCAGTCCTGGACCACCTGGGTCTGTCTTCTAATCTAACCCCCCCATCCATCTGTCCATCATGCTAAGCTTGGAGTTGAGGCTTTGTGTAATTCATGCTCTATTGTTCCTCGGCTGTTGTGTAATATCCGATGCCAGTGCCTCATGGGCGTTTAAGCAGCAGGGAAGTGATCCCCAGCCTCTCCAGAAACAATTAGGACTTCATTTCCTTTATATTTCTTTTTTCCTTTATAGTCTCATTTCACACTCAGGCAACACTTTAAAAACTCCGACAATGGTTGAGTCTTTGTAGAAAGGCTTTTGACGAGGCTGCTCGGGTAAAGAGAGGGTTTTTAAATGCTGCAGTAAAAGAGCGCAGTAAAAACGCCTGCTCAGCCAAGCCACAGACAGCCCGTCATTTCCACATGCTGGTCTGGCTGAGCAGCATTTTCATTAAAGGGCAGACTGTATCTGCACTGTTTAGGTAGATACAGCTAACATGAAGGCTGTCAAGGAAAACTAAGCTCAACTCTGGCTGGTCAGTTAATTAACCCACCAATTGGAATCATCAAGAAAAAGTAGCTGATGAGATAAAAGAGCATTCTTTTGGATCCTACCAAAGTTTAGGTTCTGAGCCAAACATTAACCACACCAAAAGCTAATTAAAAACACCACTAATCCTAAAAAGGGGAACATAGCATAAACTAAATATTCCAATATGATCTTTCCAGGGTCTCGGAAAATTCAATTAATGCTTGAGATCATGAGCTACTCCATCTCAAACCCAGAAACTAGAGAAGTAAGTCTCAAACTTGCAATGTCATCTTGAGCTGCTCCATAGACAATGAATGGGAGACTGATTTTCTGGTGCTAATATGTTGGTTTATGAAGTTATGTATAAGGCGAAAAAGTGCTAGGTTTAGCCTGGGTATACCCAGACTGCCTTGCGCGCTCGATTTCATTTCGAACTGCCAAAGGGTCTGGAAACCAGAGAGGTTTCTTAGCCCTGTTTTAGGGATCCAATCACAGAACGGGGAGGGACGGCAAGACGATGACGCGTACTACCCGGCAGATGGGAGCTTGTAGTTTTGTAGTTTTCTTACGGATCCAACATCGCTGCAGCAGCCGCGAAACTCTCTTTAGCTGTAGATGGTGTTTTAAATAGTTTAGAGCGAAAGTTGAAAGGCGAAAGGTCTCTCGGCGGCTCCGCTGTCCCCTGGCTCGTATCAAGATCACCGGCGTTACAGTAGCGGGGCTATTAGCGTCACCGGCGCTACCGTAACGCCGGTGATCTGGCTACGAGCCGGGGGACAGCGGAGCCGGCGAGAGACCCGCAGCAGCTTGTTTATTGCCCATAAAATCAGTGGATGTGTGTGGCTGAATGACATGAGGGGGAATAAAGCGTGAAAATAAATAATCTTGCAGAAAGCGAGAACTGGAGAAGCAAAGCAGCAAACAACACTCTCTCACAGACACACACACAACAAACATCCATTTCTGTTGCTCTACTACGTCATCTGGTATAACTGATCTGATTGGCTAAGAGCTACCTACAGACGCTTTGATAGACATTCTAAGCGCCCAATAAACGGCTCCGGAGGATCGTAAACCACACCTCCTCTACGGAGAAATAAACGGCTGGTTCCCAGACTAGATCTCATTTGAGATTAGTCTGGTGTTAGCCAGGCTATGCTAGGTTAGCAATTGTTATTCAAAATGAAAAGAGTGTCCATTAGTCCATCCCATAGACTGTATAAAGGATTGATGACCCGTCTCTACTTCCTCCCGCTGTACAAAAGTAAAGTCACCAGTGAACTGGTGACGTCATTTGAAGCCAGAGTCTGCACAGTAGTGAGCTGCAGTATCGGGTTAGCGCTCAGAACATCCGCCCAACCTAATCAGATCACATGTGAGCTGTCAATCATGATGTCATACCCCTGATCATGGGGGCAAAATACAGAAGTTTTGGCTTCACTTGGCCTTCCATCTTTATATACAGTCTATGGTCCAACCAAACACTGAACAAGATATTTTTGAGCTTAGTAAACTTTAATGATCTCAAAACACACTTTGAAAGGGTCAAAGTTTTAAGACTTTATGCTTGTCTGCTTCCCAAATTTATGGTTTCATCACTCTAGTTATTGGATTTAGGAGAGCGCTGTTCATGTTGACTAATATTTTGGAACTTCCTCACACCAATGGGTGTAGTTGTTTAACCCTAAAACTACCAAATCTTCTCCTCCTCCGTTTTAGAGCCACATTGTGAGGAGTATTGCATAAACAATGGTACGGGCTGAATCAGATAAGCAGCTACAGCTCAGCCACGGATTGCAATGACCTCATATTAGATACCACAGCAATTTCTTTTGTTTTTGTCTACATTGTAAATGGAAAACTGACGTGTTGAGATCCCGGGGAATATTAGTGAGAGGCCACAGGCCAAGACAAGAAGGGCTGATAAAAGTGAAAAATAGGGTTTAAAACGAAGTAAGATGAGGAGGGGAGGAAGTAAGAACGAGAAACATTTGCTGTGAGAAGAGAGGAGATACTGTAGATAACCTGAGGATGACAGGAAGGAGTCAAATGGAAAATCAGCACAGTTGTGTCTGCTGCTGATCTGTACTTCAGCTTCAAGTGAGACAGAGGACCCCTAAACTGGTTGCCAGGTTGTGCCATATTTATGGTGCCACTAAAGATTTACCTGCTCTCATCTGTCCAAATGAAAAAAGGAAAAAGAAAAGAGCAGCAGAGCAGAACAGAAAACACAAGGAACAAAAAAAATGGAAAAGAAGACCATAAAATACATTATTGTCTCAGTTAGACAGTTCTAAAGCGTAGACCCTGGCAGCAGCAGCCTCCATTACCTTGCTGTGCACACGATGGAAAGAATGACTTTTCCAGGAGTTCTTTTAGTACATGTACTCTACGTGATTCTTCTGGTAGAACAGGCCATCTGTCATGGCTAGTAAAGCCACACAATGCATGATGCTGTACTAGAAATCCAGAGTGCATTTGCTAAAGACTTCATTGTAAAAAAACACTTTTATATCGTAAAAGAAAACAGTACACATAAAACTAACAAAAGTAAGTAATGGTAGGGCGCAGATTTTTTTTTTTTTAGTCTTTTCACCTTTTTCAAACTGAATCTTAATGTTGGTTCAAAATCCTCTTTGACAAGGAAAAGTGTCCCTGTGGTTTTTCTGTCTCTGCTGCCAAACATTATTTTCTCCACCTTTCAGGATGATGAATGTGTATTGACCATCATGCTGACAGGCTGTAGTGTGGGAGGGATTCCCTTCTGTGTTTGTTGTGTAGCAATTATTGTCCAATCCCTCCACTAGAAAAACAACATGTGCAGACTCCAGGGCCCAGCAGAGAGCTGTGTTCAACACCTTTTTTTTTTTACATCTCACATACAGCTGTGACTGTCTGACAGAAAAAGCAATATAAGCATATGTTTTTTTTTATTTCACAATCTCAACAATCAGTGCTGGGAAACATTAAGCCTGCAAGCGAGACAGGCTTTAGTGTATGAAACTTTACCTGCCCCCCCCCCCAAGTACAAGTCATCGTAGTCTCACAAGAGACCTTCAATCTGTTCGGAGGATTTCTGCGCCGGGTGTTCAGACATGAGAGAAACTGACATACTTCTCAGCGGTACGTAAAATGCAATCTGATAGTTATTCCCTGAGAGCTGAAGCTTGCCAGCCAAAGCCACTAAATTACCAACTTGGCTGTTGTCATGACTGTGTGTTAAAAAACAAAGGCACCCCTCCCTCCCCCCCACGAGTCCCACTGCATCGCTCAAGCTCTCTTTTCCTCTCAGTCTCTATTTCATAAACTTTCTCTAAACATCCAGCTGCAGATCATCGCCGCATGCCTGATTATGAAATTACAAACGGTCTACTGGGACAGAAACACAGAGAGACATGACGGGAGGAAAAGTCCTCCAACGATTTTTTATTTCATCTCAATTCTCTACACTCCTTTTAACTTGCGCGTCATTTAACAATAATGAGCTAAAAATCCAGTTCACAACCAAACCATATTGATGCAACGACCCATTAGTAATCACTGCCCTGTAAATTTAAATGAGAGAAAAAGATTAAGCTACAAGTCCCTTGCATCCCCCCCCCCTCCTCTCTGTGATCCATGTTTTTGTTTCAATGGCATTTCACTTTGCAAACCAACAGCCAAAGAACATATCAGCAATTCATCTGAGGGTTGTAGATTCAACATCGCTCTGCTCTGCGCTGTAGATTATTTTACCATCAAAAATAACTTCTGCTGTTCTCGTCAATAATGCACAAGACTCAGCAGCTCTTTGTCGACCTCTCATCTGGTTTTTGTTTGCACTTTTTTATAACTTCACACCTGATTGGCAAGGAATCAGCGGCTTAGCCTTCAAATGTTGGGGTAATATTAATATTAACGACATGTAGCATTACTGAACATTACCTCTGAGTAAAGTTAAAACAATGTTTGCTGCTCATAACTCTGTTTAAATGACAAACATCTGCTGCTGAGAGCTAGCAGTGAGCAGTGACTCAACTGGTCCGTAGCTAAAGTTACCTAGTTCACTAACTTTTGTAGTTTAAATTGACCTGTATGAAAAAGGAGTAATACTAATATTTAGTTTAGCCCTAGACAATGTGTTAACAAGTTTTGTTCATTGAAGTTGGTCTGAGTAGTTTTTTTTTTTTTTTTGTGAATGTATCACATAAAGCTTATTTTGGCAGTTGACATATAATGTAAATGTCCTTTCAGTCTGTGTGACATGTAGGCCTATTCCTAGATTACACTACAATGTACTCTTAATAAATCACGGAGGCGGCTGTTGTATTTGATACTACTTAATTAATCATTATGAACATATTATTTAAGGAGGCCAAGTTACTGAAACCACGCAAGTGATCTTAAGTTAAAAATCTAAGAACTTAAGCCTTAACGTGTTCTTAAGCCGCTGAATTGTTCGCAGAAGTGTTCTTAAATTGATGAATGCCATCTCCTCGTAACTTGAGCAAGCGTGCCAGGTGAGTCTAATTAACATAGGATTAGCATAGGTAACCGCCCATTAATGCCCATAAAAGGACCCATAAAAAGGAGTGCAGGGCCGTGTGTAGACACCACACAGAGGAAACAGCAACAGAATGTCTAAAGCAAAGCGTAAATCTGTTGGAGCACAGGTAAAAAGAAAAAAAACTTTAGCAGTTCAGGAATAATACATTCTTGAATGCCACAATCTTCGTAAAGTCTTCGTAAGTATCCGGCCCCTGATCTCTATAACTAATTTTCCCCTTTATGATAACCATAAAATGGGCGAATTTCTATATCACTCAGCACTTTCAATTTAAAGTTATACAATATTGAGGGCGTGGTACACTTGAGTGACTGCAAAGATGGCGGGAGCCAGAGCCACAGGAGCCACCATCGGGTCTTCAGAGAAACCTCCAGGTGACGTCACATACGTCTGTATCTCATGCCGTCTGCGTCCCAGCCCCGCTGTGTTCACAGATGAGAGCCATGAATATTGTGCTGACGAGGGTTCATTACATGTAGGAAGTAAATTACAGCAACCCTCATGCATGGCAATGTCTTATGAGCTGTCACTTAACGAATCATCAGGAGCAGATGTGTTTAGATTGTGTGCTGTCTGCTGAATCAGAGCGCCATGCGTTCATGCTCTCAGCTTTTGAAGCTGGCTTTCTTGAGGCCTTTTAGATATTAAAGAGTTATTTAAAAACATTGGCCGTTTCAGTGATCATCCGTGATTTCTTTCCCACTATATCTATCCACAGTTTGGAAGAAATTATAGTGAAGTATGCCTGTTGCCCAGAGGTGTTGGCCAGACTTTATACCATCTCCTCATGCTGTTTCTGGGATCTCCACCCACAGTTCTCTTGTAATCTTTTAACTGCTATTGTGACGGACACTTATCTTTTCTTCCTCGTCCAGAAGGTTTGGCGAAAGCCTCCAGGCTTCTCTCCATACATCTGCTCCATGTCAGCGTTGGAACACTTCACTTAATGAGATCCTCTGTTCTACTGCAATCCTATCTGCGGTAATTTTTCCAGCTGATGCCAGAACGTCTGAATGTTTGTGCGTCATATACACATGTTAAAATGATGTAAACACGAGCGTGCAAAATGGACTCCGTCTCCCTCTATGGCACTGTCTTTCTCAAACACAAACACAAATTATATTAAGGCAGTTATGATGTGTTTATGGAGAGGGGGGAAATAAAATATTAAATACAGACGCCGAGCGGCCAAGCCATCGCTAGTTTACGGTCATTCCAACTATTTCAAGTAGTCATTACAGCTATTAAAGAAATAACTGCAGTCTTGAAAGAACAACAAATACAATAACGTTAGAGCAACTCGAACATGACAGGCTGCTGATACAGAACATGTAACACAATATTTTGCTCTATGCAGCAATAGGTCTAAAGAGCAAGCTTAGTTTATCAACAGTAACTATGTCGTAGGAGCATTCAGAGACCACAGACCAGGACCACTTGGAACTAATCTGGTGGAAAATCTGATTCTTCTATCGTTTGTTATGCTGCAAAAAGTCAAGATATATCAACTTGAAACCTTCTGAAGAACATCTGGACTTGTCAAATTTCTGTAATGCATGAAACTGAAGACATCCAAACAAAAGCAGGCTCCCTCTCTTAACTATTTTAACAAAGAATTACAACATATACTGTGGAAACTAACACTCCTTGAATTTGTTTGAGATCTCAAAACTTTGTTCTAAATTAACATGGCCTTCATGTTACTGTTTTAAGTCCTACTTTAGGTTATATATATATATATATATATATATATATATATATATATATACATAACATACATGTATGTATAGTTTATGTATATGTAGATCTCAATGTTGTAAAATGGCATTTAAAGGGTGATAGAAAGGCAAAAAAATGGGCCGTATGTCAGTAAAAACATTATTGCACAACTCTCAGATTCAAAGTTATTTAATATTTTCCTATTCAGGCAGTTAGCCGAGTGAAACAGCAGGCGTGCACCAACACACACACACACACCTGCTTTTCCAATTTTTGTCTGTGAGGAGACTGACAGCAGTGGAAACTCTAGTTGAGTTTTAGTTCGGTCATAGCTGCGTTGCTTTTTTCAGCCCTCGCCCTGAGACAAAAGCACCGTGAGAGCAGGAAAAGCCTCTCTAGTCCGCTCCGTCCCTGCCAGCATGCTGCTGGGTCACTCTGCTCACTCTGCTCTCTCTCTCTCCCTGCAGACTGCAGCCATCATCTCCTTGTCAGCCCTCCCCCTCAATCAGACCGCTGACTCCTTCTTGCTCACTTTCCCCAACTTCAGGACTCTCCAAAAGATCTCACCATCCTAAACCTAAAAAGTGAAACCCCGTCCCTGTGCACCTGAACCTTTAAATCCTCACCTTATTTTCCAAATTGCTACACAGTACTGTAATGCGCAATTTCATTATGCTTATAAAACCCACTCAACCGGTCGGTCGGACTGAGCACAGGAGCATGTTTGCACTTATAAAGCCTTCAGTCGCCTCTGTGTGAACTCGGCCCCGAGCAGAGGGGCTCTAGTCCAGACCACGTCAGAGTGAAGAAACAGCAACGCTCTGAAGACAAGGCCTGGCGAAAGCTACTCAGGGACTTTAATCTTTATCTTTTTCCATTACTCAGACACAACAAGCTATTTACAAGTCTCCAAAAGGCCATGGCACACAGGGACATTGTTATCTTAATTAAAACAAAATGCAGGTTTGTGAACAATATCGTCAGGGAGGTGTGTGTGTGTGTGTGTTAGGGTTGTCACGATACTAAAATTTTCAACTCGATACCGATACTCGATACCATTTTTGATACCACAAGGATAAAAACAAAGACCCCAAAAACAGAACCACCGGTTAAAAATGTATAATAAAAAACAGTTCAAATAACAGTGCAAAAAGAAACTGCAACTATGATAACAAGCTTCAGGTCTGAGGTAGTGCAAAAAAGAAATAAATGCAATAAACAAAAACAATTAGAACAATATATTGAGGTTGAATGCTGTGCACAATATTAGGCAAGAGCATACCTTGGGTTTAGCTGCTTAATAAGTTGTTGGAACCCAGGTTTCTCCACGGTGTAAATAGGAACCTGATCCATACATATGTACTCTGCTACAGCTGTGTTTATTTTCATAGCTTCTGTGGACTTGGCATCATATTTTGGCGGTATTGATACTTTTGAAAATGAGTATTGTATCCGGATACAACGTTTTAGTATCGTTTTGAGTATCGATACTTTTGACAACCCTAGTGTGTGTGGTGTGTGTGTGTGTGTGTGTGTGTGTGTGTGTGTGTGTGTGTGCGTGTGCGTGTGGTGTGTGTGTTTGTGCGTGTGTGTGGTGTGTGTGTGTTTGTGCGTGTGTGTGGTGTGTGTATGTTTGTGCGTGTGTGTGTGTGTGGTGTGTGTGTGTGTGTTTGTGCGTGTGTGTGTTTGTGCGTGTGTGTGTGTTTGTGCGTGTGTGTGTGTGTGGTGTGTGTGTTTGTGCGTGTGTGTGTGGTGTGTGTGTTTGTGTGTGTGTGTGTGTGTGTGTGTGTGTGTGTGTGGTGTGTGTGTTTTGTGCGTGTGTGTGTGGTGTGTGTGTTTTGTGCGTGTGTGCGTGTGTGCGGTGTGTGTTTGTGTGTGTGTGTGTGTGTGTGTGTGTGTGTGTGTCTGTGTCTTTCTGTGTGTGTTAGCTGAAACAAGTGTTGCACATATGGCGTAGCAGGAGTCAGACTGTACCACAGCACAGTGGGATGTGGTGTGTGTGCTGCTTTTATAAGGCCACAGTGGCCAACCTTAAACACAGGTTCTCTATGACGGCTGTCAGAAAGGTCCAACAGGCCAAACGGGGAACAAGTCAGAGGTTACACTGGATCTCACTGAGGCAACAGACAAGGTGAGACACAGACGCCTCCTCGTTCTACATAATTATAATCTGTGGCTCCGAGTGTGAGCTGGGATCACAGCAGCTCATAGCGCAGCATGGTACAGCCATATCAACCACATGCAAAGTTTGCAAGAGAGAAAAGAGAAAGAGAGGAACAGAGCGGAACAGATGGCAGATGGGGGAGTAAATTCTTAAATATACATAAATGCAATTATGTAAATTAGACTCCTATACCTATTTGTTTTAGACTAATCGGCATTTGTTTTGTGTGTTTTTGTTGCATGATTTGAGATGTGAGGGTATGAGGTTCAGACAGTCACATACAATATAGTTTTATCTGTCCGTCTGTCCCTCCTCAACCTCACAATGAAAAATATGTTGATTTCTCGCACTAGACACTAAAAAGAAGCTTCTATCTTCCGTCTACAGATTCAAAAGCAGCTCACCTCTGGCTGGATGGCTTTGAACACAGGAGTATCCATGAGCGTAATCTGGCCCTGGAGGAGAAAAACAAACAACAGTTGTTAACACACTGACACTTAAACATGCAATGTATAATGTTTATTCATTCACACGCCGATGGACGCAGCATCGGGAGACATTTTCGGTTCAGTATCTTGCTTAACCCTTTATTGGGCGAAGAACTATATTTGGTAACTTCAGTGGATATCAAAATGGAGTCCCCATGTAATATTTCGAGAAGAAAGGTGCAAATTTACTAGATCAAAGTGGCAAATCTACAAGAAAAAAAGTTGCAAATTTACGAGAAAAAAGTTTTCACCACTTTAAATCTCATAAATCTGCACATTTTTTTCTTGTAGATTTGCTACTTTTATCTCGTAAACTTTTTTCTCAAAATATGACCCTCCTCCCCCAGGTCCGTATGCTTTTTTTTTTTTACACATTTTTACACATTCTGGCTGTATGTAATATCCTCCAATATTCTCTAGGGTTGAAATTTGGAATTTACAAGTATTTCAATGAGCGCCCTATTACGGGTTAAGGATATGTCGACATGTAGGCTGCCATGATCGGGGATCGAACCACCGACCTTTCGATCAATTGGGCGACCGCTCTACCACCTGAGCCACTGCTTCTACGTGTCTCTCAATTAAAACAATTACAAAAGATGGAGTTTGGTGATTTCCTAAAGTTGTTTGGGATCATGGGAGTTATTGTCTATCATAACAGTCCCCAGGGTAGGATTCCTTTAGTGTTCATTGTTTAAGAAGTTGTTAATGAGAGTCAAATTATGTGCAGAGGCATCCTCCTCTCCACGGAGCACAGGATGTCCTGGAGGAGCTGTTTGCTCAGATTGTTTTTCTGATAACTTAGAACCAGACATCTGGGGACTAAAATCCTTCCCTTCTTGTAAAAAGTGATCGTAAAAATGTGGCATAAAACTAGTGCCTGACCGACTAGTGCACAGAATATTTAAAGTTGTTTTTTTTTTGGGGGGGGGGGGTTTCATGGTTTATTGGATAGTGACAGAGAGGATGGAAGGGGAAGACATGCAGCAAAGACACCTCGGCCGGATCCGAACCCAGGTTCACTGAGATAAGGACTCAGCTTTGTTGGTATGCGTTCTACCACTGGTCCCCAGGACGCCCCAGAGCCCAGGATTTTTGATACGGATACTGATTTTAGAAGGCAGAAATTCAACAATAATGCCAATAATATTGGTCAACTGATAAATCAGTTACATAGCAAAATCAGGAGTGTTAATCCAACTCACAGAGTGTTAAATTTAACACTTTTTCTGAGTTGATATATAGTTCTCACGGATTCTGAGTTAAAATTACACTTTGAAAAGTGTTAATATTTTAACTCTTTAATAGTGTTAAATATTTGACAGTCTTGTTGTTTTATGACACAACACAAGTACACTTTTAACTCAAAATCGTGTTTTTCCTTTTCACTTTGAGTGTTAATTTTTAACATACATCGTGTTATTTTATGACACATTAAAGTGTATTTTCAACACTAAAATCGTGTTATTTCCTTTCCCTAATGTGATAATTAACATTCATTGTTTTGTTTGAGGAAACATTAAAAGTGCATTCTGTCTTTAGCCGAACATACAAAATCTGAAAATCAACTCCAGCTGAAGTGAATCTAACTCAGGTGTTAACATGTAACAACGCTGGCAGAGCTTTTTGATCACTACAATGTTAAAACAACTCCAAAATCATCAAATTATTAACAGTGAAGAAACAACACTACAGATTTTGCTGTAGAAAGTCAGTGCATGACAGCTTCTGGTAGACATTGCCATTGACAGGCGACCAAATGAAATGTACAATTAACCTTGACTAATAATTAACGATTTCTCTCTTTTTTAAACTGTACTCCATTTGGGAGAATGTAAGTAGACAAGCTCAGAAAAATAACATTGGTCTCTTTGTTTTTAGACATTTTAATGCAGAAAAGTGAGTCTTGTCATTGTGTACTGAGAGCAGCTTTAAATGCCTTTATATACCAAGAAGAGATGTGAAACGAAGACACTTAAGGGAAAAAGAAGATAAAGAGTGCTCCCTTGTGGTGGAATGATGCAGACCAATGGACACACATCAAAGCACTGATTCAAGATTACGGACATGATGAGGAACGTGTTTTTTTTATTTATTTATCATGGGCCAACCCGGAGCAGTATTTCCTCACAGCGAGGGTGCGGCTGATTCAACAGAAATGTGACTTCTGTTTGTCCATAGTTGCCGTGGAAAGTTTTTGCAGAGGCAGCCAGAGGAAATCTATCAGTCCCTGCATGGCACCGCCAAACATCATCAATTATTACTGATCCAAACTCTGACCCCATTTCCTCCTCCATCATCCCATCTGTCTCACGTCAGCACATCACATTTTTGCTGACTAAGCATTTCGTTTTTTTAAACACTCATACATCTTAACCAGACAAGGACGGACGGACAGACAGACAGACACTCTTGTACTTCTATCTTTGGGAGGGCCCTCATTTGAACAGTGAATTCCCTTGCAAGGTTATAATAGTTTTGAATTTTTCATTAGTTTTAGTTTAGTTTTTATTAGTTTTAGTTTTTTGTAATGAGGTATTTGTTGGCTGGGAGATTAAAAGAGGTCACAGTAAATTTTGCCTTTATTTCCTTTGTCTTATCCATCTTCATTATGTATGAAAAAAGTTGACAAAGACGAAAACGAAGGACAATTTCACTATAATTTTAGTTAGTTTTGTAACCACACAATACAGTTTCAGTTAGTTAATTAATTATCTTTTTTTAAACATAAACCTAATGTAACCTGAACCCTTAAAACAAAGGGAATCTCTGGAGTCTGGAATCTCAAAAAAGCCTTTAAAGAAGTGAGGACCGGCCGAAATGTCCTCACTTTGCAAAAAATGTCCTCACTCTGTTGGTTAAAAACGTGTTCTGGTCCTCACTATGTAGGAAGTACAAGAACACACACACACACACGTACAAACACACACACACACACACACACACACACCACTTACTGCATATTCTTCAGGAGTGACCTTCAGCACGTCAAACACAACAGCATCGAAACTCTTCTTCAGGTCAGAAGAACCCTTATCGCTGAGAGACTCTGAGCTGCTGCTCTTCTAGAGAAGACACACAGAGTGGTGTTATTATTAAAGTAAGAGGAACGCTGGCCGTGCTGTTAAAAACAAGGTTATCAAGTGAAGGAGAGTGGTGATGTATGATAGTCCTCCAAACCTTACACACTGCTGGCAGGTTGAAATGCATGTTTTCTTAAAAAAATAAACAAATCACCAAAATGACACCATTTCTCACGGCAATTTGGATCATATTTTCTAATTTCTGATGGTCCTTGGACAAATAATGTGTGACGAACATTTCAGTCAGGAAACGGAACCAAATCTGAGCTTAAACTAGTGGACTGCAACTGGGAAGCCATGAATGATTCAGTTGAGGCCAACAGTCATGTAACATAAATTATGGGAAACTTTGACTGAACTGCAGGTTGTTTACACAGAGCAGAGAGGAGAGGACAAGAAAAATGTAACTATTCTAATATGTATAACAGGTGGAGCCCTCGTTTTTTCTCCCCCCCAATATTGATTACACCCAATCCAATTCATGTAAAGTATTAAAAAAAAAAAAAAAAGTCTTGAAAAGTTCTGTGTGAGGAGTGCACAACATGATTTTTTTTTTTTTTTAACCCATTAAGGCCTGGAAAGCGGATATGTCGTTTTGTAGTATTTGTAGTTTTTTTTCCACCTATTTTAAGTCTCTTGGCCAATGAAATGCATCAGACTACATGTGGGAGTGTTGCAATGCAACATGGGACTTTTCCACAACTTTGAAATCATCAGCAAAAAAAGACACAAAATGACCAAAAAGGACACAAAATTACCAAAAAACTAAATTATTTTAAAAAAAGACACAGAATTACCCAAAAAAGACACAAAATTATGAAAAAAGACACAAATTTACCCAAAAAAAGGACACAAAATTACCAAAAAAAGACACAGAATTACCAAAAAAGACACAAAATTACCAAAAAAAGACACAAAATTACCAAAAACAGACACAAAATTACCAAAAAAGACAGAATTACCAAAAAAAGACACAAAATTACCAAAAAAAGACACAAAATTATCAAAAAAGACACAGGATTACCAAAAAAGACATACAACTACTAAAAAAAACTTCAGGTTTTAGGGGCTTATTTTAAAATCGCCCAAAGGTTTTGCAGGCATTTTTTCCAGGCGTTTTAGGCCTAAATGGGTTAAGTAAGTGGAGGTGTGGTGGGTGGGCGTGGCCTCACCTCAGAGACTGTTGCAGCATTGGTGGTGGTGATGCCTGATTGGCCATTAGGGAGGTCCATCATTCCCACACCATCTAGCTCTAGCGCACGAGACCATTCATCATCCTCAGCTGCAGCAAAGCCCGCCCGCCCGGCCCTCTGAAAACACACACAAGGAGCATTTCACAAAGAGTACATCTTTACAAATATCACTGCAAACATCCAATCCAATCCACTTTATTTGTATCGCACATTTAAACAATAAAAACATCTCCAAAGTGCTGTACATAGAATCAACAATAAAACAAACACTTCCATATAACAATCTGCAATAAATAATAAGCATACAACATAAGCAGACAGATCATTGAGCTTGTAGCAGCAGCACCATCTACTGGTTCAAATACGTCGATGGGAGCAGTCTCACCTCACCAAGTCAACTCCTGAACTGAATTGAACCTTAGTAAATGTGTCGGACTGAACTTGAGACGGCGCTCAGAGTGCTGACAGGTTCAGCGATTGTCCCGGCAGCCCTGTGACTGCCATATGGACGCACACTTTCACAGCCTGTCACTTACTACACACAAGAGAGAGGACAGGACAGAAGGAGCTTAGTGCTGAGCATTAGGAAGAGATCTTCTGTGAAAGGGCTTCAGAGAAAGCAGCTGTCAGTTGGAGCCACAACAGTAAACAGCTTACAGCCGACACTAGAGCACAACCCGCTGCCACTCAGTGACTCTACACACCGGAAATAAAGTCATAATCTCCAAGATTTTCATTTAAATACATGATTGTCCAATGAGGTAAACACAGTGGGGACTGATCCATGTTAAAGTGTCTTAAATCAGTACCCCATTACATGCTTATCCCTGCAATGTTACTGCTTTAACCCATTGAAGCCTGGAAAGCGGATACGTCGTTTTGTAGTATTTGTATAAGCTCTCAAATACCTTTTTGAATTTAATTTCTATCTGCTACAGAGGCTGAAAAATCTGTTATTTAGTAGAAGAGTTGACACTTTTTTTTCCAGAATTTCCAGAAAATTAGAGGCTTATTTTAAAATCGCCCAGCGATTTTTCAGGCCTCAATGGGTTAATGCACATCACGGCCACACCAGCGTTTTCTCTGAAATGTTATGAGGTCTTGAGGTGGGAAATTGACGTACAGATTTCCCTGAATATTCATTCCTGCTCCCACGCTCCATGCAGGAAATGTTCCTTTAATTTTTAGGGATAGACAACATGTTTAAAAGAGGCCGGAATTAGTTTGTTTTATGTTTTTATTCCAAAAAACCTGCGTACCAAGTGTTAAAGTGGAACAGTTAGTGGAGTATCTCAGTACTCATGCAATTTATGTCATTCATACTAATATCATACAATGAAATAAAGCAAATATATTAATTTGAATGGCACATGCAACAAAAAGCCCAAAGTGTACTCTGGGACTGTAAATTGCTTACTTTCTTTTAGCAAATGTAAAATAAAAGAGACGTAATTAAAGCTGTAACGAGCTAATGTTTTTGTTTACTTGGTAAATCACTCAAACGACCAAATCAACTATATTTTTTAAGGTGCATAACAAAATCATTTGTTAGGCTCAGCATGACTACCAAATACTAAATGATGCAAATTAATTTTCGTTGTCTTTCCATTTTTAGTTTTCATAACAACTCCCAAAGTCTCACCCTTGGGTTGTGAAAAAAGACAATTTGCGTATCCTTGTACCTTTGTTAATATCCTGATGGAAACACAGCCAGAGATTTTTTTTTTAAGCAATTGATGTTTTTATGCAGCGTGAATGTCACACTGGAGGCTCTGACAGCGTCTTCATCTCTAACACTTGGACTGGAATTTCAACTGTGAATGATTTCCTGTTATGATGATATTTTAATGTTTCTTAATATTCTTCTCTGGCCATGACTGAAAACACCTCAGAGACTTTTCTTTGCCAAAAGCATGCAGAGAGACCTTAATGAAAAATAGGAAGCTGCTTAGAATACTGAAAGCCAGCAAAGACATCCCTTGTGTACTTGACAATGCAGGCCTCTATGCGTGTGTGTGTGTGTGTGTGTGTGTGTGTGTGTGTGTGTGTGTGTGTGTGTGTGTGTGTGTGTGTGTGTGTGTGTGTGTGTGCGTGCGTCTCTGGCCTGTCTTTTTGGCTTGCTCCAGGCTCAAACTGAAACGGCCTGTGCTTTAAGAGCCATTAGCTGCCTTCAACAGTTGCATTCTGCTAAGCCACGGACAAACACCACTACATCATGTCAACTTCCCTCCTATTGTTTGACAGCAGTGAATAACTACACAGGAAGCAATAGCCGTTCTGTATTTACAAGTCTGAGTCCTCTGTTGTTTATACGCTCATACGTCTGTAATTACCTTACTTCCTGCTCTAATACCTATGTCATTTTGTGCCACTGGGCTATGATTTAAATATTTCTCTGGATTTTTTAACCACACAAACACACAGCACAAGGTTTTTTGAAGGGTTTTTTGAGTTAGATATGCCATTGTCCCATAAAACAGTGTTTCCCCTACATTCATTCAGCAGCGTTACGTGCACCGCTGCTGAAATGTCACATGATCATTAATATCAATGCACCACTAATGATTTCTACTCGCACTGTGTGAGCACAACAACACACAACGTTATTTTTGACTTGTTCTGAGTCATCAACGAGCGCATCAAATCCTGTCGGACCCTATTAGGACATCAACGTTAAAGGGTCTATATAGCGAGTAGCGCAGGTAAAGTAATGTCAATACAACAGCATAGCTCCTTAGGGCAGTTAGCGGCAGTGTTGCCAACTTAGCGAGTCGCTAGATTTGGCAACTTTTCAGACCCCCTAGAGACTATTTTTCAAAAAAGTGACTAGTGACAAATCTAGCAACTTTTTCTGGTGTTACTGGAGACTTTCGGAGAGTCGTTCTTACTCCATTTAAAAGGAGTAAGGACTAGTTGAAGCGGCACAGTCCTCCCGCAGCAGTCTCTCCCAGCTGCAGTCACAGAGCCGGAGGGGACGTTAACCCCTTAGCGTCCAGTCTGCAAATCGCACAAGCGCAAAGTCGCCGCTGGCTGGTTTACAGTCCGTGTCTCTTTTGGGTCACTTTAGCCGGTCCCGAGTCCGGATTGAGGAGGAGGGTTGAAATTGTGACAGAAGACAGTGCATTTGCTTTTCTAAACATATTTAGAGTGTTTTTTACTCACTTTTTGTCTTCCCCACAACATTATTCCTCTCTCCTACAGCGTCCATTACAAGTACATGCACATCGTAAATTATGCAAATTAGACAATGAAGTCATTTAGCGACTTTTTGGACAGCCAATAGCTACTGTCCATACTGAGGAGTGGGCAACACTGCTCATGGCCACAGACACAGCAGCACCGCTGCTGAAATTTTTTTTAGGGGAAACACTGTAACAAGATATTTTCCTTTCAGTGAAAAATGCATCTACAACTAAACTTAACCTTCAAAGTTGTTGTGATTGTTTGGACTCCATCTATATCTAACAACAAGACATGTGCAGTCATATATGCTCCTCTGACTGTAATCATATGCTAAGGGGATTAAAGAATCTATCAGTATTAGGGTTGTCACGATACTAAAATTTTCAACTCGATACCGATACTCAGGAAAATATTCGATACCATTTTCGATACCACAAGGATAAAAACAAAGACCCCAAAATTTAACAGAAATATTGTTATTAACAAGAAACGTGCAACATGTAAAAATTAACACGCTAAATATTTATAATAAAAAACAGTTGTGCAAAAAGAAACTGCAACTATGATAACAGGCTTCAGATACTCGATACTTTTGAAAATGAGTATTGTATCCGGATACAACGTTTTAGTATGGATACTTTTTTGAGTATCGATACTTTTGACAACCCTTATCAGTATACAACCCTGATGCCTCCACATTTCGAAAAAAAACAAGCTGTCCTTGCAGAGACAAGGCCATACTTACCAGTTGTGTGTCAGATGTGCATTGTATTGGAGGTGAGGTTAGCCTGTTGTTCTGTTTTGCTGTCTTCTTTGTCTATCGAGTCCCGTCTTCCTCTGAGGCTGGCTCCTGCTGTCTGTGCCAAAGTGAGGAGAACAAAAGAGAGAGACAGAGGAAGGCAGGATGATTCTTCTGAACATGAGGAAAACCCACGCACACATTAGAAATGAACATGGCCAAAAACCCACTAGATGATCTGATTTTGTGTAAGTGCTTAGCAAACCATCAGTCATGGCAATGACAAGATCTGTATAGCGTCTGTTCTGATGGGAACCTCAGTGCTGATCTAACTTTCACTTTGAGCAACTATGAACTAGGGTCGCCACGATACTAAAATTTTCAACTCGATACAGATACTTGTTGTTGTTGTATCCTGTACACAATATTAGGCAAGCTTGATTAAAAATAACTAACTTAACTTAAGTGTTCATTCCTTGGCTAAGTATCGATACTTTTGAAAATGAGGGTCGTATCCGGATACAACGTTTTAATTTCGATACTTTTTTGAGTATCGATACTTTTGATAACCCTACTATGAACTCACTGCAGAAATAAAAATAATGGAGGTGCCAGTTTGACTGAGGGAACCATAAAAACACACAAATAATCAGCTAACCTTCTTTCACAAATTAGATTAGATTAGATTCAACTTTATTGTCATTGAACAGAGTACAAGTACTAGGACAACGAAATGTAATTTAGCATCTAACCAGAAGTGCAGAGTAGTAAAGTGCAAGGTATTTGCATATGAACACAGTGTATAAATATACCGCAGTTGTGAATTGAATTGAATATGCTATAGGATATATACAGTGAATGAATATGTTATAGAAATATAGACAGTAAAGAATGTACAGTAAAGCAGCAGTGCAGGTAGATGAATGAAATATGACTTAGAGCACCTATCCATCTCAACTGCCATGCCAAAACCTGGTAGTGTGATATATTATATTACAGAGTATTTTAGTATTACTTGGCTTCATTGCTCACCTGAATTTAAAGTACAAACATCAATACTGCACCTGAATTTCAAATGAACACTGCAGCTACTTACTTTAACCGAACACACAAAAGACCAGACAAGACAGAGTTTAGAGCTGCAGCTAACAATAATTGTCACTGTCAAATTATCTGTAAGTTACTTTCTAAATTGGACAATTCCCATGTTGGAACGATAGTTGGCAAGTTGGCAAATATTCTAGTACACAACTTGCACAGTTGCTGTCATATTAGACGGGAAAAAATGGTGGAGGGAAGTCTATTGTGGGCAGCAAAAAATCTGGAACAAACTCACTAATAAAAAGCTTCAAACTGTTTCAGCACACTTGAATAGCACATCTTCTACATAGTGTCCATCCGGTTTTCTTTTTACAATTTAAAGCTCATGAAAACACCAAAGTCTCACTTTCCATCTCGGGACCTGAGGAACATATTAATGCACCATAATGGTAAAAGTAATGTCCTTAAATTGCCCGTGAGGTTTTGCTTTGAAAAAAAATAAATAAAAAAGACTAACACAATTAATGGATTATCATAATAGTTGCCAATTAATTCCCTGCTGATCGATAAATCCAATAATTAATTAGATGTTTCAGTTTCAAGTCAGATTTTTAGTAAATCTGAAACATTGGGTTGGTTTTGAAGGAACTTCTTCGTCATCGAGGACAGGTGCAACTCAATCATGTGGAAATCCCATCATGCTCTCTGCCTCCAGACCTCTTACACGACTCACATTGGCCAGTAGGTGTCTCACTCCTCTCAGAGATAAAAGCCTGTGTGCTGCTCTGTGTGGGACTCTGACTGGCTGAAGACAAATGCTGCATGCTGGCAGACACAACTTGGCCTTTAGCCATCAGGTAGGGGCTAACATCTTGTCATCATCCCCTCCAGGTTGTTATCCTGCCTGGTGGGGGTGCAAAGCTCACCAGCAGAACAAACAGTGGATTAAGATTTCCACTCACCAAAGTAAACTTTAAACCTTTGCTGACATAAGCCTATACATTCTTTCAAAGATCACATCTGAACAGGTAAACATCATCCCAGAGCTTCATATTATCCCTGATGAGCAACTAGGGAGATAGAAAAAACATAGCTTTGTATACAAAGTAGGGGTGTGCCATATCGTATCGTTCACGATAATATCGGTATTTTTTTTTTTTTGTTAAAAAAATTCATATCATGATATTGGCAACATTCCTACATCTTGATGTAGTTGTTAAAGTTGTTTTAATCACAAAAAGCTACTTACTCCCTGTCGCTAAACACATGCAGCTTTCAAAATAAGAGCACAGTGTGTTGACAGAATCCAACACAGAATTTATAAGAAGACTGTCAAAATAAGACGCCTAAAATAAAACATACAAGAACCTTTATTCTCCTTTACAAAATTTCATTAAAATATGCCCCCGGAACCCCTAAATGGTTATTTTTATTATTTGCTCCTACTCAAGAGTCAAGAGTAATTTTTTTGTTTTCGGCAACTGTTGAGATTTGCACTTCAAACTACATGTTAGATTTTTATGTATTTATACAGACTAAAAAAAATCATATTTTCTATCTTTTTAAGTATTTCCTAATATCGTCAAGAATATCGTTATCGCAAAAATAGCCTGAAATATCGTGATATTCTTTGAGGGCCATATCGCCCACCCCTACAAAGAGCTCATGTCTATAGTGTGTGTGTGTGTGTGTCATTGTCACAAACAAAGTGTTGCTGTGTCTCTACCCTGAGCAGTGTAAATACCCCCCGGCAACAGGTTTCTGCTCGTCTGCTGCTAGTTTGCCCTCCGTCTGTCTGAGCTTCCGTGTCTGTAATGATCCCAACCAACCTGGACTAGTTTGCATACAGCTCCTTACGACGCCCACACCTCCAGCTATGCTACTTTAAAAACACAGAGAGAGACAGCACCCCCTCCTTCTGAGTCACTGCCCTCCCTATCCAATCCTCACAAGCAAGACCTCCTGATGTAAGAGCCCCCCCCCCACCTCCACCACTTCTGCTTTTGGCAACATCGGTGCACCTCTGACAGTGAGCTGAGACGAAATGTGTTGTGTGTGTGTGTGTGTGGTGACATAATTCCACGTGGTTTAGTCCTCATGCTTTGCTTCCTGAGGTTCATCAAGTCCAGGGAATGTTTACATGCACAGCTGCAGGAATAGCATGTGATAAGATGTAGGTGCGTGTTTGGATGGGCTGACAATGTTTCGGCATCACCGGGGTAAGAATCAGGGGGATTAGAGGAGGAAGCGGAGAATAACAGAAGAAGAGTGACAGAAAGTGGAGTGATTCATGTTGGAGCTTGTTGCAGAGGATGTGTCGCTGTTAAGCTAAATGTGACTCATTATACTGCATAGCAGGTGCTGTTGAATCAGACCTCTCTGAGTCGGCTGCCTCTCCCTCCCTCTATTCGTGGTGTTGTCAGACTGCTTTTTGACATTCACATACACACTGCAGTTCAAACACAAAAGGTGCTGGCAGCACAACAGGCCCGGTTTCTGAAGGGCACAATGACTGTTAGCAAGTGTTTTTGTGTGTCGTCATGCACATGCCGGCGTATTTGTGCATGTGACAACACATTCCACACATCCAGCACTGACCCTTTACATTCCTGTCTCCAGTGGCCCTGAAAACAGGTCTCCAACACCTCTGTCCTCCTTACGCTGCTCATCTCCCGTCCTTTCACTCTTCACCTCAACCTCATTTTGCAGCAAGAAATAGCAAAGCTGTTTGGATTCACAGAAAATAAGGAGATTTTCCAGGAGCGTACACTGGATGTTTGTGGCGATGGAGTAAACAAAAACAAACAGCCGTGCAATAAATGAGTCTATTGACAAAATGAATCTGCAACTTTTGAAATTATTTGCAAAATATGTGAGCATTTGCTGCTTTTCTTTGTATTTCTTTGTCATTTTCGTGATTTTTTTTTCCTTTTCTTGTCCTAAAATTACCTTTATGAAAAAAAAATGAATATTTTTGTGTTGTGGACAAAAGAAGACATTAGAGAATGTCGTCTTGGGCGTTGGGATACACTGACTGACATTTTTCACAGTTTGACATTTTTTTTACACCCAACAACTAATTGATGAATCGAGAAAATAATGGACAATAAAAATAATGATTAGTTGCAGCCCTACTCTGGGTGGATGTCTCAAGCAGCATGGCAAACATATTATCAATACTTCCCTCCTGGAATTGAATTATGATTGATTACTAGTAAAACATGATGTTATGTACCATGATTTTCCCTTAAGCCTTCTCTTGACCAACATCTGTGACAGCAGCTGTTATTTCCCCCTGGCACAGTAAAATGAAAGTTCATAATTTATCATACCATTATACAACTGTGCAGTGCATCACAGATGGCCCTGTATAACAGAAACGCTGTACAAATGTGGCATTCAACACCAGACGGCTCCGATCCTTAATCTCATTTACTTTTGTGTGTGTGTATACATGTTTACTCACTACTCTGTCTCAGCCCCAACACAAGGTTCAAGAACACCACATAATAAACAGTAACAAAGGATTAGCATGTGTTTTGTGTGTGTGTGTGTGTGTGTGTGTGTGTGTGTGTGTGTGGGAGGGAGGGATCAAGTTTGTGTGTCCCTTTGCAGGAATGAACCTCAAGTGTGTTCAGGGAAAGGTCACGAGATGTGAGACTGCAAATAAAGGATCAGACATGTGAGATTTGTGTAACGTTCAGCATTAACACAGTGCTGTGAGACTTCGACGGCTTCGACGACTCTGCCAGTGGCCGCCTTCAGCACGCCAGGCTCCGCTTCTCAATCTGCTCCCACTGTGTGTGAGAGCATCACAAATAACATCCTTCTCCTCTAAAGCCCCGTTTACACGAGGACGCTCGCGGGTAAAAACGACAAAATATTTTATCGGAAGTGCCTTTCGTTTAGACGGTGACGGCGTTTTGGGGGCTTAAAGACGCAAAAATCTGAAACCACCTTCCAAAGTGGAAAAGTTAAATCCGCTCCTCCGTACCGTGTCCGTCTACACGCCAAGACGCAAAACTCTGATCTGATCTGCTCACGTCACGTATGTGTTTACATCACATACATGCTCCAGTACAGGAAAATAAACAAACATGTGGGATTATTTCCATGCGTCGGACCTTCAAGCTGCTCTGGCAGCTCTAATAAACTTACAGGAGCCTTTCCACCAAATGTACAGGATATGTACAGTTAGTATTAGTGAACAGAGAAGGATCTGGAATTACCTCCATCACATTTTGGATGCAGCAATTGGTCGGAGGCGAGCCAGACGGCTGTGAACGAGACCTGGGAGATCTAGTGATGGTGGAGAACTTTGTGGAAGGAGTAGCTGATGAAAATGTGTGGCGTGAAAACTTCTGCATGCCCAAAGATGCTCTTATCGCTTTAAGTGATGCCGCCTGGCTGCATACAATCGAATTTCACACACTTTTGCGTCACCGTGTGCACGCAGATTTCCTCCCGAAAATGCTCGTCTAAACGAGGAATAAAAAGTGAAGACGCGACGCCACTTTTGCGTCTTCTGTTCAGACCGTCATCATCATCATCATCAGAAATTTTATTGAGTAGGATAAACCCCTTGAGAGGAATCCTCTCATGTGAACGGGGCCTAAAGCTCACAGCAAGAGACTCAGACTTCATCATTATCAACAGGGGACAGGTGAGGCCTTTTCACAGAGAAACCATCCTATGAAAAATAAAAAAAGTAAAAAAAAATCTGATTTTTTTTCCTCCACTGTGCTTTCTGATTAAATTTACAGTAGCTCCTCTGTATAATACATGCACTGTACAGACACGTGCTTTCAGTTTTGCCTTGCAGCAGCAGCAGGGCTTGATGCATTTGTAAAGCATGCCGCAGATGCACCAAAGTCAGGGAACCAAAGTAGGTCAGTGTGTTGAGCTGAGCAGTGAGGAGTCTGACAGCACATTAAGCTCTACTCTTCTTCTTCTCTTTAGTACAGACATTACACACAGCGTCAGGCTATTGGCACTGTAAGGAGCTGTGGGCCTACAAAGTGAAAGCAGTTATCTTTCAGGCAAATTATCTTTGCACTATATTGTGTTAAGCCACATCATCATATGAAGGGGAGACAATGTGGTGGGCCAAACCTGTAAACAAGTTTGAACATAATCCTCTTTTATGATTTTGAATTTACAACAATTCAAAGCAAGGTTTGAATTTAAGCTGTGAGGTGTGAATCTACTCCGACAGGCCAGCTTTCCCTTTCGCTTATGTTTTACAGGAACAAAAATTAAAAACCGTACTTGGTTATAACTTTTGCAAAACCTGCTATAGTTCACACTACAAGACTCCACTGCCAATTTTCCACTCGCCGGCAGTTTTTTTTTTGGCTCCCCAACTAATACCCCAGATCAGAGGCAAACCGGTGTTGGCATGGCGCTCACAAATTGGTGCTTGAGTGCCATGTGTGAAATGTTCAAAGGTGCAGCCAAGGGCAATGCCACTGCAGTGCAGACTCATTCCAGATATCTAGCAGGTGAAATATCTGGCCCTGTTGGGGAGCTACAGCAAATGAGATTGAGCAGGAACCCGGCGAGGGGACGTCTGTGCAACTCGTCTCATTACCAATTCATCACATGCAGACACTTGGTCAGGACCCCTTGGCATCACTTTTTAAACACATGCAGCCCTACTTGGTTATTTTAGGAAAAGAGGATAGCAATAGGAATTTTACTTTTTGTGGCATTTCCAACACTTACTCAAGTTATTGTTGCAGCTAGAGAAAAGAAGGAGATATATATTTATTTATTTATTTATTTATTTATTTATTTATTAGGGGTGTGCCATATCGTATCGTTCACGATAATATCGGTATATTTTTGCATATCACGATATTGGCAACGTTCCTACTTCTTGATGTTGTGGTTAAAGTTGTTTTAATCACTAAAAGCTACTTACTCCCTGTAGCTAAACACATGCAGCTTTCAAAGTAAGAGCACAGTGTGTTAATAGAATCCACCACGGAACTTACAAGAAGACTGTCAAAATAAGATGCCTTAAATAAAACATACAAGAACCTTTATTCTCCTTTACAAAATTTCATTCAAATATGCCCCCGGAACTCCTAAATGGTTATTTTTATTATTTCTTCATACTCAGGAGTGAATAGTCATTTTTTTTTGTATTTGGCAACTGTTGAGATTTGCACTTTAAACTACATTTTAGATTTTTAATTATTTATACGGACTACCAAAAAAATCATATTTTCTACATCTTTTTAAGTATTTCCTAATATCGTCAAGAATATCATTATCGCAAAAATAGCCTGAAATATTGTGATATTCTTTTAGGGCCATATCGCCCAGCCCTAATATATATATATATATATATATATACACACACGGCTCACTGGCCACTCCATTATGTACACTTGTTCAACTGCTCGTTACTGCAAATATCTAATGTAGCCAAGGTGAAGACGAGCTGCTGAAGTTCAAAGCAAGCATCAGAATAAGAAAGAAAGGTGATTTAAGTGACTTTGAATGTGGCATCATTGTTAGAGCCAAACAGGCCTGTCTGAGAATTTCACAAACTGCTGATCTAACAACCATCTCTTGGGTTTACAGAGAATGGTCCTAAAAAGAAAAAATATCCAGTGAGCGGCAGTTCTGTGGGAGGAAATGCCTTGCTGCCAGAGGTCAGAGGAGAATGACCAGACTGGGTCAAGATGACAGAAAGGTTACAGACTCAAATAACCTCTTGTAGTGTGTTCAGAGATGGTCTTCTGCATACCTTAGTTGAAACAAGTTCAACCTTGAAGCAGATGGGCTACAGTAGCAGAAGACCACACTGGCCATTTTATTAGGTACACCTTGCTAGCTAATTAAGTGGCCAGTGAGTGTATATTGTCATGCAAAATGTTTTAAATGCACCTTTAAAAGTGACTAGTGAATAGTAAAGATGCTGATCACACATGTGATTTTTACAACATGGTCTCACAGAAATCCGTGAAATAGCCACTGAATCGCTCAAATTTCCGTGAAACTGACACGGATTTCGCTACAATGCAAGTTAATGACAGTCATTAACTTTAAACATTGACTGTTAATGTCATATCCCGTGGCTATTCCAACATACAAAGTGATTATGTGCATTCACTGAGTGAATATTTAGAAAATAAAACATATATTTCTCGCTAGAAATGTGATCAAAATCCATTTTTATGCAGAAACTAAGTCAAAATATAGATTTTTCACTAAAAATGAGAGAACTGTCCGCCATGTTTTTTGTTCTGACCGCCGGGACCTTAAAAGTCACGTGACTTGGAACAAACCAATAGCCACGGGCTATTTTAACGTGTGACAAAATCAACAAGCATGGCTACTGATTTTTGTGACAAAATGTAGTTTGGGGACCAGACATACTATATGGGGCAAATTGTAAACATTCGTCAACATAAAGCCATCTGACAATGTGAAAGTCATCAAGTCTGAGCGAGGTTTTAATAACGGCAGAGCTAGTCGGTGACAGATCTCAGATTAGATCGAGGTTATATCTAGCTTTCATACTATTATAAGTCTTGGGTGCAGCACTGGATTACTGGAAAAAAACATGGGTGTACCTGCATTATTAAGCCATTATATCATCATCATTATATCAGTGGCATTAAATTGTATTAAAATGACAATCATACCGTGTAAAGTTATTATTTCGGTGGTTAAACCGTGACAGGCCTGTTTGTGTCGTTCCCGGGGCTCTAGTCAAGCCTCCCTCCAGAGAACACCATTGATCTGCAGCTAAGAGGGGCCCGATTGATCACACACACACTCTAATAACCTTCACATACACACAGGGACACAGCATGTGGCTGCATGTCACATCAGTTCGATAAACACTGCTTTCACTCAGCAGGTTGGCTGTTCGCACTGAGGTTGGTGGCACTGCCTGCGGAGGGGACAATGGTGTGTGTGTGTGTGTGTGTGTGTGTGTGTGTGTGTGTTGCTGTCGAGGGAACATGACCAACAGCCTCTTCACACCATCACTTAACATGCCGCTGATGGTCAGATCCTTTCACATGTCAATAAGTGGACAAAGGCAGTATAACTGTATGAAGGGCAGAGGGGAAAAAAGACTACATATGCAAACACAGTACAGGCCAAAAGTTTGGACACACCTTCTCATTCAATGCGTTTTTCTTTATTTTCATGACTATTTACATTGTAGATTCTCACTGAAGGCATCAAAACTATGAATGAACACATATGGAATTATGTACTTAACAAAAAAAGTGTGAAATAACTGAAAACATATCTTGTATTTTAGATTCCTCAAAGTAACCACCCTTTGCTTACTAGAATATAAGACATGTTTTCAGTAATTTCACACTTTTTTAAGTACATAATTCCACATGTGTTCATTAATAGTTTTGATGAATTTACAATGTCAACAGTCATGAAAATAAAGGAAACGCATTGAATGAGAAGATGTGTCCAAACTTTTGGCCTGTACTGTACATCTGTACATAAAAACCATTTGCTCACGTTTTGAATATCCGTTTTTCACCCCCGAGGCTCTTTGACTGTCCTTTTTCGAGAACAGGGTGTTTTCATCAGTTTAACACAGAACAGGTTTATAATTCTGAGGAATCACATGGTTTGCCAACACAGCTTACACCACACTCTGGTATCCCTGTTGCTAAGAGAATGAGGCTCTAGCAATATATAAACACACACAAACACACAACAGGAAGTGAGAAGATATCTCTACATTCCAAATACGCTCATCCTAGAAGAAGATGACTGTGTTTTTCGGATTCATCGCAGCAGCGTGATGCAAAAAGGAAGAAAGCAACTTAATGGTGCTATATTATTACACAGTAAAAAAGCTTTTTTCCAGCAAAATCAATAGGCAATGAGCCCAGTGACACCACACAGACTTTCATCACTCTGACACTGAAGCAGCTGTGCTCTACCCTCTAACATACCGAGCCATCAGTTCATGAATATTCAGGCCTGCCTGTGACTGGAAATAAGCATGATCTTGGGAGAAAACAAGAATCCCCAAGGACAAAGTGGGTCTTAACAGGCGTGACATGAAGCAGGGGGAAATGTAGACAATTATCGTCCTTTCAACCTTAAAATATATCATTTGAAAACTGCAGTGTTTGTTCTTCTTCTTACTTTTTTTGTTTGGGTTTCATTTAAATTATATTGAAAGTTCAAGTAATGCATGTTGTTTTCCAAAGTCAACCAGAAAATGTGATAAATAAATATGATCTCAATATTTACCAACATAATCTTCCTTCACAGTTGGAATCTAGTAAATGTTTATCGGATACATGGTTTTTATGTAGTTTCCAGGCGGCAATCTCCGTGCCTGAGCATGGAAGCCACCAGGAAGTGCATAAAGCCTGCAATTCACCGAAAATTCCAGTAGGGGGTGCTAAGTTTGGCTGCAAAAGAAATCTGCCCATTCATTTCAGTGCTAAATTTGAAAACTTCTCACTTGATTTATTACCTCAGAAAAATTTTTCAGGGACAACATTATGGTCTCAATCGCTAGTAAAAAATCTTCTTCAAGACAATTTGATGTCAATAGTTCTAATGATGGCCCCATTTAGAAGAAAATAGAAGATAAAGAATCGTATGATTTGGGGCGTTTCTAGCTTTGATTGACAGGTCACTGACAAGGCGAGCCGTCACCAGGAGAGAAGCAGAGCGTATCCACGGCAACGTGTCAATAAAGTTATATATAACGTTATATAGATAGAAAAGAGGAAGAGAAGAGAAGAGAAGAGAGGTTTACCGGTTTTGGTCTCATAACTTTGACCCCTTCACACTATATTTTCACTTAATGACAGTTTATTTGAACGTTTTGTTCAGTAAAATGTCTTGTTCAGCGTTTAGTTTGGACTAACAGACACTCCAAGGAGTCGCTGCTCAGTTTTCTGGAGGTCAGTAACATACATTTTGTTTTTGTTTTTTGCTAGCCAAAACTAACAATCCAGTTAATGCTCCAGTTAATGCTAACATGAATTAGCAGCGGCTTCTCTCAGTCAGGTTGCCGGTGTAGAGAGGCTGTAGTCAGTGTCGTCAGATCCCTCGCGCTCCGCCACAGTCCAATTATGGTCTGCTCTGCGTATCGGAAACATGATGGCGACGCAAGATGGCGACGAGTGTAACGCTGAACTCGAGGCTTCCAACGGGCAGTCCACAAACCAATGGGTGACGTCACGGTGACTACGTCCATTATTTATATACAGTCTATGGTAGTTTCCCATTATAGATAAATACCATGTTGCATGTTTCAACAAAGAGCTTAATTGGCCCAGAGAGAAAAAACACATTGCTGGGGAGTTGTTTCCAAAAGTGAAGGCAAATTAAACATCTTAGAATATAGTAAAAATACAGAGTAATGTCTCATCATGATGGAAACAGGGTTTTGTGTCACTATCAGTGCTGACTGTACCTTCCGTATAATTTGCAGTACATGTAAGTTGCAGCAGCAGTTGAATTCAATAAAGAAGTTGAAGTTTCTTCCAAGTCCAAGTTATATTTTCTTTTGACATTCTGAATCCATCTACGCTTTGGCTTGCTTACATTTTCAGTCATGGTTTTGTCTGTACATATACACCCCCACAGGTACTTGTACTCGTGGGGGTGTATTGCAATAATCAGATGTGCCAATAACTGCATAACTGTCTATTATACCGTCCTCCCTTTCCAGCTCACTTGGCTTGCCTGGCTTCCTTTATATATGAAATGGAATGCATTTTATTGAGTTGCCTCAAAACCATGTTGTTTTTTTTATGTAGGTGATTTCCCGTGTCCCGAGAAACAACTGCTTCTTTATATCTACGTAATAAACACGCCCGTATTCTACAGTAGTAATTATATAATGAAAGCAGTATTTTCTGTTCTGCGGGCTAACAATTAAAACGGTAAAATACCGGTCACCCGGTCAGTCAGCTGGATGAACACTGAGCTAATTCTTATCCTGATCAGCTGATGAAAACATACAGAAACAATGATGCTTGTTACACACACACACACACACACACACACACACACGTTTATCTGGCTTGGTGGGGACAGTGGACAAAAAGGTGTCTGCTGGGGACCACCCTTTCTAAATGAGATACAGACATGGTTCCAAGTCCCAATTATTTTTTTTCAATTTTAGATTTTCATGTATCACTTAAAATGTTAAGATTTCACATTTTAAATTTTTCACTTATTGCATATGACATTTACCATCACGATGGGGACTTAAGAAGAGGGTTGGTGCCATGGTGTTGGTGTGTATTCAAGTCAATGTCCCCACCAGGATAGATA
This sequence comes from Centropristis striata, assembly GCF_030273125.1. Lineage (NCBI taxonomy): Eukaryota > Metazoa > Chordata > Actinopteri > Perciformes > Serranidae > Centropristis > Centropristis striata. The sequence goes on along the minus strand of NC_081525.1, from coordinate 4,804,097 downwards.
AACGAAAGCGCACACACACACACACACACACACACAAACCTCTAAGCCTAGTTTAGTTTAGTTAGATCTGTACCCTGTTTGTGAAATTCCACTAGTTCTAAATCGGTGCGGTAGCAGCAGCTCGCACCGTGGGGTGTGATTAGGCCTTTTTTTAGATACACTTGCTTCTCTCTCTCACCCTCCTTCTTCCCTTCTCCCTCGATCCCTACAGCTCGCCGGGTTGATAATTAGAGCTCAGGCTGTTCAGGCCCCGCTTCTGTCTTTTCTCCTGGCACATCCCCCAGTGACACAGACACACTTGGTATGTACAACTCTCGCAGACCTAGATAACGCCTACCTTCGACAGCACGGCTAGAAGCTGCAATCAAACTGAATAAATACCGACAAGACTAGAAAAAAGCCGATGAAAAGGCCCGATTGGTCTTGATAAAAAGCTGGTTATCCATCAAATGAACCAAAGAAAAGCTTGAGTGCCAAGTTTGTGAGTAGAGGCATGTGGCGGTGCCCCAGAGCAGCAGGCTGTCACGTGTGGGCACAGCTCTGGCCTACAGTTTGTGAGTACGTTTATGTCTGTGTGTGTGCTGGCTTCAGCCTGATTTGTGGCCCAAATGAGAGCGGGCAGGCAGCCCAGCCCAAGTTCAACTCTGCTGCTGGAGACTAGGCGACCTGAGCGTGGTGACAGATGAGTGGGGGGAGAAAGGGAAAAGGAGAGGAAGCGGAGGAAGTGGCGAGCTGGCAGCAGCGCTGATGTCTGTGGTCATTCCCTGCACGGACTATTAACAAGGAAAGGGCAGGCTAACAATACGGAGCAACAGAGCAGTCAGTCAGAGCAGTAATGTTTAGAGGAAGCTGATACGATCTCTATGTCTTCCTCTATGACTCTCTGAGGACTGGCACAAGTCAGACCCATGGCAGTAAAACCTCCTCATAGAGACTGAGCAAACACTAATTCAGGATAAAAACTCTGCTGTATGCCGGTTACACGGACAAAGTCATCCCCGTATCTCTCAGTGTGTGTGAATGTGCGTAATAAAGAGATAAATGTGAGCCGAGCCCAGACTACTGCACAGTGGCACAGGTGTAAAAACCTACACAGCAAACTGATCCATCAATATATTCTCAGTCCAACAATGCAACAGATGAGTGATGGCATGATTATGACGATTTAGCAAAAAAACATGCTCCACCCTCACAAGCATGTGCACTGTAAAAAAATGTCTGTAGATTTTACGGTGAAAAACTGCTAAATCATGACAGTAAAGGACCGTAAAATGATAAATGTGTTAATTCAATTTCAGTAACGATAAAAAACAATGTAAATGTATATATATCATATACATTGGCACCGTGTTTGTAACCAAAAAATGCTGTAGTATATATATACAAGCATCACTGTCATTTTTGCATTTATTTTTTGTAAAAATACTTTTTCTCACTGTTAAATGTACTTAACACCATATCTCTAACAAAAATATATAACAAAGTTTCTTTCGATGGAAAATCTTTTTATTTTTTACGGAAAGATATGGAGTAAAATGGCAATCTTAAACGTGAAATCAAAAGTGCTAATATAATTTTACCGTAATGTTAGAAAAAGTTGCACCGTATTTATTAAGGTAAAGTTCTGGCAACCACAGCTGCCGTTTTTTTACCGTAAAAACAACAGTTGTTTTTTTACAGTGTGGGTGCTGAATCCTCAAATGACTTTCAGTTTATACTGAAAACACTCCAGGAATAAAACCATGATTGTCTGATTAGAAATTATGTACTAGAAAAGGGCAGATTTAAAATTTTTGAAAATTTGCACAATTATATTGACTGTCATCAGCATTAGGAAAATCACTAATATGTACACATATTTCTTCCTTTTACATGTTACTTGTGAAGGATTAGTAAACCTTTTACTGAGATGTTGGATGTAGAGCTGCAAGGATTAGTAAATTCAACAATTAGTTTATTGACAGAAGTATAGTATGTTTTCAGCAGCACTCATCCATCACTTCTACAGATATTTTGCAAGCATCTCCAATAATAAAGCATGCACAAACCATCCTCCCATCACATGTGCAGCACACACTGCTGTACTGTCTGAGCCAAAGGACTACAAACTTTCATGCAAGTTTTGATCACATTACTGGAGTGAATATATGTGTCTGAGTCAACTCTGCAAATATCTTATCTGAAGTTTTGTGTCACAGCAGATTAGTACAGAGGTGTCGTGCTTATCTCAACTCTAAGGCAACATGTTTGAACAGAAAGCCTGTTTTCACCCCCTCACAGCCTAGAGTGAAAAACAACAACACAAAACGACAACAGTGACAGGGGAGCGTTACCACATATGTAAGTGATGGCAGCATGCAAGGGAAACACTTCCTGTAGCTGCTTTTTACAGTAAAAGCCATGTGGCTTTTATTGTGGTAGCCACCTAAAACCTTGGATGATAGTGACTGGAAGTGTCTTAGTGTGGGTTTTAACAGAGTTTGCAACCTTACAGTGGGCATTTTTTTCTGTTTGGTGAATCAGTTTTATGCAGTTGAAGCTCCTTAGACAGATATTAAACTAGGATTCTAATCATAAGAACCCTGCCGCTAATATTTGTCCCCCAAAACAAGCTGATGAATTTACAGCATAAAAAACTGATTTCACAAAATCAATATTGTAATCATGATTAAGTTTTGAGGGTTTGTCAATCACTCATTAAAAAGGAAAACCTTAAGCTTTCTTGTAGATATCGTTTTTGCATTTTTTATGTGTGACACAAAATGTGCCTCTATTAGAACATCATACAGACACCACCCCCCTCTTTAAGCTATATGAACTGCATATCAATAGAACTTCAGCAAACAGATGGGGTTTGACCACAACATCCTTATCTTAATCTCTGCCTGCCAATCAAAACACAGTTCTTTCACCTTTACATTAATGGTACCACAGACACAAGGCAGTCTGCATTTCCGAGGATTGAGTTCCGGATGGGCCCCCGGGGCTTCTTAGTGAGATTTAAGAGACATGACGTGCTGCAACCTGACAAACCATACAATTAGGCAAGAGCAAACACACACACACACACACACAAACACCTACAGCTCTGGGACAACAATACCGTCTTTTCAGAAAGAACAAGCTGTACATCCAGGCACAGGAAACTGACGAATGACTTATCGACAAACCTCCGACTGTATGAGCCCGATCTTATCAGCCAAAAGGTCAAACAGCCGTAACGTTTCTCCAACAAACACTCCTCATTTGATCTTAGTTGCACACATGTTGTAGCCATCGTGTGGGAGGCCTGCTTGCTCATTGGTCCTTTCAAGGTCATCTATGCAGCCAAATTTGGACTGAGATACAAAACTTTAAAAAGTTTTATGCGCTAGAATGAGATTAGAGAAAGTCAGGGAGTAGATCTAGCGGAAAATAACAGAGGGAGTGCTTCTCATCCTGCTCTATCTGTCAAATCTCTCAAGTCATCCATTCTCCAGAAAAAGCATCTTTATCTCCATGAGCTCATCCTCCTCCAACAAGTTATTCTGTCCTCTTTTATGTTGGCCTACTCTGCTCAGATAGCTCGACCCAAAAGAGCAGAGCACCAGCCAATACCAAACTGCTCTGTAGTGTCTTTAAAGGTAAAAAAAAACTGCAGGCAAGCTATTGTTAGTTTTATATCATGAATATGATGTCCACATAGCCAAGTTTTAAGTAAGCAAGACGTTTGCTCACATCAGTGTCCAGCTGAACTTTTGAGTTTCTAGTTGCAGGATTAGTTTTGATCCAGAACGAGTCACTTTGAAGCCATTTAACTGAGCAAGACTGAGGTAACAGGTCTCCCATACGGCTTAACTCATGCTCTTAAACACACACACACACACACACACAGAGCTACACGCATGACTTCCCTTAACACGGCATTGCCCTGTCTCCAGGGCCTGATAAAACGTCCAATTACAACTTAAAACACAAAGGGAGCGCTGCCGAGAGGGAAAACCAGTGGAAGGATTGAGTAAGAGAGGGAAAAGGAGAAGTGTGTGAACTTCCAACACTTCAGCACTGGAGCAACAACCAAAAGTACATTCAAACTGTCACCAAAAGCTGGTCAAAGAGGGATATAAACTACACACACACACACACACAGTAGTTTGCTCTGAGAGTTCACTAGGTCAGAGGTCACAGGGGAATAAACACCCAGGACAGGACACCCACACACAAGGGAAAACACGAGAGATAGAGGGGGAGAAAAAGCTGAGGAACGATTATACAACCTTTAGAAAAAATAAATCCTATTTAACTTCATGGCAGGAACAGAGAAGCACAGCCAAAAGGAGTAAAAACAACAATATGTGGATGAAAACAGAGACACATTTCTCCTAATCTGGCCATGGCTGCCTCTCTAACTAATGTGGTGAGTACTTACTATTCCCATCTGATAGCAGCTATGAAAGATTGATTCTTTCATCTTTCTCACAAGGCAGAACAATGTTACACTGTGTGCTTTTTCTAGTTAGTGTGTGTGTGTGTGTGTGTGTGTGTGTGTGTGTGTGTGTGTGTGTGTGTGTGTGTGTGTGTGTGTGTTTGAGAGACAGAGGGGAAACTGAGCCTGCATCGAATGGAAGAGGAGCAACAGCTGAGACTGGAGAAACAGCTGTATCTCTTCAACGCCTGCACTCCTCCCCCATCCCTCTCTCTCTCTCTCTCTCTCTCTCTCTCTCTATCCCTCTCTCTCTCTCTCTCTCATCCCTGCTCTCCCTGAATGAGCCCCTCACACCCCTTATTCTGACCCTCCTCTCCCACCGAGCAGCATGGCCAGAGGCTACGCTCTGCCTGCGTGCACACGGACACACAATATGTGCCCGAGTTACATAGAGACAGGACTGGTTCGAGCCTCTGTTCTCCTCTCAGAGGACAAGTACAGACAGGATGCATGTGCTACTAAACATTCATCTATTGACTAAAAATAGGAAAGACATTGTTTCCAGCGGCAATGTCGCCCTCCCTCTTCTCTTCCCGAATCCTCCCAACCCTCCCAGCGTTGTGAGAGTCCAACTATGAGACAAAGGGAAGCCAAATTCAGGTTATCTTTACACAATCAAATTAAGGCTGTCCATCAAGTCTTTCCAGCTACTTATCACTTTGTCACTTGTCAGTCTGCTATGTGCAGTTGACACTACATGACATTCAAAGTCATTAGATCACTGTACTCTCCACACTACACAACTTGTCTAGTAAATGTGAGTCTTGATGTTAGGGCTGTTTCCATTACAGTCCAAGACCCAGAATGAGGCGGGTCTCACTCGCCGAAACGCCCCTAATTTGAATATGAGCCGTCCTGAGAGGTCTTTTGACCGCACTTTTGTTGGCCCTGTTGAAGAGCAGGGAACGTTTTTCTCCCCTGAAAAAGCCTGGTTGCTGATTGGATAGAACGCTAAGCAGGATGTGACGTAGTACTTGACGCCACAACAACACGCGCCATTTGTAAAAGCCAGCGAAGCAGTGTTGCCAACTTAGCGATTTTTTCACTGCTTTTCAGACCCCCCTAGCGACTATTTTTAAAATAGCGACAAATCTAGCGACTTTTTCTGGTATTATTGGAGACTCTTTTTACTCATCTTAATGAGCCGCTGGGCCGGCGGCTCATTAAGAAGAGCAAGAACCAGTCGAAGTGGCACAGTCCTCCTGCAGCAGTCTCTCCCAGCTGCAGTCACAGAGCCGGAGGGGATGTTAACCCATTAACATCCAGTCTGCAAATTGCTAATAGGCTAACAGTTAGCTCTGTAGCAGTACAGTGTGTATGTGCTGCTGAGGGAGGTGTTCACTTAGCGATCTCTGTTTGTTTACAACAAGCACTGGACACACTGTGCACAGTTAGCGATGCCGGTTAATTCACGATCACGATGTTTATGATCAGTGGAGACCAGGGTTATTATAGAACTAAACTAAAACTAAGCATTTTCAAAAACTAAAAACTAAAACTAGCAAACTCACTCTAAAAACGAACTAAAACTAACTGAATTTTAAACACAACAAAATTAAAACTAAAACTAATGAAAAATCCAAAACTATTATAACCTTGGTGGAGATGCTGTGCATAATTAGCCATGCTGGTTTGTTTATGATCAGTGGCGGACGTTGTGAACAGTTAGTGACGATGGCCACAGTTGCGTCTCCTGTGTTTAATCCAGCGTATGTGATCACGGATCACGGTCGAAACTGTCGCTAAACGATTACGCGACGATCGAAAACCATGCGTCGCCTCTGGGGTCTCGTTAATCCCTCTGGGGCTTTTTTTTTGTAATGGAGACACACTGAGTGAGTGGACATTTGAGAGGGCGTGGCCTGAGACTTTCCCAGCGACCACTCTTACCCCTAAAGGAAACACGGCTGTTGTTGTGGTTTCCTCACTAAACCATGGATGTATTATAAGATCTGGATACCAGACCCAAATATGGCTCCCATCCAGTCCAATGAGAATTGTTTGTCTGGTTCTTATACAAAAATGATTTCTACCTTTCGGGGTTTACTTTCACAGTATGTGGGCCCCTGAATATGCAAAGTAGCATTCCTCCCATTGGCCCCGCCCGAGAGTTCCTGCACGATTCTGGGTAAGTACAGTTCATGCTTCTTCTGTAACGGCCTTGTCTGGGTAAAGCAAAAGAGATTCACTGTGCTCTTATGAAAGGACAGATGACATTTAACACAAAAAAATAGTGTGAATGAGATAAATTAACACCCAGCGTGACAGTTGGTGATGTAAAGTGTGTAACTGTTGGCATGTGAGTGCAAGTCTCTGTCTGCATGTCCAGACCCAACCTGTGGGAAACCTGACAATGGAGACAGCAAACAGGTTGTCTCAGTCAAACGAACCTAAACTGATTCTGTGAGATGACACAGACAAACAAATCTTCTTAAGACGTGAATCATCCCCATTGATTCATCAAGTGCAGGACGGTAAAAAAGGAGACATAAAAGCCAAACAGGTGCGGAGGAAGAGGCTTCATATTTAGACATGTCGTTTTGAAAAGGTCAAAAAGCCCACAATGTACCTGTGGCGGGCCTGGCGGAGGGCAAGGAGGAAGTGCCAAAGAAAATGTTGGAGAGCAAATGGAAGAAAGAGCAAAAGAGGAGAGAGAAGGAGCGAGAGGTGGAAACATGTTTGTCTGTATCTGATCTATTGTCTTTGGCAGGGTTCAGGACCGAGTTCACAAGTTTCCATGACATAGCCGAGGCTCAGCTCTCTGTTAGGCTCCCAAGCCAAAACACTCAGGGTTTAGACAGATAGATGAGGCTGTATTGTGAGACCACAAAGCCTCGTCTCTGATACAGACTGGTGGATCAGGACAATATGCAGGGGAAGTGGAAGGGTGCGGCATCTCTGTTTATATACAATTGGACCAGTGGGGGGGAATCACAGCCCGGTCCTCATTCTCCATCTGCAGAACAAAACAAGTCCCGACTCCTTTTTAACTCAGAACACCTGAACACACACATTGGTCCAGTGTAGCAAGAGCAGAAATCATACAAGTTACGTCTCAGGCATATTTTAAATAGGGCTGCAACTAACAACTATTTTAATAGTCGACTAGTCACCGACTATTGAAACGATTAGTCGACTAATCGGATAGTTATTAATCTTTTCTTAAATTTAGCATGAAGTTGCTTTAAATATGTGGCAAATGATAATAAACACAAGAAAGATGGGTACTGAAATGAAAAAAGCATCTTTTATTCAACAATTCAGCTGCTGATTCATACAAAAAATAAATTGACCTCTGTCCATTTTTTCTGGACAGGAAAATGTGTTTTATAAAACTGTATTTCTGCTCCATCAAGTGGGTGGAACTGGTTCTGGGTTCTGGATGTAGTCTGGGTTGAACTGGGCTCACCTATTGGAACCTCGTATCACAGACCAGCATTGGAATTCATTGTCGACTATTTCTTTTATCGATTTTTGTCGACAACGTCAACGAATCGTTGCAGCCCTAATTTTAAATGCTGCTGAATGCAACTTTACTCAGCTAGAGATGTGCATCTTGAGGATGAAGTTTACAAGTCTTGGTGTGATGGACGATGCTGGAAATGTGGCTGGGTTGCTCGTTACTTATTTAGCATTTAAAAGTATAAAAAGCTAAATTAAATCTAATGCAAAAGGAGTTTATCCACCATTTATATTCATGAGAGAAAACCAGAGCTTTCCTTGACAATCTAAACCCCCTAGTGATTATTTTTATTATCAATTAATCTGCCCATTATTTCCTCTATTAACTGATTAATCATTTAAAAAGACAATTAGAAAATAATGGAATAAACCCAGTGTAATCTCCCAGAGCCCAAGGACTTCTTCGAATGCTGTTTTATCCAACTCACAGTCCAAAAATGCAGTTCATCAGTTTTAAATGTCACATGTAATTGAACAGTGTACAATTCCAGTGAAATTCAGTCGTATCCGTTTTTTCAATTTGTGCATCATTGTGCAGGCATGTTCCTCATCACGACATCATCTCCTTTTTCAATTCGATATCAAAGCTATTCTGTTTATTATCATGTAGGACAAAGAAAAACATAAAACCCTCACATTTAAGAAGCATGGAACCAGCAACAGTGTTGCTTTTTTGGAAATAACTAAATTACTTAAAATGTTTATTCGATTGTGAAAATAGTTTCCAATTTCTTCAAATGAGTAAGATGCAGCCTAATTTGCAAATGATAAAATCTCCTACCTTGTCATATTCCTTTAAAAAGACCATTGCTGCCTTGCTTCATACTCTGCACTTGGTCCTCAAATGAAACTTCCTCTGGTGAGAAAATTCCAGATATGCAGAGCCACATGACACAGGAGGAAAAAGACCAGCCTGAAAGTGTCAGGTGGAACAAGACCCTCATTGCTCACATTCTGCATGCCTCAAAGGCTGGGCCCTTTTACTACAGCCCTGTCCCTAAACTCCCCTTTAACCCCCGACCTCTTAACACTTCAACCTGACACACCAACCCAGGCTAACACCCTTCAGACAGGTGAGCTCATTTTGACCTTAAAATAACGTTTAAAAAAGGGACATACACTACCGGTCAAAAGTTTTAGAACACCCCAATTTTTCCAGTTTTTTATTGAAATTCAAGCAGTTCAAGTCAAATGAACAGCTTGAAAGGGTACAAAGGTAAGTGGTGAACTGCCAGAGGTAAATAAAAAAAGGTAAGCTTAACCAAAACTGAAAAATAATGTACATTTCAGAATTATACAAGTAGGCCTTTTTCTGGGAACAAGAAATGGGTTAACAACTTAACTCTATGGAGTCTTGGGCTATTTTGTCCATTTTTGAATTCTTTTCATGTCTTTGTAAGTCATTTTGTGTCTTTTTTTGGTAATTTTGTGTCTTTTTTTTGGTAATTTTTGTGTCTTTTTTTAGTCATTTTGTGTCTTCTGGTGTCTTTTTTTGTCATTTTGTGTCTTTTTTTGGTCATTTTGTGTCTTTTTTTAGTCCTTTGGTCCAACATAAAATGTGATTTTGAATCTTTTTTTTACTTTCAAAACACTATCATGCTCAATCAAGAATTTTAAATGTTGCAAATGTGCATTCATTTCAGAGTACACTGAGACATTAAACTGCATCATTTTCAATTAAATTCTGGAAAAGTTGGTGTGTTCTAAAACTTTTGACCAGTAGTGTACATCTACATGGATTCACATGCATACAGATGATGCAAGACAACCAAGTGGTAAAGCAATTAGTTGAGACATTACTCAAACAAATAACCAAACAACAACCGGTTCAATTCATGCCATCTATGTTTCCAGGCAGGCAGTCAAGTTTGGGTATAACTGTAAGTAAGTATTGAAAACATTTCAGTAGAAACCTGTGTGGTTGGTGATCCCAATTTATCCAACATCCAAGTTTACTGTCATTTGATATAAAGGTCTAGGCCTTCTCCATACAAACTGGAAAAGCAAATAAAAACCGAAAGCTTGAGACCAACATTTCAACACAGACATACAAACACGCAGTCACATGAGCTTAACAGAAACCCAGGCAGGAAAGCCCTGGGGTTTCCTCAAACTTTTTGGCTAGTCAGCCTAATAATAAATTCATACCTTGATATAAGAGTAACCCTATATAAAGGCATGTAATGGGAGAGGAAAAAGTACCTCAATTATATCAAAAACCACAACGGCTCACACAAACCAACTTTGTATTCTCATGACATTGCTGAATCGATATTCTGGTTAGACTGCTACCACCCCCCGTCTCCAGAAAGTTTTGCCACATCTGAATATCCACAGTACAGTACAAGTCATCAGTTGTCAGCTGCATGTTATATACAGACCAACATCAACAAGCTGACGAGGCTAGAAACACTAAATATTGTTGGCAGTCACAGTGAAAGAGCAATTACGACCAATGACGTCAGAAGAGATCTGCCTTTTGATTCAAAAGATAATTGATGACTCAGCACACCTCCAGACAACCATAAACTGTTTACAGGTAGGGCTTGGTATCAGGCTGAATTAGTATTTGAGTATTTAAGTCACATTTTTCCTGAATAACATACAATATACAGTGAAGATTTATGAACATCATGTTTATGTTATGACAAAACCATGATGTATTTGAGAAGTTTGGCTCACTGAAATGAAACACAAGTGTTTATGCTACGTTGAGATTTTCAAAGAAGCATTTACTGTCAGTGATCTCGAATGACATATTTACAAAAGTCCCCAGAGGTTGAGAAGAGGGAGGGAGGAGAAAACAGGAAGCAGGGGTTTGTGCGTTGGCGAATGTTGTATATGTCGCTGTGAGGGGTATTACCTAATAATTGCACACACTGAATCTTGGGCGGACAAGACAGAACTAAAATAGTATCGGATCCCACTCACAACAAGAAAGCAACATGAAAAAGAAACCGAGAGTGAAATAATACAAAGGAGAAGCTAGAAACGAGAGAGAAGAGAGTCCACTCGCCGTGTAGCCTTTCATGTGTGAGCCACTCCCGTCGGTGGTTAAATTCAAGCTAAAATACTCTCAAAGCTCCAGGCCTCCTGCCGCTGCTCGGCCTATTGTGGAGTGTGTTTCTCAGGTTGTGTGTGTGTGTCTGTGTGTACGAGATGCAGCCATCAGTCACAAGGGACCCTCTGTGTACGGCCTCCGCTTCGACACTGTCTGGCGGCTGATCTGTGGCCTCTACTTCTCCTAAACAAGAGCTGTGTGATTACAACACAGCAGGAAGCACATGGCAAATACACTCATAACAATAAGAAGAGGCAGTTTCACACTGGTTCCTCAAATGCTGTGCAAAAAAAAAGGCACATTGCTCAATCTAGGCAGTGAAACGTACTGCCTGCCTCTGAGATTTCTGGAGCGAAGGCCGGGACATGAATTATCCTTGTGTTTTATCTGACTTCTCACACATACGCACACAGCCAGTCAGCTAGTCAGGTGCTAGCCAAGCTCACATCTATGACACCCACTTCAGCCGACTGCCAGCAACATTAGAAACACCTCATATCTCATAAAGTCTTTATCAAACACACAATCATACACAATATTAGTATCAGTGTTCCAAAAACCACTTGTCAAGCCCGGAGACCTTTTTGTATTACGTCCAACAGTAACAGAGACATGAAAATCAGAGCAGAGAATGAACACAGATAACTAGCTTTTGAATTTGCATTCGTAGTGACAGAGCCAATGCTGGGGAGGCATCAGAGGAAGAGTGTGACGACATGTGACTTCGCAGTTCCATCTGTGCTGAATGGATGTGCCAGACGCATGCATAAAGTTACCCTGGCAACTGAGCAACAGCACTGGTTGGAGGTCACAGAGAGAAAAGGCTCGATGCAGGCCAAAAACGCCTTTTGAATATGTATAGCACTTAGAAGGAAGCTGTGAGATCACGGCTTAGTCAAATAGTAAGCTGCAGTCGATATATCGCTACATGCAGACACATTCATAATGCTTCTAGGAACGTTTTACATAAACTGTGTAGTGAACATGATGCAATGCAGAGCAGAGAAACATAACCTGAGAAAGGCCAGAGATTGAACTTGATGACGCAAAAGCCTTACAGTGTTTTATCCCTTTCTCTTGTAAACACACGGCTCTGATTCTGAGAGGGGAGTTTCATTTCACACACACAGATGTAATCTCCAACTAATCACATTTGCAGGCCTTGGACGGAGCAGCCATACCACAGTGCTGAACAGATGGGCCCACGTATACGAGGCATCTCTGGGATTAGCTTGGCCCAGAAGGTGGAGGTGGTGTGTAGAGTTATCGAGGGACGCTTTCTAAAAAGGTAGCTGGTGCTCAAATGGCACGAAGGAGAGTCTTAACTATGAAGGAAGGAGGTTGGAATGATTTTCTCCCTCTGAATGCAACTTGACCAAATGTTTCATTAGGAACTATCGGCTTACATCTCTGCAAAGACAAAGCATTTATACGTGTAATGCTCAAAGTGATGTAATTGAAAATAAGAAGAGCCTTCTAACCAAGGGTGCTTCAGCAAATCCTCCCGGCGCTCACACTGTTTCTGTTGGCAAGCAACAGCTATGCAACGTGACTTCTTTGAAGAGAGAGACGAAGAACAGGATAAACCCTAAAACACACAATGATAATTCAATGCAGCATTTGTAAATAGGAATACAGATGGGGCTTGTGTTGCTTAAGACCAACGGTACAAATCTCCACACTAGACAGAATACTGAACCAACCATATTCTATTGGATTAAAAACCTAATCCCTAAGACTACTAGAGTAAATGTTTCGGATGTACCCTTTGCACCCATTGACCACTGTCCTGCAGCTGAAACTTTCACTGTTGATCTTTACCAGTTTGCAGCTCTCTCTGTGGTTTAGCCTGAATCGGACAACGTCGAACCAAAAGGAATTCAAAGCAGATTCCTTCTCTAGACATATGGAGGACTGAGAACTCCCTGCATTTGGTAATAATTAGGTTGCATCTCCGATTTTGGTCCGATAGATTATGCATCCATTTTCCTGTTAAAGAAGACTTGTTTCAGTCTTTACTGCATAATACGACACCACAGCACTGTAAAGGCACGCCAGTCATGAGTGTGAACCTATGACCCCTGGGTCATATGTTAAGTGTTGAGAACAGCAGCACCACACACCCATACTAAATATCGATATGGAACATTCCTCAGAGTCCTTTAAAATGGCGAGCGAGAGGCGAGCAGCAGCAGCAACGTCACAAAGACCGGACACTGAGAAAGAGTGTGTTACATAGGAAGTTTGAGCAGAGGCAGGCTTTGTTTAAGAAAAAAGGGCGGCCTAATAGTGAAGAAGGCCTGAATTCAGCTGAAAACTAATTCTGTTTGACAGCTAATAGAAATGGCCCACTCAAGTGTGTGTGTGCTCCCAGGACATGAGGATATTACTGACCTCACAAATTAGGGGAACAATGACATATTTTTGCTTTTAGTACATACTGCAGCTGCCCTTACAAAGCACATACTGTTGCATGCAAGGGACATACTACTTCATCATTACATTGCGCTTTGAACTTTCACCCTCTTTTATATATTCTGCAAACAATATTTTGGGTGAGAACAGCTAGGATAGCAAGCTAGCTTTCATACTTCAAAATGATTCATGGCATATTGCGTTACTTTGTAGTGGAAACTACAAAATTATTTTCTGCCATACTAAATATGGTAGTGGTATTGCACCGCCTTTTTTAGCAATGCAGACTGTGATAAACATAGTGCACTGATCACTGTTACCACAGCACCATTGTCACAGATTAATCTGACATTAAATGGTCCACATACCTTCATCTCAGCTGTGATATATTATCTGAGATAAAGCCGAAGTATTGATAAATATTGAGTGCGTATATACTTTTTTGGAATGGCTCACTATCACTCATTTGATTTGATTAGTATTAGGTCATTTAATTTTAAATCAAATTTGGATGAAGGAGTCATTTTTGTGTAAAATTGAAAAAAAAAATGTTTTTCTTCATTAAGTATGAAAGTAAAAAAGGATATAATGATCGGTTGTAATAAAAAATATATATATTCAAAGAATATTTGGACTATTCAATCATAATATAAATTGATTTTAAAAGATCAAAGCAAAGAAACACACAGCCAGCATGAAATAACATGAGAAATGAATGTGGGTCATGTTTGACCCATGTTGTGCATTAGAAGGGGGGTCAATATGTTGTGCATCAAAGGGTTAATGGGGTTAGACAGTATCAGAGACACGTAGAACAGCTGATTCTGAGTGTTTCTGGTAGATGTGGGTGCTGTAATAGTGAAACACCTAGCAGCTGAACTTGGAAGAACCCCCTCTAGCTCTCTGAAAGTTTCCCTCATTTAAATCATCCCACATAAACGCAGTCGAGAACTTTTTTTTTTTCCTCATCTGGATCCTCGGTGCCTTGCCATGTCTCTACACTGTCAATCAATATGTGCTGTGTGTGAGTCTGAGTGTGTTTGTGTGCGTGCATGACTAAATGCGTGTGTGCATGTTTGTGGATGTATACTTACAGATGTGTATGTGGGGGAGGGAGGGGTGGGTTTTGTCATTTTTATTGTTTGTTTTTTCTTATTTTTTGCAAAGCACTTTGTGTTGCATTTTTATGTATGAAAAGCGCTATATAAATAAAGTTTGATTTGATTTGATTTGAACTGTTAGTCAGCCCCTTTTCTTAGACTCAAAACACCCTCACGACTCGTCTTTAGTGGGTATTCTATAACCGGGATGTGCTATGCTAAGACAAGACATGCTGTGGCTGTACACAGTATTGTTCGTGGGTGAACCCACGCCACACCCATAGTACTCCCCGGAGGGCAACTGTGCAGGGGGTTCACCGCCAATGAGCTGCTATCCTGAGCGGAGCGGCTGCAGGAGGGACCGTGGCTAACAGCACAAACGGGACATAAAGTCCCCCGTCTCCATAAACAGGAGAAACTGTGCAGCGACTGAAGTAAACAAAGTGCAAAGGGAGCGATCCCATATTGCTAACTCACTGACTCTCACCCCTCTTTTCTCTAAGCGTGCTAGCTTGTTTCGTTAGCTAACTTAGCTCAGTGAGGGAGCGCATGATTTATTATTACTAGCATATCAAACTCCTCGGTGGGTGGTGGGGCGACTGTGCCTTCACGTGGGTGGAGGAGAAAACAAAATAACGGCTAAAATAAACCCTTTAAAGCCAGCTACAGATAGTCTAGCTTCATTACAAAAACAAGGACAAGTCTTATCGCACCCCCGTGTCCCCTCCTCTTGATAGACACCGATATACTTTTGATACCGGAGCATCCTGCGCATAAAAACAAACACATCTAAAGCCGTTAGTGGGGCTTACGTTAGCTAGCAACCTCGACGGCTGGGGAGGGATTTTCTAAATGATGTCAAACGATTTAAAAAAAAAAAAAACTTTGCCTCGTACTGTTTTAACTCACCGAAGTGCGCCTTTTTCTTCTTTCTTCTTCTGATATTCCAGTGGGCACATCAGAAACCAGCAGCTAACAGTTTTGAGGCTAACGGGCAGGACGCGACGATGCGCCTCGCGACAGCTGTGTTCTGTTTTGAATGAGGGCTGAGGAGTCGCGCGGCTAACGGGCGGAGCTAACGGACCAGTCCGCCCATCATGCTCCTCCAAACACCGGCTCACTTTAGTTCCTCATGTACAGAGACACACAGCAGGGATGGGCAACTGGAGGCCCGGGGGCCGCATACGGCCCGCACCCTCACTTGAAGTGGCCCTCAGTACAACTACATGCATTTGAGCATGAAATCTTAACCCTATAAAGCCAAGTGTATCATATTTGATACATAAGTTTTTGAGACCTCTACATCATCAGTGTGATATTTTCTTTTCCTGAAAAACCTGATGAATACATGAATTGATGATTAAAAAAACTGAGCGACAAATTTCACAAAAATACCAGTTGTAACAAAAATGATTTGCTGGTTCCACTGGTGGATCTGTGATTGCTGCGTGAAAACTTCATATCAGCAGATGTATGATGTTGTTTTATATGGAAAAAAATATTTTGTTTGTTTGAGGAAAATGTTAAAAGGAAAGTCAAAGTTTTATTTGGTTAAAAATATTAGGTTTTATGTGATTATGTGAGTTCAAGAAAAGCAAATTGTGAGCAACAAATTTCACAAAAAGACCTGATGTATCAAATATGATCCAAATTAAATTCATATATGAAAATTGATATTGAATTAAAAAAAATGTTAGCCGGTTCAACAAGCACTCCAGTTTAGAAAATTTAGAATTTTCTGGCAATTATTTCACGGTTCAGGCTTTATAGGGTTAAAAGTGCAGCGTAAAAATGCACAAAATTACTTCTTGCAATTAATGTTGGTCTGCTGTTCTGGTCCACATACCTTCATCTCAGCTGTGATATATTATCTGAGATAAAGCCGAAGTATTGATAAATATTGTGAGTGCGTATATACTTTTTTGGAATGGCTCACAATCACTCATTTGATTTGATTAGTATTAGGTCATTTAATTTTAAATCAAATTTGGATGAAGGAGTCATTTTAACCCATGTGTGTAAAATTGGAAAAAAAACATTTTTTTCTTCATAAAGTATGAAAGTAAAAAAGGATATAATGATCGGCTGTAATAAAAAAATATATATTAAAAGAATATTTGGACTATTCAATCATAATATAAATTGATTTTAAAAGATCTCAGTACAACTACATGCATTTGAGCATGAAATCTTAAAAGTGCAGTGTAAAAATGCACAAAATTACTTCTTGCAATTAATGTTGGTCTGCTGTTCTTGCACTGAAAAAAACGAAATAGATAGATAGATAGATAGATAGATATACTTTATTTATCCCAAGCTGGGAAATTACAGTGTAGCAGCAGCATTACACACAGAGACAATAACAACACAATTAAGTAAAAAGAACAACCTAGGCATACTTCAAGCAATAAAATATAAAAATACAATAAAAATACAATAAAATATAAAGTGTCTAAAGAAGGAGTGGAATGGAATTCCAGTGCAGAATAAATATGAATATACAGTATAAAAATGTTGGTGCTATGAAACAAATAAGGTGCAATGAACAGTGTGCATAAAAACACATGAAGTGCATAGACAGTATGTAATGAACCAGGTTATTATTTGTTATTGTACAGTGTGATGGCATGTGGCAGGAAAGATTTTTTATATCTGTCCCTATGACAGTGGAGCTGGAGCAGCCTGTGAGAGAAGGTGCTCCGCTGTCTTTCTACTGTGTGATGGAGAGGCTGCTGATCATTCAAATCACAGTAAGTGGTTGTTTTTTATTAGCTTCAAACCTTTTTTATTCCTATTTATACTGTTAAACATGCGTTTGAGCATGAAATATGTTAAGTTACTGCACTGTAAACATATTTAAAATTGCAATTTCATCATTTCTGGTGAAGTGCACGCTCCTTTATGTGGCCCTGTGGTAGTGTCGATGAGAAAATTGTGGCCCCCTGCAGCATTTTAGTTGCCCATCCCTGACATACAGTGTCTACAATAACTGCAGGTAGCTGATACAGTGTCGGTTTGAATGTTGACCGATGAGAGCAGCATACTCTGTGTTTATTGTAGAGACCTCAGGATAATAAAGCGCCCTGAGAGATTTAAAAAAGGCGCAAAGTTCATGTGTTAGATTCTGACTCCCTCTTGTGGTCAAAACACGGTTCCTGCAGCAGCGACTGTAAAAACCCATATCGTCACACGGTGAAAATAATCGCCTAAGTCATTTTTTCAAGTTTTGCAGGAAACACAAAAAACTTCACCAAAAGTGTAACATATGACATTTATTGATCATTTCACTCAAAAAGGATGTAACAAATGATGGCTATTGGCATAGTAATAACACTGTGTGTAAATTATGTAACTTAAGAGAAATAAATGACTTAGGCATTTTTTTGAACATGACTTTGTGGCTTAAGCAAGATATGGTAACACTTTATTTTGAAGGTGTCTACATAAGAGTCACACAAGCCTGTCAGAAACATGACATGACAAGTATAATGAGCATTAATGTTACTTCAAAGTGTCATTAATGTTCATGACACATCCCATGTCATGTTTATGACACGCTCATGTCACTCTTATGTAGACACCTTCAAAATAAAGTGTTACCATATCTTGCTTAACAAAGGCATGTTCAAAAAATTGCCTAAGTCACATTTTATTTTGACTTAGGCATAATAAATACGCTATGAGTGTTTTATGCAAGTATATTTATGTATGTATATGTCTACCTACCTCCAGTACTTCAGTATTGTCATTTCATTGTGCAATATAAATACTTTTCTCTGTGTAATGGTGCACTTTCAACTGTTGAGACTGTCTATATTGTATATATTGTCCCTAACTTTATATTTCTTGCTCAAATTGTTGTTAAAATACTTTTATTTTATTGATGCTTCTATTTTTGCGATACACTTTTTGTTGCCTTAACACAGGAAATTTCCCCATGTGGGACTAATAAAGGAATAGCTTATTTTATTTTTATATCTTTGTTATATATTTAACTTCTATATCTTAAACTGCTGTGACAACAGACTTTCCCCACTGCGGGATAAATAAAGTCTTATCTTCTCTTAAATCACAAATCAAAACATGCAAGTCCTCAGACCTTTGAGTTTCGAGTCCTTAACAAGTCAATATTTGGACTTCACCAAATGCAACACCATTAAAACAACTTGGTAATAATATATTAACCTCACAAATAAATTAAAATAAATAAATGTTTAATCCAGTGTATTTAATCCAGAGGGATTGTGTCAATTCTCATCTGTGCGTGACAAAATAACCAGACACAAAAGTCACTTAGCCCATCAGTGTTAAGCAACCCCTTTGGTATTTTCTTTAAGGAGTTTTTGTCCTGCAGTAGTCTCTCTGTGGTGTGAGGTTTTGATCTTTGGGCTTTGAGAATGGTATCTTTAAGTATTTTTTAAATCAAAAGGCTTAAAGTCCAAGTGAAGTCATGAGTCACTGGTATTAAAGTTCAACTCTTTCCTCAAGTCAAAAGTGATAACATTTTTTTATTTGAATCCAAGTCATTGACTCGAGTCCACACCTTTGACTTTTAGCATAATGTCCTCATATTATTGACAATTCTAACATCCAAATGCAGTTTGCCTGTTTTCACATTTTGCACATCAGTTACAGTTGAGTGAACCACATTTTTTGTTAAAATTAAATTAGATTTCATCACACCAAACTAATAATATTCACTCAATATGTATCCATGTATAAAGGTTGATCCAGAAGTACGGAAATCTGATGACAGTACAGTGATTTCAAACTGCCATTTTACCCTATAAGCTTGTGCCAAATGGGTCAAAGGCATTATTGATCATTATTGATAAAGTACAGCACATGAATCACAACTAATTTTATTGGTTTTACTCTTAAATTATTTATATATTTGGCTCAATCCACTAATACAGTTAGTTGAAGTTCAGCTGCCTGAATTTGACTGTCTACACACTGTAAACAAGGCAAACGGGACCATTCTTTTTATTTTAATCATATCATCTCCTACCTTTGGACCCCTCAGCAGGTTTAGTTTATGCATGCGTACACTTGTCCCCACAAACAACCTGTCTAAACACAAGACGTGTAGGCAAATGATAATTTAATCAAGTGTCAAATTCATTCCCCAAATTTGAGCTGCCTTTTTTTCTCTTCACCATGCAGCTCCCTCGCTCGATTCTTCAGCTCCTCTGCTTTATTCTCATCCTTTTCTGTTCCATCCCCGAGTTTGTACATACGACTTGCGTTGGCGCAGCCCCACACGTGTCCCAGCTCACAAGCCCTGTTAGCGTACTTCAAAGCTTGCTTCATATCTGGTGGCAGTCCTTTAGCGTTGCCCTCAATGAACATAGCGCTGAGGTTAAAGCAGGAAGGAGCGAAGCCTCCGTCGCAGGCTTTGTCATAGTAGTGGCGAGCTACATTAAGGTCAGGTCCCGCTTCGCTAGCTCGTCCATCGTGGGCCAACAGACCCACGTTGTGGCAGGCGTCTATAGTTTTCTTCCCGTTGGAGTTGCAGGCCCGCATGAAGAGGGACCCAGCCGTTCTCAGACACTCAGTCACTCCACCTGGTGGGAGAAATCAAAACCATCACTTGAATAATAAAAACACACCATTGAAAAACTCCATAAGAAGTATAATAATAATAAACAACAGACTCTTTTAAAAAAGGCCTAAAAACCTTTCTTTTTAGAAAAGCCTTTTATTAAATGTATCATTGTGCTTTGGCCTTTTTAACCTGTTTTTAATCTTGTTGTACTCTGTAGCACCTTGAGATTGCTTTTAACAATGAAAAGTGCTTTACAAATAAAATGTATTATTATTATTATTATTATTATTATAATACATTTTATTTGTAAAGCACTTTTCATACAGAAATCTCAAAGTGCTACAGAAACCAGAAACAAGAAAGAGAAAACTAATTAAAATCAGCAGTAGATAAAAAAGACACGGGTAATAAAGTACATTATGCAGAGACAAAATAAAAACATCTAGGGACAACCTAAAAATGCCTCCCTGAACAAAAAAGTTTTAAGCCCTTTTTTAAAGTAATGCAAGTATCAAAATAAAAAGTACTTATGTAAATTATATTATAATTCTTGTTTCATTGCTATGTTGTGCCTTTGTTTTGTTTTTCTAGTTTCTTGCTCTGTATGATTCTATGTTCCTTGTTCTTTTTTATTTTTATGTTATACTAGGGAATTCCACTATTCAAGCCCCATGAGGGTTTTTCGGGTTTTCCTGGCATGTCTTTATTTTATTTCAATATGTATATAGAATATGTAAATTGTATTATTGTTGTTAATATTATGTTATTTTCTTTCTTTGAAAACTGTGCCAAATAAATCAAATCAAATCAAATGCTTTTAGTGTTCTGTGTGCCCAATCTTTTCCTTGAGATGATGTCCTTTTTTTTTTTTTTTTTTTTAAGTTCTCCCACTTTCTTTTGGATAACAAAATAATGTTCTTTAGTCTCCCAGTTCCATTCCTCATACCATTTTTTTCTTCTAATTTCTGCTTTGATTATGCTTTTAACTTCTGCCTTATTATAATTAATTGGAAGAATTTTATATTGATTAATTCACATGTAAATAATGTTATTTTTATTAAATGCTTGCAACAAAATGCCAGAAAAATTAACAAAAAGCCAAACACAAAAAAAGTAAATCCTTGAATTTAACAGCAAACGTTTGACATTTTTGATGAATTATTATTCATTATTATAAATAACTTTGCATTTAAACAAAGAAAAAACAAGTTATTTATAGTAAGTTGCCTGGTTACCAACTAACCCGCATAGTTGGATAGTTAATAATGGATAGGTAGTTGGAAACTTAACTTTCTTTTCAGATATTTTGCTTGTAAAACTTTATCTTGCAATGTAACCTTTAGTTTTAATACAGCTTTGAGGGTCTAAGGACAGAAGGTGTCGTACCATGTACTGTCTGTAAAGTCTGTTAATCTGCGATTTTGGGCTATATTAAATTTACCTGACTTGACAGAAAATATTTTTATGATTCTGACTTTGCCTGAATACTTAATGTCACATTAGTCTCATACATGCATATAATTTCGACCCAATTTATGTGACACCGAATATAATGCAACCACAAACAGAGAGGTAAAAATAAGTAAAGTAATAAGCCACATTGCTGGTTTACCTTTGCCTGTGACATGGTAAGCTCCAAGTTTATAGCAGCTCTCTCCATATCCATATGTTTCACAGTTGTGTTTGAGCACTTGCGCTGCAGATTCATAGTTTTTCTTCACCCCTTCCAAGTAGTCTGCGAGCCTTTGGCATCCTAAGAAGAACATGGCACAATGACAGACATAATTAACACAATTCAAACATTTAATTTCCATCTGGAGCTGGTGTCCAGAGTTTCAGCACCATTTATCTGTGAACAGCGGAAGAAATTCACCTTCAGGACTCTTTTCTTTGTAGCACTGGAAGCTGTACTCCACTGCCAGGTTGTCCAAAAACTGTTTCACTTCTTTCTCATCCTCAAAGTTTATAAGTCCAGCCATATTCCTTGCAACGTGTGGCTTTTAACTCTACTATAACCGCATGTGCTGAAGGCTTAGCTCCCACTACATCCACTGTGACCTTGGTGAACGAGTTCCTAAGCGATGTTTTAAAAAGCCTTATCTTAACATAACCACTTTAATAGAGTTAATTAGCGCGTGCAGTTTTAGAAAATCGCACTATTACGTGCTTATAAAATAGTTTTCATTTAAAAACAGAAAAAGAACGTGAGCATGCGTGTCTCCTGCTTCCCGGTTTTGAAACCCCCTCATCCAGGCTTCCGTAGTCCCGCCCCTTTGCTAATGTACTTCCGGGGCTGTGACCTTTGTTTACTGTCTGTCTAGTCAGTCTAGTCAAAAATAGACCGACCTGCTGGCTGTGAAAACCATATTCCACTCTGGTCTCCGTGGTCCACAGCTCCGCTCGCTGCAGTGTTAAGTCGACATTTTTTTAACATGAATCCCGCTGCAGCAAACAGCTTTAGACAGTCTAGGACGGAAAGCGATTTTCCACCGCGGAGGCGACAACAAGTGAGCTAGCTAGCTGCTCCGCCGCTGACGACCGTCTGTGCTCCGCTCGGCGTCTCCTCCGCTAGTTACCGTTTAGTCAGACAGGTAAACGCGGATGAACAGGTGATCTCTGCACACTGACACGGCTTCAAGTCGAGCCGCTCGACGGCGAGCAAGCAAATCTCTATTTTTTTCCTCCCGGTGTGGAAGATCCACCTGTCTCCGTTGCAT
Organism: Centropristis striata; assembly: GCF_030273125.1. Lineage (NCBI taxonomy): Eukaryota > Metazoa > Chordata > Actinopteri > Perciformes > Serranidae > Centropristis > Centropristis striata. The sequence goes on along the minus strand of NC_081525.1, from coordinate 4,781,329 downwards.
ATAAGCTAAAATTAGAGTCTTTTTTTTCCTCCAAAACCATGGCCTGTAGTTTCCTAAATACGGTGAGTTTCAGTTTTCCCTTAAGGTTGTTTGTGTGACGCATTTTGTTATGTGCTAGGGTTGGAAACCGTTTACATTTGATTGACGTGAACTGCTCATTCTGCAAACAATGTGAAGAAGATCTTTGTTTTTTGTCTTTTTTCTGGTCCTGTCCTTTTTTATGTGTTTTCTGGCAAGATGTCTGTACATTCATTTCCCAGAATATTTTATCCTGTGTCTCTCTTACATATATCGCCACAGTGTTAAAATAATCGCCTAAGTAATTTTTTGTCAAAATTGTTGTTGTTTTTTGCCTAAATCATCTCCTCATGACGCCGGCCACCTATTAGTGGAGCGGCTAAGTGATATAATTGTTCAGTTTATGATACTGTAATTTCCCAGCTTGGGATAAATAAAGTATATCTATCTATCTATCTATCTATCTATCTATCTATCTATCTATCTACAAGCGTGAAAATTGGCATGAACACAAAAACGTCTACATTTGAACCAATACATGTACCTTGAATTCGGTTCTTTATCAAACGTGATAGATAACTTTCAGCATCATTTCCCCCCAATCATTCAATATGCTGTGAAAAAAAAAAATTACTGTCTCAGCCAGATGCTCTCAAGTACTCTGGAATACCGACATAATTCGGTCGGTACTCCGAGTTCGGTACCCAACCCTAGCAATTACTTGTAAATAAATAAATAAAACATTTTTTCCTAGCATATTGCACACTGCAAATGTTTTGGTTCTTACCTAGATAAAAAAAAAAAAAAAAACTAGATTTAGAATTGTTAGATAATTTATCTTGTTTTAAGAGTTAATTTCTAATTTTAAGGGTTCAACATGCTTATTTCTAGATTAAGATAGATAGATAGATAGATAGATAGATAGATAGATAGATAGATAGATAGATTACTTTATTCATCCCCGAAGGGAAATTCGATAGTCACAGCAGTCTGGTATTCAAGTACAATTAAATACAATACAATAAAATACTGAGGTAGCATAAATAAAAACAACAATAGAAAAAAACACAGAATAGAACAAGAACAAGGACACTTAATAAGTTAAAAAGAAGAACATCAGTTGGTAGGATGGTTGACAGATGATGGTAATAATTAAACTGGTAACAACAACAATCTAACAATCTAAATTCAATAAATCTTGTCAAGTGTAATTATTTGTCCATGCAGCAAGATAATTTCCCTCAGATTTAGTGTTTTCATCTTGTTTTAAGACTCTCCTTTTTTGCAGTGCATGCATTGCACCCACAACAACAAACATCCTCTTTGTGTTTCCAGGACGAGTCGTCTCCTCCGGCTCTGACAGACCTGTGCCTGACCCATGTGAGTCAGAACCTGGACTGTTTCTGTGCGAAGCGTCCTGATGGCTCGCTGTGCTTCAGAGAGGCTGTCCTCTTCCCCCAGGAGCTGGCCGACCAGCTGCTGGCCAAGATGGCCACTGAAGGTAAAACTGAACCATTACAGACGTTTCTGAGCCGACATATGCACCGCAGATTAACTTCTCCTTTTTAGTGAGCTCTATCATTGGGCTGACCACTTAATTACCACTACTTCTGGCTTTTATAATATATCCGCTGAATTTAGCGATGTTTTGACTATGATTGTTGGGTGTGCACCAAGGTTATAATAGTTTTGGATTTTTCATTAGTTTTAGTTTTAATTTTGTTGTGAATTTTTGTTTTCAAATTCAGTTAGTTTTAGTTCGTTTTTAGAGTGAGTTTTTCTAGTTTTAGTTTCGTTTTTAGTTTTTGAAAATGCTTAGTTTTAGTTTACTTTTTATTAGTTTTAGTGTTATTTTTTTTGTAATGGGCTATATGTTGGGTGCGTGATTCAAAGAGGTCATAATAAATGTTTCCTTTATTTCCTTTGGTTTATCATCTCAGCCCCAATAAGGTTATTAACTCTTACAGTTCGGGGTGTTTTGAATTTTGGTTCTAGTGTCGACATCCCAGTCTCTGTAAACATATTTACCATGTGTTGCATGTTCAAATAGAAACACTGAATTATGAATAAAAAAAGTTGACAAAAAAAAAAAACTAAGGACATTTTCACTATAATTTTAGTTAGTTTTGTAACCACACAATACCATTTCAGTTAGTTATCGTTTTTTTTAAAAACTCTAGTTTTTATTTTTATTTCGTTATTTTGTTAGTTTTCGTTAACTATAATAACCTTGGCGTGCACATGTACCACTTAAATTATTCTAAACCTTTTAATTTCCAGGATACCATAATTTTACATTATATTTGGTATAAACTCCAGATTCTTCATCTGCAATACATATAAAGAAATATGAAGATAGTACTTACTATTACTTTTCACATTTTTATCACTGGTGTAATATAAAAAAAAGTCTCAACATGCTTGTTATTACAAAAGTGAGAGATTTCTAGGTTGTATTTAACAAATGCAATATAGGATAATTCTATTATTCTGTTTTGTATTGATCTACAAAAAAATAATGGCTCTCAGACCAGAGCTGGGTCTTATTGTTTACCCATTTGTGACCTTTATGTCACTATTAAGATCTATGTTTGGTTTCAAACTGTTAAATCACCTGTTAAACTATTAAATAACAGCTGCAAATAGCTGCAATCATCACTCGATGAAAACAAAAAAAGATATTATCTTGCATACATATCGTAGGTGACTTCACAAAGCTTCTTGTAGACCTTTTTAAATAAAGGAAAGAAAAGCCTCTCAATCTGATGCTATTTTGTCACCCTGCTGTTTGTAAACAGGCAGTTAGGGCTGGGCGATATGGCCCTAAAAGAATATCACGATATTTCAGGCTATTTTTGCGATAACGATATTCTTGACAATGTTAGGAAATACTTAAAAAGACGTAAAAAATATTATTTTTTAGTCTGTATAAATAATTAAAAATCTAAAATGTAGTGTGAAGTGCTAATCTCAACAGTTGCCAAATACAAAAAAAATTACTCTTGACTCTTGAGTATGAGCAAATAATAAAAATAACCATTTAGGGGTTTCGGCGGCGTATTATAATGACATTTTGTAAAGGAGAATAAAGGTTCTTGTATGTTTTATTTAAGGCATCTTATTTTGACAGTCTTCTTGTAAGTTCTGTGGTGGATTCTGTTAACACACTGTGCTCTTATTTTGAAAGCTGCATGTGTTTAGCGACAGAGAGTAAATAGCTTTTTGTGATTAAAACAACTTTAACCACTACATCAAGAAGTAGGAATGTTGCCAATATCATGATATGCATTTTTTTAACCATAAATAAAAAAATACAGATATTATCGTGAACGATACGATATTTCACACCCCTACAGGCAGTATTGTGCAAGTTGCCCCGTTCTGTCCTGCATGAACCCAAAGATGAAACTTAACTCTAGTTCCTTCCACCACAGGTCTGTTGAATGACAGCACGGTGGGTGTATTTCGTAACTGTGAATACCTGCGTCTGAGGCGAGCCTGCCTCCGTACGGCCCGTATCTCTGCCGAGGCCTTCCAGAAAGCCCTCTGCCCTCACAGACTGCTGGAGCTGGATGCTGCCCGGGTCAATGCTGACCTCACTATCCCTGATATCCTACAGGGACTGGCCACCAATAAATACTGCCAGGTGAAATGATAGTACATCAACTTGTATAAATCTTAAAAAGAGACACGTTTTCTAATTAGTATTCAAATATTTTCTTGTTTCCTCCTGTAGGAGTCCCTCCAGCGACTTGTCTTAACAGGTCTCACCATGTCATCTCTGGAGGAACCAATCCGATATCGCTTCAGCTCCCTGCAGGGCCTCCGCTCCCTCTCTCTAGCCAACGTAGACTTCTACGACTCCGGGCTTGTCGAAGTGTGTTCCCTGCCTCGACTGGAGAGCCTGGATCTCTCCAACACGTCGGTCACCAACCTGAGCCCGCTGCTGGGCCTGAAGGAGCGGCTGCGCTCGCTCACTCTGCACCAGCTGAAGAGGCTGGAGATGAGCACCGCGCAGCTGCTGGGAGTCATCGGCCAGCTGGACGTCCTGCAGGTTAGTGGAAGGGACACCTTCAATAAACCTCTTTTTATTTGATTGAGTTGTGCTGAAAAGCACCCTTTTTTTCTGTGATTTCACCAGCCACAGCTTGCTTGTAAACTGGGATTGGAAGCCTTGTGTGAGTGTCGGCAACTTGCAGTGACAGACTCTGTCAGCTCAGAAATATAAGGGAGAAAAAATAGTTATTATCATTACCGAAACCATCAACCTAATTTCCGAAACCTATGTATCATTACCGCAACAGGTATTTAATCGAAAAATAATGGTTTGTTTTTAAATGCTTGGGTAAAACATATTTATTATGTTCTTTCAGGTTTACCACAGCATTTTGAAAATATGTGAGGTTCCAATAAAATATCAAAACTATAAGATTGGATATTGCTGAAGGCGTTGCGGTAATGAGGAAAAAATGTTGGTTTAGAAAATGTATTATTTTAGAGTTTTAAGTAACTGGGCATGACTGTCCTGACTCCTGACTTTTCTGTGATTTCACCAGCCACAGCTTGCTAAAAATATAACTGTTTGTGTGAAACACTGCTTTTGCAGCACCTGGACATCAGTGATGATAAGCAGTTCACTTCTGACGTGGCTCGTCAGCTGCTGGGACAGCCAGGGATCCTGCCCGCGCTGGTTTCCCTGGATGTGTCAGGAAGGAAACAGGTAGGTGTGTGTGTGTGTGTGTGTGTGTACATATGTGAGCAAAGAAAGCATGTAGAGCCATAATGGCAGTCCGTGGCCTAGAGGTTAGGAATCGGGCTTGTAACTGGAGAGTCGCCGGGTCGAATCCAGGTACTGACAGGTGCTGAAGTGCCCTTGAGCAAGGCACCTAACCCCCCTGCACAGCTCCCTGGGCGCAGTAATGTGCTGCCCACTGCTCCTTGCATGGTGTGTTCACTTGTGTGTAAAAAAGGATGGGTTAAATGCAGAGGTTGAATTTCCCCATTGTGGGATTAATAAAGTAATCTTCTTCTTCTTCTAATCAGGGTTCATACGGGTGCTTGAATTTAAATATAGTATAGTATTTTCAAGGTTTAAAAAGTGCTTGGATTTTGGATAAAGTGCTTGTAAATGCTTGAAATTCTTACTGTATTTCTCTTGCAATCTGACTGTATCCATCTATAGACTATAGATAATCACATGTTCAATGTAATAAATAATGAATAATGAGTAGCCTATCTGAAATGAAGAGCGTTCCTCCTAAAAGTGTAACACCATCACTGTTGGTATGGTTCAGTGAAATCTCCCCCTTTTAGTATGTAAGTACTCATCTAAAACATGCAACAGGTGTAAGATACTGGAAAAGCTTGAAAATTTACCTTGAAAGTCCTTGAAAAATGCTTGAATTTGACCACTGCTAAAGTGTACGAACCCTGCATAATGTCATTTCTTCTCTGTGTGAACGTTGCAGGTGACAGATGCAGCTGTTAAGACTTTTGTTGAGGAGAGACCAGGGATGACCTTTATGGGTCTTCTGGCCACAGATGCTGGATTTTCTGACTTCCTCTCTGGAGAAGGAAACCTAAAGGTAGGTATAGATTTACTGTAGGTAATAAGCCATGCTTGGCAGCAGTTCACAGTGTACTGAAGGCCTGTTTTGTTTTTTTCGCTGGCATCTTTGTGGTCTTTTGTACATTCATTGAATGACAGCATTGGGTGCATCTGACTATTCTGGTCCTGGCAGACTGACTGCTGCAGTGATGCTGAAATTGTGATTCATCCACAGCTGTTGGTTTATAGAGTATTTTACAGTGGCTTTGAATGCAGCTCAACTGGAACTATCTATCTATCTATCTATCTATCTATCTATCTATCTATCTATCTATCTATCTATCTATCTATCTATCTATCTATCTATCTATCTATCTATCTATCTATCTATCTATCTATCTATCTATCTATCTATCTATCTATCTATCTATCTATCTATCTATCTATCTATCTATCTATCTATCTATCTATCTATCTATCTATCTCTTCTTAAAACCCACCTCTTCTCGTTGGCTTTTATCACCGAGTGTTGATTTTATGATTTTTTGTTTTTATTTGTATACATGCCTATTTTATTTTGTGCGGGCAGTACATTTTACATTTTCTTTTATTTATTTTTATCCCATTTTTTAATTTATTTTATCTTATTGCATTTTACTGTTCTATTGTTTACTACATCTCTTTGTATTGTGTTATCTATTTATTGTTTGTGCAGCACTTTGGAAACCTTGTGTTTGCTAAAATTGTGCTCTATAAATAAAGTGGATTGGATCTATCTCAGAACATTGTGCATGGGTTTTCAGGTTTGCTGCAGTAAAAATGTCTTTTATGTGTAAACAGGTAACAGGAGAAGCCAATGAGACCCAGATCTGTGAGGCCCTGCGTCGCTACAGTGAGAGGGAAGGTTTTGTGAGAGAGGCTCTGTTCCACCTGTTCAGCCTGACACACGTCATGGAGAAACCCAGGCCCGACATCCTCAAGGTGAACCCACATCTCTGTACTTGGAAATTTGATAATTTTTCTCATTCCATTGAGAAAGTCTTAGGGTTGTCAAAAGTATCGATACTCAAAAAAGCATCGATACTAAAGCGTTGTATCCGGATACGATACTCATTTTCAAAAGTATCGATACCTCCCCTAATAATTCTGTGCACTTTTCAGTTTCAGACTTTTTTTGTAACGGGTGCAGCTGCTGAGAATACAGCATTTCAACAATGTAATGTTCATGTTAACTGGTTTGGCTAGTGTCATTTAGTTTATTGTTATGTGTGTAAAGCATAGCCAAGGAAGGAACACTTAAGTTAAGTTATTATTTTTATCAAGCTTGCCTAATATTGTGCACAGCATTCAACCTCAAAATATTATTCTAATTGTTATTGTTTATTGTAATTATTTATTTTTTGCACTACCTCAGACCTGAAGCTTGTTATCATAGTTGCAGTTTCTTTTTGCACAACTACAATTAACTAAAACTAAATACTTAACCTGTGGTTCTCTTAATTTTTACATGTTGCATTTTTCTTGTTAATAAAAATATTTCTATTTCTAGTATCGAATATTTTCCTGAGTATCGATATCGAGTTGAAAATTTTAGTATCGTGACAACCCTAGAAAGTCTTATATCCCAAATAAATTTCTAAGAAACAAAACAATGTACATTTGTTTTATCATGCTTTAGGAATACATTATATGTCATATTTGAAACCACATAATTATCTGATGAACAATAGAGTGTCACGTTTCCTCTTAGAGAGCATTATGTCAAAGACGTAAATTCCCACTTCATTTCCACACACTTCCTCATCTGTCTTAATCAACATAATATAACTTCCTTCTTCTCTTGTTTTTCTGTCTAGCTGGTGGTTTTGGGTATGAAGAATCACCCCGCCACTCTGAATGTCCAGCTGGCAGCCAGCGCCTGTGTGTTCAACCTGACCAAGCAGGACCTGGCAGCAGGGATGCCGGTCCGACTGCTGAGCACCGTCACCCAGCTGCTGCTGGAGGCCATGAGGACGTTCCCCAACCACCAACAGGTAGCTCCATGCCTGCTCTGCTCTGCCCCACAAAGCAAAAAGGCAGTAACTGCATTTTTGGTCAAAAATGAGTTATTATCATTTTCATGATATTCAAGGCATCCTTTAGCCTGGCTAACACCAGACTAATCTCAAATGAGATCTAGTCTAGAAACCAGCCGTTCATTTCTCCGTAGAGGAGGTGTGGTTTACGATCCTCCGGAGCCGTTTATTGGACGCTTAGAATGTCTATCAAAGCGTCTGTAGGTAGCTCTTAGCCAATCAGATCAGTTATACCAGATGACGTAGTAGAGCAACAGAGATGGATGTTTGTTGTGTGTGTGTCTGTGAGAGAGTGTTGTTTGCTGCTTTGCTCCTCCAGTTCCCGTTTTCTGCAAGATTATTTATTTTCACGCTTTATTCCCCCTCATGTCATTCAGCCACACACATCCACTGATTTTATGGGCAATAAACAAGCTGCTGGGGGTCTCTGGGGGCTCCGCTGTCCCCCGGCTCGTAGCGAGATCACCGGCATTACGGTAGCGCCAGTGATTAGCGCCGCTAGCGGCTAATAGCCCCGCTACCATAACGCCGGTGATCTCGCTACGAGCCGGGGGACAGCGGAGCCGATGAGAGACCTTTCGCCTTTCAAGTTTCTCTCTAAACTATTTAAAACACCATCTACAGCTAAAGAGAGTTTCGCGTCTGCTGCAGCCATATTGGATCCGTAAGAAAACTACAAAACTACAAGCTTCCAAGTGCCGAGTAGTATGCGTCATTGGATCCCTAAAACAGGGCTAAGAAACCTCTCTGGTTGCCAGACTGCCTAGAGGTTTGAAATGAAATTCGAGCGAGCAAGGCAGTATGGGTATACCCAGGCTAGTCATCCTTTGTTATGTGACAAAACATCTTATCTCAAATGTGTGTCGTTTTGGAGAAAAATGGTAGTCGTTTTGTACAGTAACTGCAAAAAGCCCTAGTGAAGTACAGCTCAGCGATGTGAGACTTTAAGCAGCCGTTTCAGCACCAGAACAGCTTCCGGGTGGAAAATATTGACCTAAAATGGTCAAATTAGTCTGGGTTTGGTATATCCATGTTCAGGGAAACAAATGGTTCCAATTATTTCAAATACAGTGTATCTAACACACCCAGAGCCCAAGTTGTGGCAAAATAGTTGGAGAATCTATACTGCCTTTTTCCTTGGGATGGTGCCATGTTTTTGGTAAGTAATACAAAGCAAGACTACAGTAACTGCAAAATAGGGGTAAAATATAAAATTAAGCATTGATAGCATTGATATGTACAAAAAAATAAGCTAATATAAAGTAACAAAACAGCCACATGTCCAATAATCTACCTACAACTACTTAGGCTGGATTACAGGATAACTTTAAAGTCATTTTTCTCAGTTCTGCACTCGCGTCATATCAACTATGCATTGATAAAGTTTACCAGCACAGGGAGCTTTGACCTAAAGAATTAGATTTTCCATGGAAGAGTTGATTCTCGTGGATAAAATGCAGGGGCGCAGATGGGATTTTTGAACTGGGGGGACGAAGCTGTCAGCTAATGATTTCAACTCAATGAGTTATTTTTCCACTCCATGCCTTAACCCAAATATGCTTTATTTAACCCATTGAGGCCTAAAATGCCTGTAAAACCTCTGGGCGATTTTAAAATAAGCCCCTAAAACCTGAAGTTTTTCTGGAAATTCAACAGAAGTGTCAACGCTTCTACTAAATAATAGATTTTTCAGCCTCTGTAGCAGATAGAAATGAAATTCAAAAAGTATTTGAGAGCTTATGCAAATACTACAAAACGACGTATCCGCTTTCAAAGGCTTCAAAGGCTTAAAAAAATTTAAATGAACTGTAGTGTAAACAACAACCAACATATTACATACATAAAAATAAGTTTGTGCATGAAATTTCCAGTGCAGCCGAACAAATTTACTGACTTGAAGCTGACTCAATGAAGGACCCAAAACTCTAAAATTGCCACAAATTGTGTTCAAATTGTGTTTTAACTGTGTTTTAATTGTCTTATGTTCCCCTATCTTATTTCTTTATTTTTATCTTCTGCAAAGCACTTTGTGATTTTATCTGTGAAAAGTTCTATATAAATAAACTTTACTTACTTACTTTGATTTGAATGCCTAAAAATAAATGTTTTTGATGCAGTTCTTTTTAAAAATGTCATGTCTGAAATCTTTGAAGCCAGGTTTTCATGAGAATGACCCAAAAAAGTATGCAATCAAAGTGCATTGTGAAAGCCTGGTAATTCTGATGTGTGGGGGAGTTTCCTACTGCCAGGAAAGTGCAGCTTCCTTTTTTTGTTTACTCGCCATGAATGGAGATGAGAGCTTCATACAAGCAAATAGAAAATATAGTGCGATGTAAGACCACTGTGCTTTGTTAATGATAATTATTATCAGTACGGCTTTCACTGGAACCAAATGCAGGTTTTAATCAGAAGTGGGCAGGTGCGTTTCAGATTAGTCATCATGAAAAGTGACACATACAGTTATATGCCAGATGCATTTAGAGGATATTGTGTATTTTAAATCATTTCTAAATGTCATTCACTGAAATGGGCACAACGAGGACAGAACATAATGTTAGCTTTTAACCATTGCTTTTCCAAAGTACCAACTCTGACGTGAGATTATCTTTTATAAATAAACATTTCACTGGGCCTGTAAAAGAAACGCAGATGATAAGAAGAGGAAAGTGTACGAACAGACTGTGTGAGGTCTTTGCAGTCAAATGTTTTTCAGGCTTTGGACTGATGCCTTTTTTTGTTTCTGTGTTAAAGCTGCAGAAGAATTGCCTGCTGTCTCTGTGCAGTGATCGCATCCTGCAGGAGGTTCCATTCAACAGGTGAGAAATCTCATTTTACTTTATCATGTTTACCATGCAGTAATAATGTACATTTCATATGGGCACAAAGTCATTGAAGGAATACTTTACCCACAAAATAACCATCAGTTACTCCCCCTGTGTAAACTTAAATTTTGTAAGAAAAGTTTGTTTTTCTCGCATCCCTTCACAGTCAATGAAGAATTCCAAAATGGAGGAAATTCTTGATGAATTTAAGTAAATGAGGGCAACAACTCAATCAAATTTACAAACTCTCACATGACCCACGCAAGTCTCATTTATCCAGCTGTTTGCTCACTAATTTCACATGTATTTTCACTAAAATCATACAATTTAAAACACTTTTGCACAAACCGTCTCACACTTGTGCAGGCGTGCTGGTGCTAATTGATTCACAACTGAGTGAAATATTCCATTAAGAGGGACTAAAAAATATAACCCTGTTTTAAAAAAAGGTTCGAAGCTGCCAAACTGGTGATGCAGTGGCTCTGCAACCATGAAGACCAGAACATGCAGAGGATGGCTGTGGCCATCATTTCCATCCTGGCGGCTAAGGTACATGCTATGTTGTTAAGAATGTTGGTAATATTACATGTGCAGGTTTAACCCTCCTGTAGTCCTGGGGTCCTTTTAGACCCCAAATCTTTTTCATCATACCATTAATATAGGTTAACTTTCATAGAATTGCTTGACATTTTCAGCATATGTGCCCCTCTGCATTCTTTATAGATGTGTATAATATTTCAACTTTCTTCATACATTTTTACATGTTTTATACATTTTTATAACACCTGTGGTCCTTAGGGGTCGAGAAGAATGTAGAAGAAAAATATTAATTATTTTATTAAATTATTCTTTTTTACATTGTAAGGTAACTCATGACCGATCATGATTTAATTTCCATATTTTTTTCATTATTATTGGTCAATATTAGTCAAATATACAAAATTAGGCCTAATTTCAAAAGAAAAAAGTTATTAAACCTGAATATTTTCTACATGTGCTTAAACCAGCCTTGTGTCATGGGGTCCTTTTTGACCCCTGAGGACCATGGGTGCTATAAAAATGTATAAAACACATAAAAATGTATGAAGAAAGTTGAAATGTATATTATCAATAGAGGATGCAGAGGGGCACATATGCTGAAAATGTCATGCATCCACACATAGTCAAAATGAAGCCCTCATTTTGTATGTTTGACTAAAATGGACAAATAATAATGAAAAAATTTGAAAATTATATATCAATGTCTTGGTCTTGACTAGGACTGGGCGATATGGCCCTAAAAGAATATCACGATATTTCAGGCTATTTTTGCGATAACGATATTCTGGACGATATTAGGAAATACTTAAAAAGATGTAGAAAATATGATTTTTTTTTTAGTTTGTTTAAATAATTAAAAATCTAAAATGTAGTTGAAGTACAAATCTCAACAGTTGCCAAACACAACATTTTTTGTGTTGTTTTTTTTTTTGTGTGAAATTTTGTAAAGGACAATAAAGGTTCTTGTATGTTTTATTTAAGGCATCTTATTTTGACAGTCTTCTTGTAAATTCTGTGGTGGATTCTCTTAACACACTGTGCTCTTATTTTGAAAGCTGCATGTGTTTAGCGACAGGGAGTAAGCAGCTTTTTGTGATTAAAACAACTTTAACCACTACATCAAGAAGTAGGAACGTTGCCAATATCATGATATGCATTTTTTTTAACCATAAAAAAAATATACCGATATTATTGTGAACGATACGATATGGCACACCCCTAGTCTTGACGTGCCATAAAAGGTGAAAAAAAATGTGTTAATAGTTTTTTTCTACATGTCCTGAGTGTGTCATGTCCAGTCTTGTCATGGGGTCCTTTTTGACCCCTGAGGACCATGGGTGCATAGTTGACGGGAGGACTACACAAGGGTTAATGCATTTTTAATGCACATTCATGGAGGTATTCACACTAAGATGTTTACTTTTTCCAGTTGTCCACAGAGCAGACAGCTCAGCTGGGAGCAGAGCTGTTCATAGTGAAGGTAAGGCTCTATTCTCTTCTGCCTTTACTCATTTCTAAAATTTTAAAAAAGCCACATTTAAATTGCTAATATGCTCGCTCCCCTCCCCTGCAGCAACTGCTCCACATCGTGCGTCAGAAGGCCACTCAGGGCGTGGTGGACGCCACCCTCAAGTTCACACTGAGCGCTCTCTGGAACCTCACTGACGAATCACCAACGACATGCCGCCATTTTATCGAGAACCAGGGCCTGGACCTCTTCATTAAGGTTCTAGAGGTACACAGAAATGTCAACGTGTTAATAAATGGGACCCTGAACTTTGTTTATTGGGGAACTTTACAAGTATTCGCCGCTCTTTGAACAATGCACAGCTGAAATTTATTGAAGTTGCTCTGTGTGTGGCTAAGAAGTGCATGGCAGCATCATGGAAATCTGACTCCCCTCTTCTTATTGATAGGTGGTCTGTTGAGATGAATAGTTGTATCCCTCTGGAAAAAAGCACCTATTGTCTCAGAAAACGATATAACACCTTTCTGAAAATTTGGCAGCCACATTTAGACCATATCGGTACATCTCTTACACCAAGTGCTTAATGTAATCGTTTGTATTGACCTTGAACACTGACTTTTTTTTGTTTTGTTTTTTGTTAGAGTGGGGGGCTTTGTTATGTCTCTATACTGTTGGTATATTGTATGTTTATATTTGTACACATTACATGTATAAAACTGAAAATAAAATATTAAAAAAAACAAAACATGTTAATAAATAATAAGCGCTAACTGCAAAACAACTTTGAGCATATTTTCTAATGATCACACCTAATCAGATGCTGCTCTGTAGCAGTGTGTGTGCCTCGGGGCCGGCTGACTCACTCTTATTATTTTGTTCCCTGTGCAGTCCTTCCCCAACGAGTCCTCTATCCAGCAGAAGGTTCTGGGCCTGCTGGTGAGTTTACTGCTCTTATTACCCTTTAGTTAAAAAACAAAAGCTGAATAAATTTGCAATATTCAAACGTGATTATTCCCTTTTCACCTTTGGTTGTGTAGAACAACATTGCGGAGGTTGGGGAGCTGCACGTGGAGCTGATGGTGCAGGGCTTCCTGGACCACATCAGCACCCTGCTGCACAGCCCGGAGGTGGAGGTCAGCTACTTCGCCGCGGGGATCCTCGCACACCTGACGTCACGAGGAGAGGAAGCCTGGACGCTCAGCTCCGAGCTGCGATCCTCGCTGCTGGAGCAGCTGGTAGGAATCAGCAGAACCGCTCATAACTCATGTACATAGATACTGCATGCTTTTATTTTGAAAAATGTGATTTTTTTTTTTTTTTTTGCATTTGTGTCTCTTCAGCATGATGTCATTATGAAGTGGCCGGCGCCGGACTGTGAAATGGTGGCCTACAGGTGAGATGCAGCTTCTCTACTATAATAATAATAATAATAATAATAATAATAATAATAATAAAACTATTACACCAAAGCAAGTAGACCTGTATATAACACAGTTTTTATGACTGATTCAACTTTTTTTTTTTTTGAAAGCTAAAGAGTCAAAATCATCACAGGAACATTTGACATAGAGTACATACTAAAAGATATATCGATATATTTTTAAATGTGATATGGAATTAGACCATATCGCAAATATCGATATGGTTCAGTTTTTTTCTCTCTTTATATATAAATGCTGCCCTTATTAGGGTTTGTCATATTTAGTTTTTTTGTAATGTTCGTTATTCTTCTCTCATATAAAAATATTTATTTCAGAAAAAGATTGGCCTATTTTATCTCATAGGCTCTTTTTATTTAAGATATTTTTTTTATTAAAATGTGCACTTTATAGAGCTTTGATTTAAGAAAAGGTACTCCTGTTGTTATACAGTATTTATGTTCACTTAAATAAATGGTTTCAATAAAACTGACTGACTTTGATTGAACATTTGCTCTCACTTTGTGATAAAAAAAATATCGGGATATACACTACTGGTCAAAAGTTTTAGAACACACCAACTTTTCCAGAATTTAATTGAAAATTATGCACTTTAATGTCTCAGTGTACTCTGAAATTAATGCACATTTGCAAGATTTAAAATTCTTTTATTGAGCATGATAGTGTTTTGAAAGTAAAAAAAAGATTCAAAATCACATTTTATGTTGGACTAAAGGACTAAAAAAGACACAAAATGACAAAAAAAAGACACAAAATGACAAAAAAAAGACACAAAATGCAGGAAAAAAAACACACAAAATGACTTACAAAGACATGAAAAGAACTAAAAAATGGACAAAATAGCCCAAGACTCCATAGAGTTAAGTTGTTAACCCATTTCTTGTTCCCTGAAAAAGGCCTACTTGTATAATTCTGAAATGTACATTATCTTTCAGTTTTGGTTAAGCTTACCTTTTTTTATTTACCTCTGGCAGTTCACCACTTACCTTTGTACCCTTCAAGCTGTTCATTTGACTTGAACTGCTTGAATTTCAATAAAAAACTGGAAAAGTTGGGGTGTTCTAAAACTTTTGACCAGTAGTGTATATCGTACATCGATATTCAGCCTAAATATATCGGGATATGACTTTTTCTCTATATCGCCCAGCCCTAGTATAGTACATACTAAAACTATTCTTATTTTCTCACCTTCCTCAGGTCATTTAACCCCTTCTTCCCCCTGCTGGAGTGCTTCCACACCCCGGGTGTGCAGCTGTGGGCGGCCTGGGCCATGCAGCACGTCTGCAGCAAGAACGGTGAGACAGAAACATGCAACAACTGCTTGTTTTTTTTGGTTTCCAATAAGTTAGTGACATCTGTTTAGGCAGTTACTTGATGACAAATATGACCGCGTATTCATCCCTGTGTTTCTGCAGCCGCGCGCTACTGCAGCATGCTGCTGGAGGAGGGCGGCCTGCAGCAGCTGGAGCTGGTTCACACTCACCCACAGACACACAAAGATGTCAAACTGTTGGCCAAGAGCATCCTGGAGAGCCTGCAGCGCCACAGAGCACGCACCGGGCAGCCTGCACACAAGTCCCCGCCCTCCACTACAGTAGCCTCACAGAGGTAGACACACACACACACACACACATTCTTGTACTTCTGTCTTTGTGAGGGCCCTCATTGGAAGAGTGAATTCCCTAGCAATGTTATAATAGTTTTGGATTTTTCATTAGTTTTAGTTTCAATTTTTGTTTTCAAATTCAGTTAGTTTTAGTTTTAGTTTTTAGAGTGAGTTTGCTAGTTTTAGTTTAGTTTTTAGTTTTTGAAATGCTTTAGTTTTAGTTTAGTTTGTATTAGTTTTAGTTTTTTTATAATGGGGTATTTGTTGGGTGGGAGATTAAAAGAGGTCACAGTAAATTTTGCCTTTATTTCCTTTGTCTTATCCATCTTCATTATGTATGAAAAAAGTTGACAAAGACGAAAATGAAGGACATTTTCACTATAATATTACAAAATACAGTTTCAGTTAATTATCATTTTTTAAACATAAACCTAATTGTAACCTTTAACCCTAAACACAAAGTCTGAATCTCAAAAAAGCCTTTAAAGAAGTTGAGGACCGGCCGAAATGTCCTCACTGTGCAAAAATGTCCTCACTCTGTTGGTTAAAAACGTGTTCTGGTCCTCACTATGTATGACGTACAAGAATACACACACACACACACACACACACACACATGGTCATTTGCTCTATCAGTCCCCTAACAGCTGAAGGTTTTTTCATCTTCCTACATTTTCTTTTTCAGAAAATGAGGCCCCTCCCCCCCGACCAGGAGCAGGACATAAGTTGGGTCCCACCACAGAGAGGATTATGTATGTTTGTGTGTGTGCATGTGTGTGTGTGTGTGTGTGTGTATATGCATATCCCACGCACAAACACACTTTATCAAGAATCCTAAGAAACGTTACAGGACAAAGACTACGAGATTCTTTGCACACAAACTTTATTTATTTTCTTTGTAATTGTTCCCAAAAAACGATTATTTCTGTGTGCTAATATTGTGATAAAATAATTAAATTATGAGAACAATTGTTGGTCAGTTAAGCTAAAATCTCAACATGAGGTTCATGTCTGTGCTCGCTCATTAGTCTGACATCATGATGATTTTTGTACCAAAAAAAAAAAAAAAAACTCATCAGTGCACACGTACACTACTGGTCAAAAGTTTTAGAACACACCAACTTTTCCAGAATTTAATTGAAAATTATGCAGTTTAATGTCTCAGTGTACTCTGAAATTAATGCACATTTGCAACATTTAAAATTCTTTATTGAGCATGATAGTTTTTGAAAGTAAAAAAAGATTCAAAATCACATTTTATGTTGGACTAAAGGACTAAAAAAAGACACCAAAAGACACAAAATGACTAAAAAAAGACACAAAATGACAAAAAAGACACCAAAAGACACAAAATGACTAAAAAAAGACACAAAATGACTTACAAAGACATGAAAAGAATTCAAAAATGGACAAAATAGCCCAAGACTCCATAGAGTTAAGTTGTTAACCCATTTCTTGTTCCCTGAAAAAGGCCTA
Source organism: Centropristis striata (assembly GCF_030273125.1). Lineage (NCBI taxonomy): Eukaryota > Metazoa > Chordata > Actinopteri > Perciformes > Serranidae > Centropristis > Centropristis striata. The sequence goes on along the minus strand of NC_081525.1, from coordinate 4,764,337 downwards.
CTTTATAATTCTGAAATGTACATTATTTTTCAGTTTTGGTTAACCTTACCTTTTTTTATTTACCTCTGGCAGTTCACCACTTACCTTCGTACCCTTTCAAGCTGTTCATTTGACTTGAACTGCTTGAATTTCAATAAAAAACTGGAAAAATTGGAGCGTTCTAAAACTTTTGACCGGTAGTGTACAAATCTCTGTTTAGGACTAAAAGCCTAAAAGCTCCAGTGAGGGCCGAGGCCCTCTGGCTCCTGTATGTTACTGAAGGCTCTGGTTGTCTGAACTGGTCCATTAGCTCATTAGATATACGCATGACACTGCTGTGAGCTCAAGCATGCTGGAGTTTGTCTGAATGCTTGTACTGTTCATTTTAGGAAATGCCTGCTTGTTTGTTTATAGCAGTGTTGTGTTCACTGAAACCCCGAGCCTCTGGCTGCTCAAAACAGCCTCTTTATTTAGTCTTTTATCAGCCTTTGATTTGATATGACAGGACACTTGCCCAGGGTGTTCAGTGGGTTCAAAACATTAAAAAAAAAACCTAAATTATAGAGAAGTTATAACTCTTTAAAGTGCCCCGGTGCATTTTTTTAAACGTCTGACAGCCCTAACTCTGTCGTATCGGTGGCGAAAAAAGCAGCTGTAAATCAGAAGATCCAGAGTGTAAATCAAATATAAGTTGGAATGAGGCCATCAGTTATGTCTGTTTAACTGCAAGTGTCCTCTTTGGACCCAAATGGCAATAACGATGTGGTCAGTATAGTCATGATGGATGTACATGTGTATTGAGTCTTTTCTCTTTGAGAAACGTGTGTATATATTATTGGTATGTTCGCTGTGCTTTCCAATGAGACGGAGACGGTGTGAGCATGTGTGTATGTACGTCTGTACAAGTAGCTGCATCTTAAAGAGTGTTTGTAATTTGTATATAAAAGGAAATGAGAGAGAGAGAGAGATAGTAACTGTTTGTTCAGGACTGGCTGAATTGGCTGCATGGAAGTTAATGTTCCAACATGGTCTCACAGAAATCCGTGAAATAGCCACGGATTGTTCTGACCGCTGGGACCTTGAAAGTTACGTGACTTGGAACAAAACAATAGCCACGGGATATGACTGTCATTAACTTGCATTCTAGCGAAATCCGTGTCAGTTTCACGGAAATTTGAGTGATTCCGTGGCTAATCCACGGATTTTGAGTTAAGCGAAATCCGTGGCTATTTCACGGATTTCTGTGAGATCATGTTGGTTTGTTCCATCGTTTGTGTATCTGAGAATTATGATTCGGAACAAAGCAAACGGAGAAGAAATGCTGTTTACCCGTACAGAGTGAGGGGGAATTAGCTATTAGCCTTTTTCTGTACTGAAATTACTTTAGTATCTTCAAGGATGCCATTTTACCAGGTGGTTGACCCGGACCTCCACATGATCCTTTTTCATCTGAGACTCATTAAAGGGATAATTCTTTTAAGTGGGGCTGTACGAGGTACTTAACTTCAGTGTATTACCTAAAGTAGAGGACGGTCGGCATGCTGCTACTGCTGTGGACGGGGACAGCAGCAAATATATCTTTGCAAACATAAAAAAAATGTGCTGTATTTAGAATACTTTACCTTGCTGTCAGACGTCCCTGTTTAAGTTTACTTGGGGATTTAAAGCTGTTATCTGTGCTCTCTTCAAAGCCACCACTCTACAGGTACATCTCAAAAAATTAGAATATTGTGAAAAAAATTCCATATTTATTGTCACTTATTTCAGAAAGTGGAACTCGTATATTATATAGATTCATTACACATAGAGTGAAATATTTCAAGACTGTAGTTCTTGTCATTTCGATGATTATGGCTTAGAGATAATGCAAACACAAATGTCAGGCTTCTGAAAAGTCTCTTCATTTCTATGCATCAATACTTGGTTGGGCTCCTTTTGAATCATGAATTACTGCATTAATACTTGGTGTCATGGAGGAGATCAGCCTACAGCACCATGTTGCTTTTATAGCAGCCTTCAGCTCATCTGGTGTCTCTCACCTTCCTCTTGACAACAGCCCATAGACTCCTATGGGGAGTTTGCTGGCCAGTCCAGCCCAGTAACACCATGGTCATTGAAGCAGCTTTTGGTACCTTTGCCAGTGTGGGCAGGTGCCAAGTCCTGCTGGAAAATGAAAGCAGCATCTCCAAAGAGCTTGTGGAAGCATGAAGACTCTAAAATGTCCTGCTAGATGGCTGCTATGTTGACTGTGGACTTCAGAAAACACAGTGGACCAACAGCAGCAGAGGACATGGCCCCAAACCACCACTGACCCAGGACCAGCATATTGAACTCTTTCACAATATTCTAATGTTCTGAGTCACTGAGTTTTGGGTTTTCATTATTTCTAAGCCAGAATAATCAAAATTACAACAAAAACAGGCTTAAAGTATTTCACTCTATGTGTAATGAATCTATATAATGTATGAGTTTCACTTTCTGAAATGATTGACAAAAAATATTGAACTTTTTCATGATATTCTAATTTTTTGAGATGTGCCTGTATAATGACAAAATCAGTCATTTTACCTTTCAGAACACAGGAGTTACTGGTCTTCTTCCTCTGCCTTGATCAGATAGTTTGTTTGTGTTAATGTGTGACTTTGGTGAATTTAAAGTAACTCATTAAAACACCAAAGTCACACACTAACACAAACAAACTTATCGAGGCAGAGGAAGACCAGTAACTCCTGTGTTCTGCCAGGTAAATTTACTGATTTTTGTTGAAAAAGTCTGATGGCAATGAGATAAAGCACAGATCAATAATATAGCTTCAGTTCCCCGTTGTTAAGAGCTGTCTGACAGCAACATTAACCCTCTGGGTCCACTTGAATTTACTAGCCTTCAGGTTGAAAAATGTCCATTTCCAAAAAAACGCGATAAAAACTTTACAGATTAATATTTTTTTCTGCATAAACATCTTAAACAGCTTCCACCCTGCTCAAAACTATCAAATGTTTACACATTTTTGGCATTTTAACCCTTTAAATGCCACTTTGATTGCACAATGTCACTGATGTTTTTTATGGGGAAAAAACCCCACAAAATGTACTGATATATTTTTTTTCACTTTTGGTGTTAAATTTTTCAATCAACTTCATTCCTGATCAAAACTATCAAAGATTAAAATATTTATATTTAACAGTAATATTTTATAGCGTTTTTTTGGAAGTGGACATGTCTGAAATCAAGTGGCCATAAAGGGGTTTTTACATTTTAAATCTGACACTAAAAAAAAAAATAATGCATCAAAAGCAATTTTGTTTTGTTGTAATCTTTGACATATTCCAAAACTGTGATAAAAGCCAATTCCCTAGCCAAAAATGATTTATTATATGGAAAATAACTACATTTTTGTGTTTTTTTTCCTTTGGAAAAACAGTGACATCGTGATCAAACTCGCATTTAAAGGGTTAAAATCCTCAAAATGATTGAATGTTTGGTCATTTTTACAAGGCAGAAGTTGTTTAAGAGGTTTATGCGGGAAAAAGTAGAAAAAATATTAATTTTAAAATGTAAAATTTAAGTTTAATAGCGTTTTGGAAGTGGACATTTTCAGCCCGAATGGTCTGAAAGGGTAGTAAATTTGTATACAGTGTATTATAGACCCATTAGAAAATTTTAATTTTAATTACAAAATATATCAAGAAAAAAACCCTTCCAAAAATCATGCTATTTGCAGTATCACAGCCAAAATGATTGAATGTTTGGTCATTTTAACAAGGCAGAAGTTGTTTAAGAGGTTCATGCGGGGAAAAAGTAGAAAAAAAATAATCTGTAAAGTTTTTATAGCATTTTTTTGAAACCTCCTTCCAAAAATCATGCCATTTGCAGTATCACAGCCAAAATGATTGCCAAAACAAAATGAGAAATGACAAATATGGCTGAAAATGTCCCTAGTGATACCAGATGGTTAAGTGTATGTATTGTAAATAATACTTACAAATCACTTAAAGTGATTATGTGTATTTTAAAGGTGGGCTAAAATACATTTTGCTGCTGCCCGCTTCTCCAAACTTCTACTGTAGTTGACACACTGAGTATGGATATACGCCTCATACAACCCCACTTTAATAAATCCAAATTATCCCTTTAAAGGCCCCGTCATCATTCTCTATGCAATCAAAATAATGTTGCTTATACAAGCGGCTGTCAAAACCCCTGATACAACATTTTTGAGGCAAAGTGGATTTTGGCTTCTGCAGGAATAACGGCGATAAAGTCACAAGACTTGTAAAGTGATTGAAATAATGTGGAGAATATATTGTGATGCTAAATGGTGCTCTAAAAACCGCAAATCACACACAAATCACCTCATCTGCTCAGTGAATTATTATTATGGCCTTATTGTTTTCACTAAATCAGTTAAATCTGGTATGAGCTTGCTACGTCTGCATGTGTCCTGAGCTGATCTCATCCATTTTAACGAGGGGCAAAAAGAGCAGCAGATGACTCAGAATCTGTTTTTGTTTTTTTTCTGTTGCTCTTGATGTGTTGGATTGTTTGGTCGAGTCTCTGAACATTGCATTGGAGGCAAGCTGGTTTTTATTTTTCACGAGTTTTAGATGGAGGATACAAAAAGTAAAGATACTGTTTGTCAGCTTTGACTGTGCCATGTTGCTGCTGAGAGTCTTGTTTTTAAGTTTGGAAATAAAGAATGTACATTCCCATAAACTGGAGATACTGCATTTGTGTTGTCTTTTCTCTTTATTCCAAAAATGAGATTAACAAGTATTAAACATGCGAATTAACAGAATAAATTAGGGATGGACTATATTATCGGTATCGGCCAATATTGGCTTAACCCTTAATAGGGCACTCATTGAAATACTTGCAAATTCCAAATTTCAACCCTAGAGAATATTTGAGGATATTACATACAGCCAGAATGTGTAAAAAATATTTTGAGAAAAGAGTTTACTAGATTAAAGTGGCAAATCTACGAGAAAAAAAGTGGGTTTTTTCCACTTTTTTTCTCGTGAATCTGCAACTTTTTTCACACAGATTTGCCTCTTTAAATCTCTTAAATCTGCGACTTTTTTCTTGTAGATTTGCCACTTTAATCTAGTAAATTTGCAACTTTTTTCTCTAAATATTACAAATTCATGTGGTTCTATGACCTCACAGAGAGACATGGGGACCCCATTTTGATATCCACTGAAGTTACCAAATATAGTTCTTCACCTGATAAAGGGTTAAAAATGAATCGGACATTGGCAAACACGCTGATAAAAAAAAAATCATGTTTTCTATATCTTTTTAAGTATTTCCTAATATCGTCAAGAATATCGTTATTGCAAAAATAGCCTGAAATATCGTGATGTTCTTTTAGGGCCATATCGCCCAGACCTATATCAGATATCGGCAAAAAATCCAATATCGTGCATCCCTAGTATAAATCTACTTTTATTTGCCATAGTTTTGATCAAATGATCTCCGTTCATCACCTTGAACGTCACAAAAGCAAACAGTCGTGCTGAGCTGGACCAGAGTATCGATACTGGCTGGGACGCACAAACAGAATCAATAGGTGTTGATTGTCAGACACGGGGTTATGGAGAGGTTCAGGTTTCTGTGTGAGAGAGATCCAATAGAGTTTATTCCCCAGTGTAGCGCGGGGGTCTCTTCTCTATGAAGGCAGCCATTCCCTCCTGTCTGTCCCGTGACGGGATGACCTGAAAACAGAGGGGGACAGGTCACAGCGGGACAACAGCCTCACAGGGTTTTACTGACATCACAGAGTAGAGCATTAAAGCTCAACTAGAATCTTATGCACATTTAACCCATTTAGGCCTAAAACGCCTGTAAAAAATGCCTGTAAAACCTCTGGGCGATTTTAAAATAAGCCCCTAAAACCTGAAGTTTTTCTGTAAATTCAACAGAAGTGTCAACACTTCTACTAAATAATAGATTTTTCAGCCTCTGTAGCAGATAGAAATTAAATTCAAAAAGTATTTGAGAGCTTATAGCTGTGGCTTTCATGAGAAGTTGAGTTTATGTGTCCAAACCTTCAATACATTTTCTTTTTTTAAATCATTGTGTTGCATTGTGACACTCCCACATGTATTCTGATGCATTTCATTGGCCAAGAGACCGAAAATAGGTGGAAATAACGCAGAATAATGCAACACCGCCACTGGTTTTAATGGTAAAAATGCGTTAATGCTTTCCTGGCTTAAATGGGTTAATTACACTGAAAAAAGTGATTTTTTTTTGTCCTTTAGTAAATGCTACATATATTATTTAAGCATATTTTGATAGAAAGTATGTGTTATTTAACTCCACCTATAAAATACATGTAATTTCAACATGACAATCTTATTTTATTTTATTAAATGTAGCTTGAAAAAATTGAGTTCATCCAAATTTAAAAATGTTTTGTCAGTTTAGACTGTTTATTCCATGCTTATGAGTATGATTGACAGAATCTGAGCAGTGTGTTTCTGTTGTTTGTATCATATTAAAGTTGGTGGTCTACACATCTTGTGGTTCTGTGTCATGTATGATAGCTAAAAAATATTTAAGTAGAATCAACTTAATAAAAAAGGTACAATTTAAACATTTTAATTGATTTGAAAGAGTACGATATATTTAAAAAGCATACACAATTTATTTAAGTTAATTTAAAGTGGCTTTAATTTGATTTACTAAGAAAATTTGAGTAAAATGAACTCAAAATAATTGAGAAAGAATTACATAATATCATTTTTTTTATTTACTTAAAATGTATCAGTCCAGTCAACATAATATATCTAGATATATCTAGAATCTAGATATATAACATATCTAGATTAAAAAAAAAATTTGTGCAACCACTTGTCTTAATAAAATTATGTTCATTCAACAAAACATTTTTTTGAGTGTAGTTACAACAGTCATGAGCTAAATGAACATTAAATAAAGCTGCAGAATTCTTACCCGAGCATAACACATTCTTTCTATCGCCATTGCTGAACTCATGTCGACCTGCAAGAGACGGATTTCAGTCACTGCCCATAACTGATGGAAAAAAATGAATAAATGACAAAATATGAATCATGATGTACCTCGACGCCTCTGTTCATCGCTTCTTTTGCCATCCGCACAGCGAGAGGAGCCTGACGACAGGAAGGAAAGAAATGAAACACCAAATACTGATAAACTGTTAAACATGTCTGGCAGAAAATATAGAGAAATAATCCAGCATGACATAACAAAAAAGGTTTGTTTGGCTAATACGAATTTACGTTGATTACCACTCAAGTTTGTTCCAATTTTTCCCACATTCTACTTCCTTTCTGAGTTGACACTGCATTAAAAAAATACATTTACCTGAAAGAAAAAGTGGCCAAAAAATTACTTTAAAAAGGAAGAATACAAGTTTTAGAAGTGCTCTTAACCCCCACTAGAAGGAAAGAACTTTTATTTACCCTTTTATTTAATTTTTTATTTACTTTGTATTTATTTATTTAATTTTTAATTTCTCTTTGTTTTTCCCGAACGTATATATGTCTGGGTATATTAATATATATAAGTACAATCTTGTTTCTTAAAGTAACCCCCTTTATCTGTTTTTTTTCATACTGAGATATATTAGTTAATATAATTTATTTTTTATTTTTATTTCTATTTAATTTTTTTTTTATTGTTTATATTAAGTTTAATAGTGTTAAATGAACAAGTCAAAGATCAAAAGAATATTTCACCAAAGATTATATTATTATAATATCATAGATTTCTTTTTTTTTTCTTTTTTTTAGTTAATATAATTTAAACGACACTTATATGTGATTGTGTACGTGTAAATGTTTATATGTGTAAAATATTTTATATATCAATTTCTCTAAAATAAAGTAAATATAAGCAAATAAATAAAATAAAATAAAGCTGTTAATTTTTTACTTATAACTCAATTTCGACCAAAAATGTAGTTACTGCAGTTAGGCTTTGTAGGGCAGTATAGCTAGAAAATAGTGTTTTTTTTTTTGGTAGCTATTCTTGTTTTTGTTTTTTTATAAGTTTAAGCCCCTCAGGAAACTCTGACCTGTGTCGGCTCTTCCAGTTATATAGAATAAGCCTCCGCTGGTACAATAAAACGTGTTACTGTTACTTCACTTGTCTTGTAAAATTCAAGAATTGTTTCCAAGAAGCCACAACAACACTTAGAGAAAACTCCTCAGGCTCAACAGCTCATTATCTCCTCTGTGCTACCTCACTCTCATTCAATGCAAACTGCTGTCAATCACTGGAACGACACCAACACAAGCATGTGTGTGTGTGTGTGTGTGTGTGTGTGTGTTCTTGTACTTCCTACATAGTGAGGACCCCCCGGAACAGGTTTTTAACCAACAGAGTGAGGACATTTTTGCAAAGTGAGGACATTTCGGCCGGTCCTCACTTTTTTAAAGGCTTTTTTGAGATTTCAGACTTTGTTTTAAGGGTTAAAGGTTACATGATAATGATAATTAACTGAAACTGTATTGTGTGGTTACAAAACTAACTAAAATTATAGTGAAAATGTCCTTCATTTTCATCTTTGTCAGCTTTTTTCATACATAATGAAGATGGAGAAGACAAAGGAAATAAAGGCAAAATTTACTGTGACCTCTTTTAATCTCCCACCCAACAAATACCCCATTACAAAAAACTAAAACTAATAAAAACTAAAATAAAACTATAGCATTTCAAAAAAAAAAAAAAATAGTAAACTAAAACTAGCAAACTCACTCTAAAAACTCATTAAAACTAACTGAATTTGAAAACAAAAATTCTCAACAATGAAATGAAATATGAAATAATGAAAAATCCAAAACTATTATAACCTTGCTAGGGAATTCACTGTTCAATGAGGGTCCTCACAAAGATAGAAGTACAAGAATGTGTGTGTGTGTGTGTGTGTGTGTGTGTGTGTGTGTGTGTGTGTGTGTGATGTGCTATTTGTGGTCCATTTTCTCCACTTTACTGCCACTCTGCAGGCATCTGAACTTGAGTGAAAAAAATATGGAGCGACAGAGGCCTGAAGAGAGAGAGAGAAAAGGGAAGGAAGGCAGAATGAAAAGAAGCAGAAGAGATGGATGGAGAGGTAAGAGCAGGGTCCCTGCTGCAGGAGGAGGGATGCATCAGTATCTGCAGCGGAGCAGAGAGAAACACTGTGTTTGTTTTCTAACCCTGGGGGCAGTATCTCTCTGGCCAGGGCTCAGAGCTGCTCTGTGGGCAGCGTTCTCCTGTCTGGTTCTGTTCTGCAGCTCTGGTTTACCAGACCCATCTCCAGAGCTGTCTGCCCTCCCAACAACGCTTACCTGGTAACAGACAGACAGAAGAGAGAAGAGAGAGAGAGAGAGAGAGAGAGAGAGAGAGAGAGAGAGAGAGAGAGACAGAGAGAGACAGAGAGAGAGAGAGAGAAGAGGAGAGAGAGAGAGAGAGAGAGAGACAGAGAGAGACAGAGAGAGAGAGAGAGAGAGAGATTTTACATCACCAAATGTAAAAAAAAATATGAGCTAATTAGAGAAACATATTTCCAAAAATTTGAATCCGTCAAAAAAGGTTTTTTAAAATGGTCAGATGAGGAAAAACTGCCGCTCCTCCTCGGGGAAGAGTCACAGAGCTCTAGATTAGATTAGCAGCAGTCTATGTTTCTGCCTGTCACACACTGAGGGACAGCCAGTGACACACCGCTGTTGGTTGTTTTGTTTTTATTTTATTTTTTCTTCTTTTTTTTGCTGGGACAGTTAGATTGTATAAATTATATGTTGATTGTAATTCAATGATTGTTTTCTTTTATTGTTATTAGTTTTTCTTTTCATCTAAAATGAATAACAGAATTATAATAATTTATTGTAAATATTGCTTTCCTTATCTTGTTATCTTTTTTTCTGATGCTTGCTTTGGCAATATATACATTGTTATGTCATGCCAATAAAGCCAATTGAATTGAATTGAATTGAGAGAGAGAGAGAGAGAGAGAGAGAGAGAGAGAGAGAGAGAGTGTGTGTGATAAACAAAGCTTGTGCTGAACAACAGACGTCCTGTGTGCTGTGTTTCTGTCACTCCACCTGTGAAGATGAGCTCTTTGGCCAGAGCGACTCCAACCATCCGCGGCAGCCTCTGACTGCCTCCTGCAGGACAAAACAAACAAACAAACACCTCAAGGTCAACTTCTCAGCTGCTTTGTCTCTTAACTTACACATTAACCCTTTGATGCACAACATATAAACACCTTCTAATGCACAACATGGGTCACTGGTCCCATACAGCAATAGCTGTAGGGACCAGTGCTCGGGGCACGTTTTGATATTATATATCAAAACGTGCGGTTTGATCGGGATCAGTTGCTATTACTTTTCTCTATGGAATATGAATTTTTCGCGACGTAAAACTGCCCAAAATTTTGCATTGAAATGAATGGAACGGCCAGAAAAAAATGAGCGAAAAAGAACAATAATTGGAGATTTTCAAACGTCTACTTTTCAGGCATAATTTCAGCTAGCTTTTTTTTTTTTATTACAACAGATCATTAAATCCATTTTTCCTTTCACACTTTAAGAAGAAAAAATGTTTTTCTATTTTTACATCAAGTTTACACACATGGGTCAAAAATCACCTTGTGCATTAGAAGGGTATTGATACAAAAAGTGATTCACTAAATTAACAATTTAGTATATGTGTAACTATGTTTGTCTTGTTTCTAAGGTTTAACTTTAAACGAGTTGTTTATTACCACCAGATTACATTGGAAAATCACATATTCTAACATTTGAGACTTATTAGAGCCACCAAATAATAATTTCCATTGGAACATAATAGGATAGATAATGTTTGTGTCTTCTTTGTTAGGTTTTAAATTGTTGATTGGTGAATTGGTGACAACATATTAACACCTACTACATGGGTCAAAAATGACCTTTTGCATTAGAAGTGATAAAAAAAGGGTGATTTATTCAAAAAGTAAGAAATGACAAAAAAAAAATTTGGAGATATGACGATCAAAAGTTATTTTAGGAAAACCTGCAATACTGAATGATGAAATTAATTTATTGCAAAGATATAGAATATAAAAACTTAAGTCGGGTCACTTAGACCCATGTTGTGCATTAAAAGGGTAAAGGTCATTTTTGTAAACCCCTCTTCATCGTACCAGCGCCTGGGAGCAGCCCGCGTGTCGTCTCAATCAGACCCATCTGTGCAGAATATGCTGAAACACACACAAACACACACAAACACACACACACAGAGGACAGTTGAAGGTCTGTGGCCGTTAAGCCGGGGAGGTAAAGTCTGACTGATGCTTCTGTCAGAGCAACAGACGCAAACACCTGCTCACCTCGCTCATCAGCGCTCAGCCAATCAACGAGCTGCCACCATCAATTTAGCCAATCAAAAGCAGATTCAGCTGCATGAACAGCTGGGCAGATGTGTCTGGCCTCAGCAGCTGCCATTAGTCTCAGGAGCTGATCATTAATACTGGCTGAACAGGAGCAACAGCACACCGCTTTACATTTCTTTTTTTAACCCTTTAACATTCTGTTTTAACATTTTATTCCTGTTTAAGATAGATAAAATACTATTTTTAATGCAAATGTAATGTTATATGGTAACCATTATAACCCGTACATAGAAAAAAATGGACACCACTGATATTGTAGCTTTGAACTACTAACCCTAATTTTATAATTATAATTCTTGTTTCATTGCTACGTTGTGCCTTTGTTTTGTTTTTCTAGTTTCTTGCTCTGTATGATTCTATGTTCCTTGTTCTTTTTTATTTTTATGTTATATTAGGGAATCCCACTATTCAAGCCCCATGAGGGTTTTTTGGGTTTTCCTGGCATGTCTTTATTTTATTTCAATATGTATATGGAATATATAAATTGTATTATTGTTGTTGTTACTATGTTATTTTCTTTCTTTGAAAACTGTGCCAAATAAATAAAATCAAATATATGCTTTATTTATTTAGTAACTTTTAAATATATTTTTTTTATTTTCTAAGCTGGTTTTACTATTAATTTATTATTTATAGTTTTTTTTTTCTTTATTACATATTTTACTTTTTGTATCCCACTTCCTATTTTTTCATCACATTGAATATATTTATATGTACATGTAAGATTTGATTGAATTAGTTGTTGATTTAAATAGTAAAACTTTAAATTGAATGTAAAAGAAACAGTAAAAAGTCTGGCAGCAAAAGTTGAACTTTTAAGTTGAAAAAAAACCTGTAGTTATTCCACAGATTTTTAAATAAAGATATTTGCCGTATATTCTCCGTATTTTTGAAGAAATTATCTGTAAAATAACTTACGGTTGTTTGCTGTTATTTGACTTTTGCTGCCATACTTTTTCATATCTTTTTACATTTTTTTTCTTACAATGTACTCAATCCTGATGCAGACTGATCTGACTTAGAGTTGATAGATTCAGAAGTCAACTTATCTCTAGCACGCAAAACAAATTGTCATTCAAAAAATTACTTAAGACACACTTGATGCCGCCCACCAAATGACTGATTACTAATATGTTGCGATTTATTTTGTTTTCTTATTTTATTTCTTTTTCTCTGCTATATCTGTAGCTTGATGATCTTTCCTTTTAAAGTTCTCTAATTAAATGATAAATACAGCTGATATTGACACCATAGATATCTGAATTAATGATTTTTACAGTTTAACATTTGTCGGGTAAATATGAATGTACAATTTTTTTAACAGTATTGCATGTATGTATTAATTGTGTTATTGTTTTTCTTGTATGTACTGTTTTTGTTGTTTGTATATCATGTTTTATGTCTTTTGAGGCACCCCAGGAAGACTAGCAGTCGCCAAGGCGTCAGCTAATGGGGATCCATTCAATAAACAACAAACAATAAACTTACCGGCAGTGCGGAGGTCACAGGCCATGGCCAACTCCAGCCCGCCTCCCAGGGCAACGCCATCCATCGCTGCGATGGTCGGCATGGGCAACAATGCTGAGAAGGAGAGAGGAGAGTTCAGAGCTCAGCTACTGAGAAATAACTGCTCACTCTGACCAGGCGGCAACCTCCGTGTCTGAGCATGGAGGCCAACCAGGAAGTGCATAAAGCCTGCAATCTACCGAAAATTCCAGTAGGGGGCGCTAATTTTGGCTGCAAAAAAAAATCTGCCCATTCATTTCAGTGCAAAACTTGAAAACTTCTCACTTGATTTATTACCTCAGAATTTTTTTTTTAAACAACACTATGGTCTCAATCGCTAGTAAAAAATCTTCTTCAATAGAAATTTGATGTTAATAGTTCTAATAATGGCCCCATTTAGAAGAAAATAGAAGATAAAGAATTGTATGATTTGGGGCGGGGCTACCTTTGATTGACAGGTCACTAACAAGGCGAGCCGTCATCAGGATAGAAGCAGAACAATGCGTATCCACGGCAACGTGTCAATAAAGTTATATATAACGTTATATACAGTACAGGCCAAAAGTTTGGACACACCTTCTCATTCAATGCGTTTTTCTTTATTTTCATTGTATTTTAGATTCCTCAAAGTAGCCACCCTTTGCTTACTAGAATATAAGACATGTTTTCAGTGATTTCACACTTTTTTGTTAAGTACATAATTCCACATGTGTTCATTAATAGTTTTGATGAATCACAATGTCAATAGTCATGAAAATAAAGGAAACGCATTGAATGAGAAGGCGTGTCCAAACTTTTGGCCTGTACTGTAGATAGAAAAGAGGATGTTTACCAGTTTGGTCTCATAACTTTGACCCTTTCACTGTATTTTCACTTAATGACAGTTTATTTGAATGTTTTGTTCATTAAATGTCTTGTTCAGCGTTTGGTTGGACTGGAGTTTACTGAGGTAAGAATGATACATTTTGTTTTTATTTTTTGATAGCCAAAACTAACATCCCAGTTAATGCTAACATGAATTAGCAGCAGCTTCTCTCAGTCAGGTTGAGGTGTAGAGAGGCTGTAGTCAGTGATCAGATCCCTCTCACTCCTCCACAGTCCAAATATGGTCTGCTTCCTGTTTCCGAAACAAGATTGCGACGCAAGATGGCGACGAGTGTATACTACGTCCATTATTTATATACAGTCTATGACTCTGACATGTTCTCTCTCTCTTACCTATCTGAGTCATGAGGGATCTCAGGCCGTGGACAAACAGATCAGACTCCGTGTTGTTCATCAGCGCTCTCTCTTTCAGGTCTGCACCTGTCACAACCATCACACGTCATTCAGAAAGGCTTTGATCACAGATCTAAAAAGGTTCAGACAGGCTCCAGATGCTCCACACAACACCTCACCTGCACAGAAAACACCTGGCACCAAACTCCTGAAGACAAGCACACGGACAGCCGAGTCACTGGACAGACTGGACACCAGCTCCCTCATCTGAAGCACACACATTCTTCTTCATTTTGACACATTCAGTTGAGATATAATATATATACAATTATAAATCATAATAATATACATTTTAAAACATAAACACATTTAAAAACATTTAAACATTAAATTACATTACTAAAATTACATTGATTAGAAAAATATGAAAAAACAATTACATTATATATAATTTCATAATATACATTTTAAACCATTTTTAAATGAAATTACTAAAATTACATTGATTAAAAAAATATGGAAAAAAATTACATTATATATATATAAACTTATATATATATGGACATTTTTTATTAGGAATAACCCCCTCAGGCAGTCACAGATACACATAAAATTAACACTCAATTAAGAGAAAATAGAAATAAAAAATACGAGTGAAACTTCCCCTTTTTTCATTTTAACACAATAACTGCATATGAAAATTATATAGTTTAATATTCAGTTGAGATACAATTATATATTGAATAATCTACATAAATATTACAGATTATATATAAATATATATATATAAAAAAACACCCTTTTTGCCATATTTTTATAGCTTATATAGTTGTGTGTGTGTGTGTGTGTGTTTGTGTGTGTGTGTGTGTGTGTCTGTGCTCACCTGTGACACAAACACATGGCCCAGAGCATTTCTTGCCTTGTGTCGGCACATCAGCACCTCCACTATCCCTGAGAAACAGACAGCAGCAATCAATCAATCAATCAATCAATCAATCAATCAATCAATCAATCAATCAATCAATCAATCAATCAATCAATCAATCGTTTCTAAATGTCAAAACTGTGATTTTATCTGCTGTTGATGTCAGCACTTGTTTCCCACTGTGATCCTACTTAATAGTTCTCTACAGTCAAGTCAGGAAGTCTAAATTCGTCAATAAATGGAGTAAAATAAACAATAATTAACAGAAAATAAAAAGCTAATGTCATGATTATGATTATGACTTTGAAAGATGCATTTATAACTAAATACTGATTAAATGAGTCAAATGATTAGTGCATTAATAAGCACGTATTCAACAATTAGACATTTTTAATTTGATGGTTGCAGCTTTGCAAATGTGGGAATTAGCTGCTTCTTTCTGGCGTACATTTGTAGGTGATTAAATATCTTTTAGGTTTTGGGAAATATTCAAGGTTCCAGGAAACTGTGAAAAGCACTTTATTGTATGTGTAGTGTAAATTGCACAGAAGTATACTGAACTGAAAGTGTATTCTCCCCCAAATACCCTTTTTTTGTTTAAATCTTTTCCATACATATCAAAGTGTAGTAGTATAAATATGTATGGGTGTAATTGCATCTCTACGTGTGAAGTATTGTAAAATAAATAAATAAAATGTTTCCTCTTTAAAACCAAATCATATACAGGTACATCTAAAAAAAATTAGAATATCGTGAAAAAGTTCAATATTTTTTGTCAATTATTTCAGAAAGTGAAACTCGTATATTATATAGATTCATTACACATAGAGGGAAATATTTAAAGCCTGGTTTTCTTGTAATTTTGATGATTCTGGCTTACAGATCATGAAAACCCATATTTCAGTGTCTCAGAAAATTAGAATATTACATAAGATCAATTAAAAAAAAGGATATTTTAAACACAAATGTCATGTTTCTGAAAAGTGTCTTCATTGGAGATCAGCCTACAGCACCATGTTGCTTTTATAGCAGCCTTCAGCTCATCTGGTGTCTCTCTCCTTCCTCTTGACAACAGCCCATAGACTCCTATGGGGAGTTTGCTGGCCAGTCCAGCCCAGTAACACCATGGTCATTGAAGCAGCTTTTGGTACCTTTGCCAGTGTGGGCAGGTGCCAAGTCCTGCTGGAAAATGAAAGCAGCATCTCCAAAGAGCTTGTGGAAGCATGAAGACTCTAAAATGTCCTGCTAGATGGCTGCTATGTTGACTGTGGACTTCAGAAAACACAGTGGACCAACAGCAGCAGAGGACATGGCCCCAAACCACCACTGACCCAGGAACCACATATTGAACCTCTTCACAATATTCTAATTTTCTGAGACACTGAGTTTTGTGTTTTCATTATCTCTAAGCCAGAATCATCAAAATTACAAGAAAAACAGGCTTGAAATATTTCACTCTACATGTAATGAACCTATATAATGTATGAGTTTCACTTTCGGAAATGATTGACAAAAAATATTGAATTATTTCATGATATTCTATTTTTTTTAGATGTACCTGTATTAGTGTGTCCCTACCATCGTCTTCCCCCTCTAACCGCTTTAGATCCACCTCCAGCGGACCGGCCGCCTCTGTGTGCTGCTGCCTGCGGCTGTGTGCGCGACTGTACGCCGTCAGAGGGCGACCGCAGCCGGCCAGGAGCCGCGGGCCGTCCGGGGGGCTCCGGGGGGACGTCTGGCCGTGCGTTTTCTGCAGAATGACACCGAGCCAGCGCCTCGCGGAGCACCGGGGCCCTGCTAGTCTGCGGAGGAGAGCTGCCATGCCTGCTGGTCCTTCACTGTTTGGTTTTCAGAAGCAGGAAAAGTTTCAGGAAGTTTGGTGCAGGTTACATCCTGTGAGAGGAGGGACTTGGCTGCTTCTGTGTCTATCAGACAGGTTACTAGGGTTTATTTGATAGATTTGTAACCTTACGTGTCCTTTTTTTGTTATTTAGCATTGATTGATTGATTGAGAATTTATTTGAACACAAAATAAAAGATGAACAATTAAAAACAAATGAACAATATGGAAGTAAATCTGTGTCATCGGAGTTTGAAATAAAAAAGACATGAATGAATATTGCTCCTCCTTGGGTCCCCGGATGTTGCAGTTGAATTTTTTGCGGTTGAATTTTTGTGGTTGAATTTTTTGCGGTTAAATTTTTTGCGGTTTAATTTTTTTTTGGTTGAATTTTTTGCAGTTGAATCTTTTGAGGTTGAATTTTTGGCGGTTTAATTTTTTTTAGGTTGAATTTTTTGCAGTTGAATTTTTTGAGTTTGAATTTTTTGCAGTTGAATTTTTTGAGGTTGAATTTTTTGCGGTTGAATTTTATGAGGTTGAATATTTTGCAGTTGAATTTTTTGCAGTTGAAGTTTTTGCGGTATAAATTTTTGAGGTTGAATTTTTTGCGGTTGAATTTTATGAGGTTGAATTTTTTGCAATTTAATTTTTTGAGGATTAATTTTTTGCGGGTTAATTTTTTGAGGTGTCATTTTTTGCAGTTTCATTTTTTTAGGTTGAATGTTTTGCGGTTGAATTTTTTTTAGGTAAAATTTTTTGCGGTTTAATTTTTTTAGGTTTAATTTTTTGAGGTTTCATTTTTTGCGGTATATTTTTTTGCAGTTTAATTTTTTTGCAGTTTAATTTTTTTGCAGTTTAATTTTTTGCGGTTCAATTTTTTGAGGTTGAATTTTTAACGTTGAAAAACATTCAGATACATAATTTCAATTAATAAATATTCAGTGCTAGAAATTCAACATATTTTTTATTTCAAACTCCGATGACACAGATTTACTTCCATAGAACAACAGTAGATACAAGGCAACAACAAAAAATGAAACAACAACAAGACTCAACACTTATTTGTGTTCAAAAGGAGTGGGAAGAAGCCAAAGTTTATTAAATCCATCCCCTTCTCCCTATGTTAATTTACTATATTCAGTTATATAACAACAATAATATATATATATATATATATATATATATATATATATATATATGTATGTATGTATAACACATAGTAATGTCGTATATAAACTTATTATTACCATTATTAACATACATAACTTGTTATTAACTTTTACACACATAAGTCCACATACACCCATGTAGTCACAATGAGACAACAATGAACAAACAAACAAAAAAAACAAAAAAAAAAAGTAAATTCTTGTCTATATTTGGTCTTTTTTGTTGTCTCTCTTTGTAGACTTTTTTGTTGTTGTTTTGCATTGTTTTGTAGAATTTTTGTGTCTAATTTTGGTCATTTCTTGTCTCTTTGTAGCTTTTTTGTGTCCTTTATTGGTGTTTTGCATTCTTTTGTGACTTTTTGTGTCAATATTTGGTCATATTTTGTCTTTCTTGGCAGTTTTGTGTCTTTTTGTAGACTTTTTTTTTTTTTTTTTTGTTATTTTGCATTCTACTTGTAGACTTCGTGTCTCTTTTTGATCATTTTTGGTGGTTTTGTCTTCACTTTATAGGAGTTTGGTCTCTTTATAGCCATTTTGCATGTCTTTGGCATTTTGTAGGTGAAAACCTGGGGTGACCTGACACATTGGACGCCTGGGCCTGTACCAAAGGCCATAAGTACATTAAAGAGTTATATATATATAATGTTTTTCTGTCAATTTATAATTTATGCCTGAAATGATGACGAGAATCAAGTTTGAGGATTTTTTTGCACTTCCTGTTTTCAGTCACGATTTCATTCATCAAGACTCAAAGTGAAAATGTTTTAATTGTGAAAGTATATTTTCACTTCCTCAACACACACACACACACACACACACACACACACACACATTCTTGTACTTCTATCTTTGTGAGGACCCTCATTGGAACAGTGAATTCCCTTGCTAGGTTATAATAGTTTTGGATTTTTCACTAGTTTTAGTTTTAATTTTGTTGTGAATTTTTGTTTTCAAATTCAGTTCGTTTTAATGAGTTTTTAGAGTGAGTTTGCTAGTTTTAGTTTAGTATTTTTTTTAATGCTTTAGTTTTAGTTTAGTTTTAGTTTTTTGTCATGGGGTATTTGTTGGGTGGGAGATTAAAAGAGGTCACAGTAAATTTTGCCTTTATCTCCTTTGTCTGATCCATCTTCATTATGTATGAAAAAAGTTGACAAAGATGAAAATGAAGGACATTTTCACTATAATTTTAGTTAGTTTTGTAACCACACAATACAGTTTCAGTTAATTATCATTATCATGAAACCTTTAACCTTTAAAACAAAGTCTGAAATCTCAAAAAAGCCTTTAAAGAAGTGAGGACCGGCCGAAATGTCCTCACCCCACACACACACACACACACACACTCACACACACACACACACACACACACACACTGTCCTCCAGCCTTGTGTCCTGTCTCTGGAGTGTCCAGTCTTTGGCCAGACAAAGCAGCTTGTTGAGGTAAGGTTTTCCGTCTGGTCTAGTCTGACCATGCATTATTAAACAGGTCTTTACAGGTTATGCAATTACAGAGTCAGACAGTGGCTCTGAACAGTCTGAGCAGAGAGACAGACGTGTGTGTGTGTGTGTGAGTGAGTGTGCACGTTGGGTGTGCATGTGGTCCAGACTTTCTAATAGAAATGGATGATTTATGAAATATACCAAAGTTGTTTTAGCATTCATGTACTTCGGATTACATTTAAATTGATCAGATTGTTGGTTTTGTATTTATTCTCTCCCACCTGTATTCCTATTTCTATTATTTATTATTTTATTATTTATTTTTATTTACTTATGTAGTATTTGTATCATTATTTTTATTTATTTTTTTATTTTTTATTGTGTATTTAAGTTTCCTTCTTTCGTTAGTGATTTATATTTACTATTTGTGTTGTTTTACATGGTTTGGGGCATATGTTTGGAGTCCCAGTAGTGTTATTATGTCTGAAAATAAATAAAGATAGTGTTGGAAAAAAAAAAAAAAAGATCAGATTATTTCCGTTCTGACACAGAAGGCACTTTTTTTTTTGCTGTTTGGCTTTATTTACTCTTCCTAATTGACATGGATGCCACTGACTCGGGGCAGTGAATAATATTTATCTGTAACTGAGATGTAAATTCATCCAAAGTGTCTGGTGTAGGTGGCTGAGCACTGCAGGGTGACGGGTCAGGAGGCGGGCTGGGTGAAGTGGGTGAAGTGAAACTGAAACTATAACCAGAGCTGAATAGAAACTCACTAATCACACATAGTTTTACTGGTGTGGATTTAACCACTGATTCAACCCATTGACGCCTAAAACGCCTGTAAAAACTGCTGGGCGATTTTAAAATAAGCCCCTAAAACCTGAAGTTTTTCTGGAAATTCAACGCGTGTCAACGCTTCTACTAAATAATAGATTATTTTTTTAGAAAGGAAATTCAAAAAGTATTTGAGAGCTTTTACAAATACTACAAAACGACGTATCCACTTTCCAGGCTTCAATGGGTTAAAAAAAACCCAGATTGGTTAAAACGGGAAGAAAGAAAAATAACACCCATAAGTTTTGGCAAGGGAAAAACTGACATGGTCATTTTGAAAAGGGTCCTTTGACCTCTGACCTCAACATATCTGAATATAAAATAGTTCTATGGGGTACCCATAACTCCCCCCTTTACACACATGCCCATTTTATGATAATCTCATGTAGTTTGGGGGCCAGAGCCGGCCTACATTATATATATTTAAGTAAAATTGTCATCTGGTTTATTATTTTTGGCTTCAAAAAAACTGCAACAGCAATGTGCATACATACATTGTAGTGCAAGAACAACAATAAAGAGCAACAACAAATAAAATCACTAAGAAATATCTATATATCTATATATATCATATAACATCTTTACTTCTTGACGAAGTCAACCAGCTCCGCTTGACTTTTTCCCCATTGACTAACTGTCTATAGGTATAGTGACATGCCTTATGGGGAATCTGAGAGGAATAATAAATATATTTTTGAATTGCTCTCGGGGCCCCCTAGTGGCCACGGGGCCCTAAGCAGTCGCTTAGTTCGCTTATGCCTTGGGCCGGCTCTGTTTGGGGCAACAAACATGCATTTTTTGCAATGAGATTTTCACATTATGTATTTGAATATTTCTGCATACTGGAGCCCCTATACAATCTTGAAATTGCATGAATTTGATATGAGTGGAAAGAGTCTTGTGGATTCAATGAGCTTATATTCATATTTCTACATGACATATTGAGATTACTCATGTGTGATGGTGTTAGTCCCAATAGTAGCATTCAATTGTAGTGAGTGCATTTAAAAAAAAACTTGATTATATATAGTGGCCTGTTGTCACCTCTAGGATAATCACAGCCTCATGAAACTTTAGCGTATCCAGAGGATGGATGACTAGGTTCATATGTTGAAAATAGGGGTTTCCGAGCAGTTTCTAGATTTTTTCAATGGTTTTCCTCATGGTCTTGGTGTCTTAATGTCATATTTTGGTGAGATTTTTGTCCATTTTTGTCAATTCTAAAATGGAAGAAAATGGTTTAAGATATAATTGAGCATAAGAATGCTTTTATATACCTCCATCAACACCTTTATGGACCAAAAAAACAGCAGTGCACCAAGGTTATTATAGTTAACGAAATAACAAAAACTAGAATTGAAAAAACATTTTCGTTAACTGAAATAAAAATAAAAAGGTTTTTTTTAAAATGATAACTAAATGAAAGTGTATTTCTGTGGTTACAAAACTAACTAAAACTAACAAAAATTATAGTGAAAATGTCCTTCGTTTTCGTCTTTGTCAACTTTTTTCATATGTAAACCTTTTTGGTTCATATGAAACCTATTTCATCTATCTGGTTTTATGACTTAATAAACGTATGGGGCTAAGATGGATAAGACAAAGGAAATAAAGGCAACATTTATTGTGACCTTATTGAATCTGGCACCCAACAAACAAATAAAAAAACAATAAAAACTAAACTAAAACTAAGCATTTTCCAAAAAAAAAAACTAATCATAACTAGCAAACTCACTCTAAAAACTCATTAAAAATAACTGAATTTGAAAACAAAAATTGACAATGAAATTAAAACTAAAACTAATGAAAAATCCAAAACTATTATAACCTTGCAGTGGACGGCTCCTCTCTCTCCGTTGCAGGACGGAGAGATTCAAAAGATCAAAAGATTCAAAAGAAAGACTGTCTCATTATTCCAGAGCTAACAAAACTGAATTTCCTCTCAGGGATAAATAAAGTAATTTTGATTTGAATTTTGAATGATCAAAATGTGTCTAACCAGGAGCCCGTTGACATGTTATCTCTCCCTAAAGATCCCCTCTCCACCCCTAAAAAGACAGTAATTGGACTAAGGGTTAAGCCGATCAAGTCATTTGAGAGGTAAAGAGAGATCACTCAGATTCACGTTTGTCCGCAGATTCGGTTGCAGAGATGTGAAATGTCACCTGATGGATCTCTAAGGTTCTGCTGTGGAGGCCAACAGGCTGCTTAGATCTGACTTCTGGCTCGCGTGCATTCGTCTTCTCATGTGTACGAACGACTCGAGATGGAAATCTGATGGTGGCTGACGTGTGAGTGTGAGTGACAGAAACTGAGACTGATGGCCCTGTGACGAACACTGCCAGTGTCCCTTGACAAGACACGCAGGTTGGGCACATGTCACAGCAGGAGAACGGACTCGTGAGACACACACGGGACACAGCTGCCAATCGTCATCAAAAAAGGCAAAGAAGAGTTGCTTTGTGCAGTGTGTTTCAGTGACTCTGATGCATTTCCCTCACCTTTCTGCAAGCCCTGTCTGTAGCATCAGTGGTGGACTCAGGGGGGTCCATGGTTGAAAAAGTGCGCTAAAGTGCCCTTGTTACGTGCCAGAGGACTGTTTGTGTGTGTTTCTGCCCCCTCCTTTCTGTGTCCTTCCCAGGTGTTAACTAGCTGATTGGGATCCACCTGGAAAGCTGATTTCCACCTGTGGAGCCAATCAGAGGTGGTGTGTTCAGGCTGAAATAGGACCATTGTGACAATCACCGGAGCCATCTTGTTCTTGTTGTGTCTCTGTCTTTGAGACTGGTGTTTTGTGTGTTTTGACATTTAAATTCGACTTGTTAGTGCTATGTTGTTGTGGTGAGGTTGGGACTAGGTAAGTTGGGGGTACCCTGTACATTTTGCATTCACGTAGGATATTTTCTGTTACTCCATTAGTTTATTGGTTGTGCCACCCCTGTATTGTTCTGAAAGCCTTTTTTGTAGAGAAGTTAGTTAGGCCTTTTGTTTGTTTGTTTGTTTTTCATCACAGCTAGTTTAGATCGGCCTTCTTTTGTTATATTTGTTTCAACTTTCTTTTGGCACAATCACTTGTCCCATCCTCCCCCACCTTAGTGTGTCTTTCTTTTGGTGTTTGTAAAATAAATCATCATTGTTCACATCACTTTTGACTTTGTTTGATTTTCTGATTGTCACGTTATTTTCTGCTGGCTGGGTTTGGTCAGTGGACGTAACAAGTGGGGGCTCGTCCGGGATCCTTTTTTCCTGAGCTAAGACAATCAAAAAATTTGGAGAACTTTATTGATCCCAGTTTTGAACAACTTGATTTATGTCACAAAGATGATTTGCTCTGTATTGCAGCACATTTTGACATCCCTGTTCAGAAGTATGGTGTTAAAAAGGAAATCAAAAATAAAGTTATTGAAAAACTAATTGACTTACAGGTCCTTATGGACCCTGTTGACTCTGTTCAGTCAGGGGCTGAGGTTTCTCCAGGGAGAGTTGCTGTGGCTGGACCAAGTGTTTCCCCTGTTGAGGATGAAGGGGGCAGCAGATTGCACAGGCCACACGGGGATAAGGGCGAGTCCACCACTGTTGTGCAGTGTGTTTCAGTAAGTTTGATGCATCTCCCTCACCTTTCTACAAGCCCTGCCAGTATCATCATTTCCTGGATAGATTCACACCCTCTCGGCCAACAAACATCTTGAGCTGCTGCCACACCATTCCCCCTCCTATCCTGCAGGGGTCAGCCTTGTATCAGAGGGTAGATTGGAGCAGTGTGTCCCGAGCACTCAGCACTCATGTCATTTCACTATGGGCCTTTACAAACTGATTCCTTCATCACCAGATCACAGTGCCAGAGACAGTCCACTGAAATCTAAAAGACACTCTCCCTTTTCAAAGGCAAGAGCTTATGTGAGCAGGAGTTCAGACTCGTGTGCAGACTGCCGCAGACAGCCCTGTGGCCGTCGCCTCATCAGAGCCCAGGGCTGAGTTTGGGCCTGGTGACGGGGCACGGGCCGGGCATGAGTCAGAGGGAGTGAGTGGCGTCCTGTTACTGGAGCTGTCTGTCACGAGCAAGACAGCACAGTGATCTGCTCAGGGCATGTACAGTGTGTTTGACCTTTGTGTCTGATGTTTTATCACACAAATATACTGTAATAGTAACACACATAATGCTCTAGCTAAAGCTCCATCTGCATTCATAGACTTTTGCTCTATATTGCACAAAAACAACAACAAAAAAAGCCATCCCTCAGGCCAGGCTGTTTTCAACTCATGTTAGGAGCTAATTTACTTATGAAACCATGGCAGAAAACAAGAGTTGTGCAACACAATCTTTGATCTCATGTGTTTGTGGTGTGTTGCATGAGTGTTTTCAGTGGGAGGAGTAAAGATGGAGATAAAGAATATGAGAGGATTTTTTTTGTTTGAGGTGATGCACATTTGTTTGTGAGTGTGTGTGAAGGGGCGTAACTAGAGGGGCTGCTACTATGTGAGCACATTAACTCGACTGAAGTGCGCAGAAGCAGAGTGGATTAATACGCTCTGCTGATACTGCAGAACCAACAGCCATCAACGCCCCAGTAGGCCTAGAACAACCATGAACATCCCATCAAAATAAAGACATGGGGTCGGTGACACTTGCTGATATCCTTTTGTTACTGACTAATGTCTGGAAGTTTTATATGTTAAAGGATGAGTGTTGTGCTACACTGCAAAAAAAAAAAGCCAACTTGTATTTTTTGGCCTAAAACAGTGATTTAATTTGGTAAAACTTGAAATATAAATTACTGACATTTAGGGCAATAATGTAAGTTAGCACAACAAAGGAAGCCAGTTGTCTGCTCAAAAACAAGTTTGTGAGTTGTTGTTACTTATATCTTTAAGTTGGGGTTCACAACAAGGGACAATAGTTCTGCTAACTCTTATTTCTTTGTTGTGAAATTCCGTCATTAGCGAAAGCTAGCAGCTAACTGATGCTAGCGGCGCTGCTTGTTACAGCTACAAGAGTAGCCATTAGCGTATCAATGCTAACTCAAAATTGTGGTCACAACATTAGCTGACATTTATAGCGGCGTTACAATCGTGCCAGAGAAATTCAGAATTGAGCAAACTCAAAAACAAAACTTAACCAACTTAAAATTTTATCGAAGTTTGTTGCCTTGAAATTTTGAGTTCACCCAACTTTTCTTTTTTTGCAGTGTACTCTACAGTTTTCGGATTGTCAAAAAAATCCCTTTGAAAGACCAAAACCAATTAAGTGTTTTCAGGGATTTTGCAATTACTGTAATTTTAAAGGTGTTTTGTAGTCTGCAAATGGAAAAGTTGTCTGGAACTCCTCAGTTCATTTTCTGTTTCCATGGAGGATATCAACAGCTGCAGACCAAAATGTCTCTGGAAGCAATTGCATAAACCTACAGCCAATTAAAGCAGCAAAACATGCATGTGGCAGACTACAGCGTGCAGAGATGAGCTGTAACAGTGTAGCATCACCATGTCTTTGAGTGTTTGTTGCCATGAGAACATGAAGATAAACATCGTTACTGGTCACTTGGAAATACGGCAAACAAAATTCTTATCAGCAAAAAAATGTAAGTGCATTAGCTTGTTCTTGATTTAGAGAAAATATACTGTAGGGTCAGTTTAATACTGATGCTATAATAGTGTTGTATATTTTATGTAACAAGTGGTATATTTTATTATTAATTTTAATGTAAGCCTTCTGCTTTAGTTAAATTCCACATCCTGACCTCCTGATTGTGTAACAGCCGGTTCAAACCAGAAATAATGTACTATCGGGTTCTGGGATTTGTCAGATATTAGAGGCATTTGGAAGCATAACAAACAGTATGAGTTGTATCCTTTTAAGGTTGAAAGTAGACCTAGCAGCGTGCCCCATACGTTGAAGCTGTGAGCTGTTACAATTCTGGTTTACAGAATGTTTAAATACGCCCTGACACACTTTTTTCGGCAGTGCTTATGATTGACAAAGTGTTCTCCCCGCTGTACCTAGGCAGTGTAATTTGATGTCTGATAATAATGGAAACGAAAAGGAACATCGACGTGCTCTTTGATTCATTTTTCTCACTCAAGAGAGGTAGTAATTCCACTACAGTGGCCTCATGTGGAATTCTTGTTTAGAAACAATAATAATAATAATCCGAGAAAGAGATACAGCATAACATGAGGAGAGGGGAGGAGCAACATAAGCACATACTCAATACACTTTACAACATGAAAACTCGTGACTTGCAACAGGGGAGGGGAGTGACTGGGGGTACAAAGCGGCGAAGGCATGGGATGGGGGTAGCATGGGGGGTGATTGCATATCTGTATATATGTCATGTGTGTATGTATGTATGTAGAAGTTTGTGGGTGTAGAGGCATGGTGAGTCGCCTCGCCTGGCAACCTGAGTGCCTCAGTTTCGCAGGAAAGTCATAGCGATAACACAGCAAGTTGCCTTGGAGACAGCCTTGGTCAGGTTCCAGACAGAGTCAACCATCAGCAGGTGTCTGTGGGACGTGGGGGAGGGGGTGCAAGAGCGTCTCGCTGCAGAGTTCTTCCAGGGGAGTTGTTGTTCCAGCAACGGCCTCGAGGCCAGAGCTGGTTGAGGGTGCCGAAAGCAGATAAGATTGGGATTGTTTGGGTTTAGGGCGAGTGGCCACATTCAATTTACAGGACTACTCTTCTTGTCCATTCAGGTCTCCGAATCGATCCGTTTGCCTTTGCTGAGCCGTCAGCTTCTCCATGATGTTATCCATGTTGCGGTTTATAGTCACAGTCTGCCGACAGCTCTGCCCACCGCTTCAATCAAGTTGGGCACCCTGATGGATCTTTGGACAAGTGTCACCATTTTCTGTATCCCTCGATAAACCAGGGAAATGCCTAATCCAATCAGCAAAAGACCTGTAATCATGGTTCCGAATAGGTAGAGATCTTCAATATCCTCCATGGAAAGACCTTCCAGGCACCCAACTCGCCACCTCTCCCACGTGTCCATCGTGTAGCCGGCTACAAACGTCCCAGCAGGACTGGTGGACTCCCCTGAACCCAGGCTTCTCATCGAGAAGATGGTGTCAATTACGCTGAGAGACCAGTTGATCAAATCCATGAATTTTAGTTTTGGTGAGCAGTGCTGAGAGTATAAAACAGTAGACTAGACAGCAGACTAGACGAGACGAGAGGAGCGAAGACAGGAAGATAAGGGAGGGGAGAGGCCGCCTTTGTTGAGAGCCAGAGAGAATATGAAAGAGTAACAGTAATTTAATTCACATAACTGCTGCTGCATCATACGGAAGTGGACCTGGTTTCATCTAAAGTTATTTGGAAAAATGACAGACACCAACAAAGCTCCTCGGTCAGTCATTGTCTTAAACTCACCCCAAATAAGATTGCTGTTGTGTTTGGCCCGATCATGACCAGGTCGGCTGGAAATTTGTCTGAACGAGACCGAGATCGAACACACCTGCCTGAGCAAATAAAACACGAGCTAGCAGATTCATCTGGTTCCCAGATTAGGTGTTTTGGTCATAAACCAAAATATTGCACAAAGTAAAAAAATATTGACCTCATGTTGGCACGAGAGGAAGAGTAGGAAGGAGTTTAGGCCAATTCAGAAATCGATCCAGGCCAGTTCAACTGTGTTAGGCAACAGATTTGTCTTCTTTAGCAATGAAAATACATCTTTGTTTTATAAAGAGGTGCTTTTTCAGTGGAATGATTTGGCTTCAAGCTGAGAGCTGCAGACAAAAAGTCAGAGAGTATTAACATCGAATAACAGAAACAAAAATATAGATCTTTGTCCTTTCACATATGTCCATTGAATATAAAGTAATGTTTGTCATAAAGTCTCCATGCACAGCACTTCACAAAAGAAACAATATTTTCCTATTTGACCAACATTAAGATCAGTTTTCTTCAAAGCAATACTGAAGCAGAAAGTGTAGGATTAACACACTGTTTTTATATTTAATCTTCTGCATCCTCAGAGTACACATACACACCCACCCACACACTAACATACCATCCAGCAGAAGGGCAGTAAGGGTGACTGATAGAGGGTCGTCCTCTTGGTTCAATTACATTAGAATGATGGAGTTGGTTATGTGCTTGAAAAAAAAGAGCCTCGGACTCAGTGGATAAATAGTGGAGCAAGATGGGAGAAGAGTTACGAGCGTACTGAGCCACAGTGAGAGGGAAAAGAAAGAGGAGTTATAGCTTCACATAGAAGAAGGAGAGAGAAAACCCTTATGAAAAACTTTTACTGTCAGTATTTGGTCCAGGGAGTCCTGCAAACAGAAGCTACAATGTGATGTAACGGGTGTGAAGTGAAGGTGAGTGACACCTGATGGCATTGGTGGCAGATCAAACCGGCTGTCTGGCAGTTGATAGCCGACACTGCATACACGCTTATTAAAAAATAAAGATAAGGCCCGCACACTGTGCCACAAAGGCAGGGAACATCAACAGACAAGTATAATAGCCTACATGTGCTGCATACACAGATAGCACGAGGGACGGGGGGGATATGAGGATTAATGTTCCGTTAGTTAGACTAATTTACATTGCAGTGAACATAGAGAGTCTGGCAGCTAATGGTGCATTCACGGTCTACACGAATATCAGAATTTTCCGAAAGTTCCGACTTTCAGTGTAAGTTAAACACCATAAGGCGTTACGGTAAGAACGTGTTAGACCCGCCTTCCAAATAAAAGCAAACACATTTAGCTTTCAAAATAAGAGCACATGGATGTGTTAGCAGAGTCCAACACAGAATTTACAAGAAGACTGTAAAAATATGACACTTTAAATAAAACAGAACCCTTATTGTCCTTTACAATAATTCATTAAAATATGCAATGATTAAGATGGAATAGTGGCGTTAGAATGTGTGAGAGGCACCAAATTTAGGGCAAATTTTTTCTCCAGGGGAGCACACCCCCCAGACCCCGCTACTTTGTTTGGGTCCCCCTATCAAAGTCTGAGAAAATCATGTGGGAAACACTGGTTCTAAAGGATTAACAGACTGACATGACAAGAAAATGCCCAGCAGTATGTTCAGGG
The DNA here is from genome assembly GCF_030273125.1 of Centropristis striata. Taxonomy (NCBI): domain Eukaryota; kingdom Metazoa; phylum Chordata; class Actinopteri; order Perciformes; family Serranidae; genus Centropristis; species Centropristis striata. The sequence goes on along the minus strand of NC_081525.1, from coordinate 4,734,973 downwards.
TGATGACAGGAGGAGAGATGTTTTTGAGTCCTTCATTGAGTCAGCTTCAAGTCAGTAAATTTATTTGGCTGCACTGAAAATTGAATTTATGTTAATATGTTGGTTGTTGTTTACACTACAGTTAATCTAATTTTTTTTAAATAAAACATATTTGGGTTAAGGCATGAAGTGGAAAAATAACTCATTGAGTTGAAATCAATTGCTGACCGCTTCGTCCCCCCCCAGTTCAAAAATCCCATCATGCCCCTGCACACATGACCATACAACAGATGCCCCCCTCCTCCACATAGCATGTATGAGTGACACACGACTGTATAAAGCCACACACACATGCGTGCACATGAACAGGCACCTCTGGAAGCTGACACCGTTTGGAGCAGTCAGCGAGGAAAGTCACATTAATGATTCTGATCGCCAGGCTTTACCGAGGCAGTTATCTGCAAACACGATCCAGCAGGGCCATTTAGACAGCAAACCCATGACAGAGGGAGCAGACAGGCCCACAGAAAGCGACACTGATCAAATAGGCTCATTTTTCCTCCGGGCTGCTCTGTGCTCGCTAGAGTTTTCCTTCAATAATGATGCATCAGACTGAAGACAGATACCCATGCCTTACCACTGCAGCTCTGATATGAAGAGCTGTACAAAGGAATGTCAGTGTCACAAAGTGAATAATATAATATAATATTTAGTGAACCTGGTCTCAAAGGAATCCGTGAAATAGCCACAGATTCGCTTAACTCAAAATCCGTGGAATAGCCACGGAATCACTCAAATTTCCGTGAAACTGACACAGATTTCGCTACAATGCAAGTTAATGACAGTCATATCCCGTGGCTATTCGTGGTCCAAGTCACATGACTTTTAAGATCCCGGCGGTCAGAACAAAAAACATGGCGGACAGTTCTCTCATTTTTAGTGAAAAAAATCAATATTTTGACTTAGTTTCTGCATAAAAATGGATTTTGATCACATTTCTAGCAAGGAATATATGTTTTATTTTCTAAATATTCACTCAGTGAATGTACATAATCACTTTTTATGTTGGAATAGCCACTGGATATGACTGTCATTAACTTGCGTTAACTTGAGTTAAGAGAATCCGTGGCTATTTCACGGATTCCTGTGAGACCAGGTTGTATTTAGTATATGTATCAGTATATTATCAGCTCCATCATATTCAGTTATCATGTGATGGCAAATCGTGGAGAGATGGCAATATCAGTCAGTCAGTAAGTCCACCTTTTGTGGTCCAGACTGAAATATTTTATCAACATGGGCTGTCTGGCAATCCAGTTGGTAAGAACTACAACTACAACACATGCCAAAAACTACATGGGATTATCAAAAAGTGAGTGTGTTTGTAAAGGGGAGACTCGTTGGTACCCATAGAAGCTATTTTTATTCAGATATGTTGAGGTCAGAGGTCATTTGAACATGACCATGTCAGTTTTTCCCATGTGAAAATTCAGCCTTACTTTTGAGTGTTCTTTAGGCAGCTTCCTGATAAACCTTTTTCTTTTTTTCTGTCTTCCCTTTTTGAACCAATCTGTTCACTGATCAGTGGTTAAATCCCCCTTGAGGATAATTTGTAATAGCTTTGGTGATCCCTGACTTTATCTGTTATCAGGTCACCTGAAAAACTAATGACATTCCTATCAGCATCAGCTGTACTTTATTTTTGGCTGGGACTTACTGAATGTCAGCTTGGTAAACATGGGGATATAACATACCAGGTACATCTAAAAAAAAAATAGAATATCATGAAAAAGTTCAATATTTTTTGTCAATCATTTCAGAAAGTGAAACTCATACATTATATAGATTCATGAATGAATATACTGTATTGTGAATTTCGCCGACACAACAAATACATTTTCGGCGCGACGCAATTTGATTATATCACGTGTGTCCATGTAAAGTTAACACTTCATCTCCTCTCTGCAGGTAAGAGTTTTATACTGCAAAGTGAGAAAGAATGACAGTAAAGTGTTTATCCTTCATGTCAGCTCTCTCTGAACAAGCTTAATGAATTTACCATAAATATCACAATACGGGCGCACTACATTATATAGGGGCGGCTGGTTTTTACTACGGAGAAGCAAATGACGGCAGGATCCAATCAGGAGGAGGACCAGTGTCCAATATGTACCTACCCTTTCCGTTTTGATGAATTGCTGGTGTGTTTTGTGAATTGCTGGTGCGTTGTGGCAAATTGCTGGTGCGTTGTGGCTAATTGCTGGCGCATTGTGGCTAATTGCTGGCGCGTTGTGGCTAATTGCTGGCGCGTTGTGGCAAATTGCTGGCGAGTTGTGGCTAATTGCTGGTGCATTGTGGTAAATTGCTGGTGCGTTGTGGCAAATTGCTAGCGCGTTGTGGCTAATTGCTGGCCCGTTGTGGCTAATTGCTGGCGCGTTGTGGCTAATTGCTGGCGCGTTGTGGCAAATTGCTGGCACGTTGTGGCTAATTGCTGGCGCGTTGTGGCTAATTGCTGGCACGTTGTGGCAAATTGCTGGCGCATTGTGGCAAATTGCTGGCGCGTTGTGGCAAATTGCTAGCGCGTTGTGGCTAATTGCTGGCCCGTTGTGGCTAATTGCTGGCCCATTGTGGCTAATTGCTGGCGCGTTGTGGCAAATTGCTAGCGCGTTGTGGCTAATTGCTGGCCCGTTGTGGCTAATTGCTGGCCCATTGTGGCTAATTGCTGGCACGTTGTGGCTAATTGCTGGCGCGTTGTGGCAAATTGCTGGCACGTTGTGGCAAATTGCTGGCGCGTTGTGGCAATTTGCTGGCGCGTTGTGGCTAATTGCTGGCGCGTTGTGGCTAATTGCTGGAGCGTTGTGGCAAATTGCTGGCGCGTTGTGGCAAATTGCTGGCGCGTTGTGTGAATTGCTGGTGTGGTTTGCACTTCAGGGCCACCGTATGAATGACCTCTGTGTGACCCTTGAAGAAAACAGGTTTGATATGCATCCAAAAGTACTGGTAATAAAAGATGAGTAAGTATGCTCATAAGGATATAATGATCTCTTTACTAATTACGTTAATTTATACTTAATTAATTCATGATTTAGTCATATTACAGACAACCACAGGAACATAATTTCATGGCCATGGCATTTGGCACTTGGCATTAAGAAAAAATAAGACGTCATTATTTCATTTTTAATCCAAAGTCTACCTTTAACTGCTTTTGTTCCTCTGAATGACACAGTAATGAGATGTTGCCAGCAAAGACACACGAGGTGGCTGCTGCTGCAAAAAAAAGAAAAGAAAAAAAAAAGTGACGCACATGAATGTGGACGGCTGAACAATGTGTGACTTCCCAAATTAAAATTTGAGAATGCCAAAAAATTAATAACTGACAATCCCATTTGAATGCATTACGCTGTCAACAAGCCGCTGGGGGACATAAATGAGGAGAAATTAGCCACTGGACCACATGAGATAAGGCCTGTTAAAATCTGTGTATGGCCAGGAGGGCTGCTACTTAGACACACACACACAGAGAGAGAGAGAGAGAGAGAGACCTGTCCTCTCATTAATTTGACCTTTGAACTCTGACTTCTGTTTTTTTTTCAGATCTTTATTAACAACGAGAGAAATAAAGATACTCAGGATATAAACAAGACATAAAAATTAAAATGTCAGTTACAGTTACTGTACATTAAAATACATATATAAAAATAAAATAATAACATAAAAAGGCACATTGGGTATAAGGTGCTTACTTTTATACTATTCTGGGGTTTCTGAAAATAAGCTTTTAAAGTGTAACAGAGTGCGTTCACATTTCTTATTTGACATCAACTCTAAAGTATAAAATTTCCATTCGATTGTAAAAACACTAAAGTTAGGTAGGGATTTGGAAAACGTCATCTTGTGGATGTGGAATTTACCTATCAGAAGCATAACATTTGTTATAAAACATACTGTTTTGTTATTAGATTCTAATTTTGAGATAATATCTTTAGGTCAAAAAATGATGGGCTGTCCAGTCTTATTGAGTATGAATTTTTCCAAATCCCTCCAAATGGGCAAACATAAAATAAAAGTAAAGTTGTCTCTGGCTCATCTCCAAAACAGTGCACATTTCGCCTACATCAGCAAACCTGGAAATTAATTTATTACATGGGTAAATATTATGCAAAATTTTAAAATGAAGCTCTCTGATCTTATTTGAAAGACAGAATTGGAAGGGACACACACATGCTCTATCAATTGTGAATCCCAAAAGAACTTTAACTCTGACTTGTGTTTTTTTTCCAGATCTTTATTAACAATGAAAGAAATACAGGCATTCAGCATATAAACAAGATATACAAGATATACAAAGAAAAATGTCAGTTACAGTATCTATAGAATTAAATATATATATAAAAATAAAATAACATAACAAGGCACATAGGGTATACGGTGCTTCCCTTTATATTATTCTGGGGCTTCTGAAAATACGTTTTTAAAGTGTATGAGAGTGCATTCACATTTTTTATTTGACATCAACTCTAAAGTTTCGAAATAACATTTTATTTCTCTTGTGAAAACGTTAAAGTTAGGGAGGGATTTGGAAAACTTCACCCAGTGGATATGAAACTTTCCCATCAGAAGCATCAGATTTTATTACTCTGACTTGTGTTCTCAGGAGAGCAACACCTGGTGACGTCACTGTGGCAATTATACCATTGCAAACACACACATGCAACACACATAAAGTACTTGTGTTCGTGTGTGTGTGTGTGTGTGTGTGTGTGTGTGTGTGTGCAGGCTGCAGTGTGTGCGGATGGAGGCAGAGAGGGAGGGAGCGCAGAGAGAGTATCAGCACCGCGCAGCACAGAGCCTCAGTCACACAGAGCGGTCTGAGCGCAGAGGAAAGACGCGCTTTCCAGCTTTCCATCGCGCTCCGGACGAAAAAAAAAAAAACGACCAGTGTGCTGGACAGCGGTGCACGACAGACACACACACACTGAAGAACAACACAGTCAAGGACACATGTGAGCTGGGGGACTCTGCAGCAGGATTCAGGATTTTTTTGTTGTTTTTTTGCGCAAGACATGGCATTTGTTTGGAAAGTAAAACAACAATTTACTCTGCTGGCGACAACTAATTCACAAAGATGAGTCACCGAGGAGGTGATCGACAGCATCCAGAGGTTTTGTGGTTTTCTCAGGCGGGACAAAGTCCGGTAAGCTGCGCGATTCTCACCCACAGAGCGATAAGCGTCCCTCGGTCACCTTCTGAAATGATGTCTTGTGGCGACGTGCGTGGCGCGCCAGAGTGCGTGTGAGTGACTGACCGATAGTCTTTCTGAGAGAGAAAGAGAGAGGCTGGATATAAACAGCAGCCAGGCTTTCAGGCAGCCACAGCCAGACACTCCGAGCAGCCATCTCGCCTCTCTCTCAGCTCCTCACACCCATGCAGGATGCCCGGAGAGCGCCGGGGAGTCCTGGTCCAGCTCAGCCCGAGTTCATGACGCTCTGGGCGGCCTCGTCATGCGTCTCTTGCCCGAGCCCAGCGCCCAGTCCCTTCGGCTCCTCTTCCTCTTTATCTTCGTGATGGGGGTGACCCCTTCCCCGGCTCTCACAGCCGGCTGCCCCGACAGATGCGTGTGCGACGACCAGCTGGTGGTCCAGTGCGCCGGGCAGGAGCTCACCCTGTTCCCCAATGACCTGCCCCTGGCCACCCGGCAGCTCATTATCTCCAACAATCGCATCGGGGACCTTCCGGCGCTGCAGCTCAACTACCTGTCCGATCTGGTCTATCTGGACTGCAGCAACAACTCTCTGACCGAGATCTCCGAGTCCACCTTCGGGAATTTGCGGAAACTCGCCTACCTGGACTTGTCGTTCAACACCCTGCTGCAGATCGAGGACCGGACTTTCGGGCCCTTGTCGTCTCTGGTGATGCTCCGGCTGACGGATAACCCGAGTCTGGGGGAGATCCACCCGGATGCCTTCTCGGAGAACATGGCGCTGCAGGTGCTGGATGTGAGCCGGAACAACCTGACGGCCCTCAACATCAGCAGCCTGATCGCCCTGCCTGCTCTGCGGTCTCTGGGGCTCAGCGGGAACCCCTGGAGCTGCGACTGTGACACGGAAGACCTCTGCCTCTGGGTGCAGATAGAGGGCTTCAAGTTCCAAGGTGAGGCTGGAAGAAGTCTGAACACACAGTTGTTAATCTCTAAACACACACGAAAACCACTCAGGGTGATCTAAACTGTCCTAAAGGATCATTTTAATTAAATAAAGACTTTTTCTGGCAGTTGCAGCACAGATTAGTTGTAAAAAAATAAATAAATAAAAAACCCAACACATTCTGCCTGCATCCTTTTGCCAAAATGTGGCCTGTAAGCTCATACTATGCTCCTGAACGGGGTTCTGACCTCTTGCAGGTGGTCTCTTGTTAGTTTGGCTCGGGAAGCGTGATCCTCTCGCTGGCCAGTAAACAAACAGCTTCTCTGCTAAGACTGTGAGCCAAAGACGCTCCAAGGTCTTATCATTTGTTGTTGTCACATCAGTTCATTTAGATAATTTGATTGTGGGCGCTTGGTCAATTTAGTCCCTGATGGTGGGCCGCTTATTGCAATATATCTCTTCCTTCCTTTATTCTGTGGAGATGTATGCACACACACACACACACACACACACACACACACACACACACACACACGCTCAGAGTCAAGAGGTATAATGGCTTGACCTCAGAGTCAGAGCAATCTGAAGATTTGCTTCCCCTGCTCCCCTCTGCAATACAATCCTCTTAAAACTGCCCTTCACGTCTTAATAATGTCTCAAGTTTACTTGTGTTGCAGCTTTTAGCTGTCCATTCTTTACTGAATTTGAGTGACCCAAGAAGTCGCCAACAATGGGACTCTCAACGAGATGATCTTTGCTGGTAAATGTTAATTGAGCTCGGTCCTGAGCAGGTGAATGAGTTTAGGTCTTGTAACAATGTGGCCTTGCTTATAATAGCTGTCAGTGCATCACATTGATCTTTCTGCTTTGCCTCCTGAAGGCAGAGATAATGCAGAGAGGATGATTGTGTCCTTTTGTGCCTGTTTTTTCCCTCTCTGGCTAGCCTCTCCTATCTGCACACACACACGAACACACACACACACACACACACACACACACACACACACACACACACACACACGGCACACACCTGTGTGCTCTGGCGCTTCCACCCTCACACACTTTGGCCCGACAGTCAAGATGGTTAATGATGGTGCTCAGAAAAGCTGGACTCCTATGCTCCCATTAGAAGGACAACATGTACGTGTGGTGTGTGTGTGTGTGTTTGTGTGTGTAGGTGACTCACTCCAGTTAAGTGTGTGTGAGTCAGTGTGTGATCTGGAGGTTAGGAGAGACCCTAAGGCCGGGGCCTGTGGGAAGCAGGCATGGGATCAAGAGACAGGGAGCTCGAGAGGAAGGCCACTTGAAGACAGCAGCTCCCAGAGTTGTTATCTACACCACACACACTGCACTGAAGTACGCTTAAAAACTAGCGCACGCACACACACACACACACACACACACACACACACACACTTACTGTACACGCTCTGTTCTGCTATTCAGCCCTTACACAAACACATTTCTGCAAAACAAATCTGGACACATTTTCTGAGAGAAGTGCTTTTAAATGAGCACTCCCACAGAGTTATTGTTGTCCTGATCACAACTGTATTTACACTCACAGTACACTGTAAAAGTTACAAATGTGACCAGAGGAGTTAGGACTGAAATCCCTCACATCACTGTAACACACACGCTCCCTCTCTCTCTCTCTCCCTCTCTCTCAATTGGCTTTATGGGCATGACGTAACACTGTACATATTGCCAAAGCAAGCGTCAGAAAAGGAAAGCAATATTTACAATAAATTATTATAATTCTATTATTCATTTTAAAGGAATTAAGAAAAGAAAAACTAATAACAATAAAAGAAAACAATATTTACAATAATTGAATTACAATCAATTGATCATTCATACAATCTAACCGTCCCAGCAAAGAAGAAGAAATAAAAAATAAAAACAAAACAAACAACTCTCTCTCTCAGACTCACAAATCACATATCGATATGACACTCATAAACAACTCAGAATGCGGTCAAGTGTGTGTGTGTGTGTGTGTGTGTGTGTGTTTCTTTGGTCATGAATGCCCTCTGATCTGACTGCAGGGTTGTGAGTCTAATGTACAGAGATTCCAGCTGTCGCTACCTCTCAGTTTGAATATGAATCAGGTGCAGGCAAGTGTGTGTGTTTGTGTGTGTGTTTGCGTGTGTGTAAATCATCTTCACACAGTAAAACTCATTCAGGAGCTTTTAATAATGCTGGTGATTGTTACGTTACCCTCTGAACCCCACATATGTTTTCTTTCAGTAATCAAAAAATTCAGCAATTTCAAAAATACCCTGTTAATTGTAGAAAGAAACAGTAAAAACTGGCATTAATCGAAGCTTAAAATTGTGATATTTCTGTCAAAATCACACTTTTTTTCTACATGTCTAATTTAAAATTTACATTGCCAAAAGTAAACCGTTTGGAATAATTAGATCCTGTTAAAAACATTATATTCTGTGCTCCTCAGCGACACTGTTAGGCTGCTGAGACGAACGGTCACATGACAAATATTCACTCAAAATCTGTTTACACAGAGCTGAGAGGAGTGGACAGGAGAGCTTGTAAGAGGTTGTGTTATTCTGACTAAAAGACATTGTTGAGTTGTTCACACTTTCAGCCATGATTGTGCTGAATCCAAAGAGCTGCAAGACTTGTATTTTATATATTGCAGTGAAATACAAGGCCACAGTGAGTAAAATGTAAAAAGAGCAACAAAAACAAAACAAAAAAGCGCCCTGAAACAGGGTTTTCAGAGGATTAATAAGCATCCATTATAGCTGGAAAAAGCTTCAGATTGTGTTTATTTACTTTCTGGTTGAGTTCTGATGTGTTGTGCTGGCATTTTATTGTGTTTCAGTGCAGTGTTTCTGCAGTTTCACTTTGTCTGACACATGTCACTGAGAAAGGTCGACATGACTCGACTCTGACAGTCTTAAAAGTCAAAGTGTGACTTCAGAAAAAGCAGCGAGGTTAGCAGGTGCATTTAAGTTGTGTCTGTTGAGAAATAGAGCAATAGAAAGACACATGGGCAAGAAAGGGAAGAGGAAGGGGAGAAAAGTCACACACTAAATATTCTGAAAGCTTTCAGTCAACTGGTTGCTTTGTCTAATCCCTCCGGCTAACAACATAATGCAAACACATCTTTTAATGGGACAAATGACATTACATGAAATGGAGGTTCAAGTTCAAAAAGGGCAGCAACTAATCTAATTTCAAACACTTAAGTTATAAAAGGAGAATGGAAATGTGATTTGTATAATTGGCTCTATGAATATGGTTGACTTGACTTAAATATGTGAAAGAGTTGCAGCTACATAGTATTATCACCTGTATCTGCAGCTCCTCTCTGCATTATGGAGCTCTGTTGTGAGTTTCAGCTTGTTTTTTTAGCCGTCCGACTAACAACTTGACTGTTTTGATTTACTCTAATTCCTCTCGTACTGTTTTCATCTGCAGCAGGCAGCTGTGTTCACAGTAAAATCTCTTAAAATCCATTATACACTAACAGCTCAGCACCAAACAGCAGGCAAAAAAACACAGCTAGAGAGTGGCTGGTGAACATAGTGGAACATTTAGAGACTTAATACTGTACTTGCATATGCCAGGCGGCCAAAAACGAAACAGAAAATTATTGATAATGTTGCTTTGTGTCTGCTCAGGCATACTTTGCTAACATATTAACCATACAAAGCCATAAAATGTTGAGATTTTTAGCCTGTTGTTGTAATTCTGCACCTAAATGTCAAGAATAATAATAATAATAATAATGCAGCTTTACTTATTAAAGGATGAAGTAAAAAGTTAAAAAAAAGTTAATTTTTCCTTATTATTTTTCAGCATTCTCCCTTGACATATTTAATAATTTCACTTTTAAGCACTTTGCAGTTTGTTGAGTTAATTGTCTCACGTAACTTTAAATGCTCACATGAAGAAGACTCTGTTTGGCATTCGGCCTTATATGACCCTGCCTTGTTTGTTTTTATAGAAATTAAGTTTCACATTTTTTTCTTTACCTCATATCTGTCCTCCAAACACTCTGGAAACATACATTTCAACCTTGTCTCACAGGAATCCGTGGAATAGCCACGGAATCACTCAAATATCCGTGAAACTGACACGGATTTCGCTACAATGCAAGTTAATGACAGTCATATCCCGTGGCTATTCCAACATACAAAGTGATTATGTACATTCACTGAGTGAATATTTAGAAAATAAAACATATATTTCTCGCTAGAAATGTGATCAAAATCCATTTTTATGCAGAAACTAAGTCAAAATATTGATTTTTTTTCACTAAAAATGAGAGAACTGTCCGCCATGTTTGTTGTTCTGACCGCCGGGATCTTAAAAGTCACGTGACTTGGAACAAACCAATAGGAACAAATGTCCATGGAATAGCCACGGGATATGACTGTCATTAACTTGCATTGTAGCGAAATCCGTGTCAGTTTCACGGAAATTTGAGTGATTCCGTGGCTATTCCACGGATTTTGAGTTAAGTGAATCCGTGGCTATTTCACGGATTCCTGTGAGTCCAGGTTCCTACATTTCCTCTCTTGTCATAATAGAATTTCCTCTTGTTGAACGACCTGCTGTACTGAGTGTAGGTCGAGTTTGACAAGTGCCTCAGCTGAACACACAGAATGTAAGTGGCTTGTCCTGGGCTGGCAGAGTTGGTGCTCCAGTGTTTTGAGGGGGGAAAGTATTTCTGGCTGCCCGTCGGTGCCCTGGACAGCTCACAAAACCCGCGAGGCAAAGAGCCAAGCAGAGGCAGAGGGCCACGCATGGGGCAAGAGTTAAATATTCATACAAAGAGAAAGAGAAACAGAGGGTCCACGGGTTCAGCTGCAGGAGGAATGAAACGTTTTCGCACCATTTGAACTCGATTTATCCTCCTTAATGAAAGGGAATCTTAGATTACTTGAGAGATGAGGTGAGATGAGGGAATTGACTGAAATAGCGTTGCAAAAAGAATAGAGGACAAAAGGATGAGATAAGACAGAAAGGGCGGAAAAATTGGGCAAATACATTAAGATGGACTTTGCAACAGAGAGGAGGGTAAAAAAACATTCAGGGAACAAAGGAGTTAGTGATCGTCTGTGCCCCAGATCTGTCACTCAAATCCATTAAAACATTCATTATGACAAGGAGGCATCGATTCAATTTAATACAGGTAGACGATACATTATTTATCAGCTGGAACGATTCCTCAGACCCATCTGGTGCGGAGAAGCATATCAAATTCAACTGGCCTACTTGTGTAGTGTAGCCTGTATATGTTTTTATGTCTCTGTGCATTTTAGCGGCGGGAGCTCGAAAACCAAGATTGATGCGATGCTCGTGTGGGCGTGTTTGTGATGTGATCACCTGAGGCACAGAGTGCAGGTGTGTGAGTGAGTCTGCGTGCACGAGACTCTGGGTGTGTGTGTGTGTGTGTGTGTGTGTGTGTGTCCAACCAATATGCGAGCCAAGAGAATAAAATTGGAAAAGAGAGAGGGGAGAGTGCGAAGATGACAGAGCAAAAAGGGAGAGAAATGGAAGGACGTGGAGGAAGAAGAAGGAAATAGAGTGATAAAGGCTGAAGGGAGAATAAATGCTAAACGTGCCAGAGTGGGAATGAAAAGTGGGAGGTGATAAAAAAGAGGAAGACTGATAAGAAAAGCGATAGAGGGAAGAGAGGAAGAGAGAGAGCTGTTGTTATCTGACCTTCACTATCTCTCTCTCCACTCATCTTCTGCCAGAGGAAGAAGGGATCATATGGAGAAATGATGGAAAGGAGGATGGTGGTAATCTGACTAATGCCGTATTTGAGAGGAGAGGAATCAGAAGGCGTGTGTTATTCAGCCCTAGTGGATGTGATGGAGAAAAGGTCAGCTATTCTTAGTCTCCGCCATCCCTTGTATGATGCGTACTCTGAGAGGGGAGGGGCCTAAAAAAGTCTTATATCACGTCTTTAAAATGTGGTCGAGTTTATAATACTTTCCATCTTATATCATAACATTTCATTCTTAAAAATAAGTGTTGCATGTCTGGTAGACGGCAACATAGAAGAGTGGATCCTGTGGAAGAGAAGGTTGAGTTCCCTCTGACTGACAGCTCTGAGTTTATTGTGTATCAGACCTTTGTCAGGTGTCAAATTCACAGCACGAAACAACAACATCTTTATATGAAAACCACACGCTGTGACAACTGAGCAAAAGGGGAGCCAAATCCTAAATGCGTGAGACAATAATCACATCAATTATTAACATGTATAACCTTAGAATGAGATGATCAATATATATAATGTCAAAACTCAGTAAAAACTAAAGAAAGAAGAAGAAATATTTTGTTTCAGAACTGTAAGCATTGCAAAAAAAAGTTGTTGTTTTTTAAAAAACAAAAAATAAGTTCAAATAAGGAAGACAGACAGATTATGGCAGAGGTTTGTGCTCAAGTTTTGTTTCATGTTCATGTCTTTGATTGTTTTTTTTGTTTGAATTTGCATCCCACTGTTGTCTGCCAATCAAATCAATGCGGCATTGGTAGAATATTAATCAAAAAGTGAAATAATAAGTTGCATTACTTTGGACTTATTAATCAGAATCTTATTGCCAAGTTGGTTTTTTACACACAGGATGTTGCTGTGGTATATTGGTGCATAAGAACAAACAAAATACTTGAATATAACAGAGATTAAGGCAAGCAGTAAGAAACAGCAGCATGAATAGATATAGATATCAGTAGAAAGTCAGAAAAGTCAGAAAGTCAGTTAGCTGCTAGCATCAGTTAGCCGCTAGCATCAGTTAGCCGCTAGCATCAGTTAGCCTCTAGCATCAGTTAGCTGCTAGCATCAGTTAGCCGCTAGCTTTCGCTAATGACCGAATTTCACAACAAAGAAATAAGAGTTATCAGAACTATTGTCCCTTGTTTTGAACCCCAACTTAAAGATATAAGTAACAACAACTCACCAACTTGTTTTTGAGCAGACAACTGGCTTCCTTTGTTGTGCTAACTTACATTATTGCCCTAAATGTCAGTAATTTATATTTCCAAGTTTTACCACTGTTTCAGGCCAAAAAATACAAGTTGGCTTTTTTGCAGTGCAGATGACATAATGTGGCAGCAAAGTTGAGACTCATTCAACCAAAGATGCTCTGTAACAAAAGACAATGCACAGTCCCTGTCTCCTAAGTGGGTCTTCTTCCCTCGATTCCCAACTTATTGGCAGTGTTGTGAACATCAAGTTCATGGATGAAAGCTGACATGATGTTGCCAGGTCTGACGAGTGTGTTGCTGAGATAGAGGCAGAGACAGAGACGGGTCTCGTACAAAGTAAATTTTCTCCTGATTTGTTCATCCGAAAAGTACTTAGAAGATGTTAAACCCTTCATATGGCACTCATTGAAATACTTGCAAATTCCAAATTTCAACCCTAGAGAATATTGGAGGATATCGTTACACATTACACATTATAATGTGTAAAAAAAACATATGAACCCAGGGGAGGGCGGTAATATTTTGAGAAAAAAGTTTATGAGATTAAAGTGGCAACTCTACGAGAAAAAAAATCGCACATTTATGAGATTTAAAGTGGTGAATCTGCAAGAAAAAAGTTGTTTTTTCCCCACTTTTTTCTCGTAAATCTGCGACTGTTTTTGCACAGATTTGCCACTTTAAATCTCTTAAATCTGCAACTTTTTTCTTGAAATATTAAATATTGAAATATAATATTATTATATTATTATCATATTGATTGGTCAGATGTCATGGTGCCTGATCGTTGCTGATTAGCTGGAAGAAATCCATGTGGTTCTACGACCAAACAGAGAGACATGGGGACCTCGTTTAGATATCCACTGAAGTTACCAAATATAGTTCTTCGCCTGATAAAGGGTTAAAAGAGGAACACAGCCATAGTTATAGAGGTACAACACCAATAGGCAGAGCGGCTCTGTGGTGGAACATCATCAAAAAAAGCCAGAGGTGATTAAACTTCTAAGAAAAATACACAAAAAATGGGTCCAATTTATTTATTTTGGGGCAAAAGAATGATTCATCTTCTGTGCTCATGTTTTTTAATTGGAGTAAAGAGACTCTGGACCTGCTTCTAGTCTCTCTGTGAACTCGTGATGGGAATTTGGTCTCTTTTTAGTGAGCTGAATCATTTGGCTCAGGTCATCAAGAAGAGACGGCTCCTTCAGCTCCCACATGGCTCTTCATTTTACCACTTATACCTTTTATAATTCAGCCAAGTTTACCACTGTTTGGACTGGTTATTTGCATTTGAACACATATCACTTAAATTTCAATAAATTGCTGTAGCCAAATGCATTTACAGTTGTAAAATCCCTTGTTAACTCTCTAACTTGCTTGAAGAACCACTCTGCTACACAAAGCAGATAAAAATGCCTATAAAAACCTAAGCATGGACATTAAAAAAGGACAGCTATTGACATTTTTTAAATTTATTTAAACACACACACCTAACAAAACAAGTAAAGTACGGAAAAAATAGAGATTAAAGCAAAAATGTGCTTTGTTAATGCCAACTACTGACATCTGGAAAAAATATCAAAATACTTTTGGTATAGAGTAAAAATAATAATAAAAAAACAACATAATAAAAATAAATGTAATACAATGTGCAAAACAGCAGCATCCAAACAGTTTTAGTTCCTCACATGATTGGTTCACACAGCGTGCACGTGACACCCGTAGTCAGCGTCCGCAGCACCCGCAGGTACTTTTTCTAACGAGAAAAGTTTTTTTAAAAAGAAACGAAAAGAAGAAGCCGGCTCCCATCATTCACTTAACTCTATGGAGTTTTGGGCTATTTTGGTAATTCTGTCTTCTCATTTTGTGTCTTTTTTGGTCATTTTGTATCATTTTGTGTCTCTTTTTAGTTATTTTGTGTCTTTTTGTGTCATTTTTTTTAGTCATTTTTTTCTTTTTTTTAGTCATTTTGTGTCTTTTGTAAGTCGTTTTGAGTCGTTTTTAGTCCTTTAGTCCAACATAAAATGTGATTTGGAATCTTTTTTTTTACTTTCACAACTCTATCATGCTCAATAAAAGCCAGAACTTTAGAGGTAAATTTACATTAGGGCTCCATGCTGCTTTGTTTTTATGTCTGGATGTGATGAAGAAGTCATGATTTGGCGCTTTTGGAGACTCCAGAGGGTTAAAAGTTCGCGACCGACACATCACTATTGTGAACCGTCTCCGGTTCAACCTTTTTGCCAGACGATAAAGTCTTCACACACTTCACACACTATAGGGGATAAGGTGTTATTTTTGCACAAAGTCGGTCTGAATGTGGCTCAACAGTCATGACCTTGACTTCTGGAGGTCTTCTGACCTGCCAAAAAAACAAATTCATGCTTGCTGGGCTTTCTCTGCATCAATGCCTATTAAGATCAAATGCATAAATAATACTTTAGATCATATTTTCATCTTCCACAGGGAGGTGACAGGTCAAGGTCAGCTGCAGAGAGAAGCTGTAGCCCCCGTGTGTACAGCACCACCTCCCCCTCTACATGAGCCCACAACCATACTGATTACCATATGCATTGGCATAATTAATCTGCTTATAAATAGCTCTGTTCCCAGTTCACAGGACGAGCTCTTTGCCTAGCAGGGTAATACCTCACAGCTCTGATCATCAGTACATGTGTAATGTGAACATACTGTGTACATGCATGCATGATATGCATTAATTGAACCTGTATTTCTCCTCCTTCTGCATCTGTGGATGTGTTTGCATTCACACTGTAGTCTGAGAAATGATTGTTATTCCGCAGCTCATTGCTCTTTTATGTGTCGAGCGGCAGAATCGGAGGAAAACAGAGTGAAGTTCATGAAAGAGCCAGCGATGTTTTTCAGCGCCGTCTCGTCCTGACACCAGCTCCTCCTCCAGGGAGGTGATGAGCCCTGCTCCCTGTCACTGTGTCACTGCCGAGCTTGGAGACCATCCAGCTGATGATTTGACACGGAGACCGTATCGCACCGCTGCGGTGGCGGCGACTCATAGAGCAAAACACACACACACACGCACACAAACTTCTATCTTTGTGAGGACCCTCATTGGAACAGTGAATTCCCTTGCAAGGTTATAATAGTTTTGATGTTTCATTAGTTTTAGTTTTAATTTCGTTGTGAAATTTTTTTTCAAATTCAGTTAATTTTAATTAATTTTTAGAGTGAGTTTGCTAGTTTTAGTTTAGTATTTATTTTTTTGAAATGCCTTAGTTTTAGTTTAGTTTTTATTAGTTTTAGTTTTTAGTAATGGGGTATTTGTTGGGTGGGAGATTAAAAGAGGTCACAGTAAATTTTGCCTTTATTTCCTTTGTCTTATCCATCTTCATTATGTATGAAAAAAGTTGACAAAGACAAAAACTAAGGACATTTTCACTATAATTTTAGTTAGTTTTGTAACCACACAATACAGTTTCAGTTAATTATCATTATCATGTAACCTTTAACCCTTAAAACAAAGTCTGAAATCTCAAAAAAGCCTTTAAAGAAGTGAGGACCGGCCGAAATGTTTGCAAAAATCACTTTGCAAAAATGTCCTTACTCTGTTGGTTAAAAACGTGTTGTGGTCCTCACTATGTAGGAAGTACAAGAACACACACACACACACACACACACACACACACACACACACACACACACAGCATGCAGCACACCAACATCTGTGCTCACTGGATTCTCTTTTAGATAAAGTAGAAAACATCAAAGTGCCCATTCACATTTCCTGGAGAGCTCTGCGTGTGTGTGTGACGTTTCTGTAAGTAAACTAAAGTGCGTATTCCTCTGATTACTGCAGCTCATTTCTATTTTTGTCCTCATCACCCCTGGCCTGTGGTGTGTCACAGGGCTGCACAGCTTTATGTCCGGTCAGTGTCATGCTTCACAACAAGTCCCACATAGTGTCACAGTGACACCGCTGACCACAGCCCTGCTGATATTACCATAACACAGTGACATCATGCAGGGCAGAAATAAGACGGGTCTTAGCAAGGCGAGGACAGACAGTTGACGGCGTGCATTGTGTCCTGTCCTGCTGCTGGAGGAGAAGGCAGCGAGCAGACAACAGTGACATCCTGTCCAGCTACAGTCTGACAGTAACTAAGCACAAGCCAAGAGAAGGAATTTGTTGCCAAAGATTAATGTTCTGAGCAGACGATCTCATCATAAGAGGGCAGACTGGGCGCCATCCTGTATCCATCTTATGCTGCAGCATTTCCCAGCCAGCGCTTAAGTGGAAACTGCAGTGCAGCATGCATGCAGAAAAGTGTGAATTCTTCAAGGCTGCAGCCACTGTCCTGACTCTGCTGCGTTTAGACTGCACATTCAAGCTACATTGCAGGAGCAAAGAGGACACACACGTTTTTATCTTTGCCTTGCACCCGTTTTCTTACTTTAATACACTCTCTAACCTGAAAACGTCCTTTAGTTTCAGAGGTACTCGTCTCCTTCTGTTGAGTGATATTAATAGTGCTGCACATGCAGAGATTTAAAGGAAGTTTATGAGCTTTAATTCTCTATAGGCATACTGAATAGGATGAGTGCCAAGGCAAGTTGAAATGAGAGTAAATTTTAGTTCAAGTTGGCCAGCGCTGGCAAAGACACCGTCCAAACTCTCAATTAGGAAGTTTGGGGTTTCTTTTAAAAACACTTTAAAGACAGATTTTTCCAAAATCAAATGCTTTTAAATCTACATCTTTAAACCAGCGCTTCATATGCAGCCGCACAGAATCACACCTCACTGAGAAACGGGCTGAGGAAACTCAGGGATGCACGCTGAAAATGTCAAGGGCGTTCTGCCAGAATGATGTCTGAGTGGTTTCCCAGCCTGAGTGATGGGATGAAAACAGTGAGTGACGGAGAAACAGACGGTGAAGAGAGACTGAGCAGAGAGTGAATCATCCCGGCTGCCACCTTTTCATGTGTTCTTCAGTTATACTTAAATTATATTCTCTTATCTCTAATTATAAGAGGCACTCGTGAATTTCTCTCGAAAATGGAGTCTGCAAATGTTTGAAGGCAAAGGAAAATATATTTTCAGTGTGAACTTCAGAGTCCTTAATCCTTATGAAAAACCTTCTACCTACTACATATTCTGAATCAGCAAACACATAAAACAGCTGCACAGTTCACACGACTACATGCAAAGTTAACAGTCAAATCAAAAGCAAGAGCTTCTCCTTGCTCTCCACTCGTACTGTCAGCCAAAGCCTGCTCAACGTGTAAAACCCTTAACATATTTCTCCTCTAAAGTCATTTTAACATAGGAGTCTATGGGGATTGGTTCACCACATGTTGCCATTCGAGGAACTCATCTTTCTGCGCTTCTATGTTGTTCATAAAGTCTTGCCCTATAATTAAAAGTCTGTGTTACTGATTTACTAAAGACTTTCAAATTTTAGGCCCCGTTCACATGAGGACGGTCTGAACAGAAGACGCAAAAGTGGCATTGCGTCTTCACTTTTTATTCCTCGTTTAGACGAGCATTTTCGGGAGGAAATCTGCTGCATACGGTGACGCAAAAGTGTGTGAAATTCGATTGTATGCAGCCAGGCGGCATCACTTAAAGCGATAAGAGCATCTTTGGGCATGCAGAAGTTTTCACACCACGTATTTCCATCAGCTTCTCCTTCCACAAAGTTCTCCACCATCACTAGATCTCCCAGGTCTCGTTCACAGCCGTCTGGCTCGCCTCTGACGAATTGCTGCATCCAGAATGTGATGGAGGTAATTCCAGATCCTTCTCTGTTCACTAATACTATCTGTACATATCCTGTACATTTGGTGGAAAGACTCCTGTAAGTTTATTAGAGCTGCTAGAGCAGCTTGAAGGTCTGACGCATGGAAATAATCCCACGTTTGTTTATTTTCCTGTACTGGAGCATGTATGTGACGTAAACACATACGTGACGTGAGCAGATCAGATCAGAGTTTTGTGTCTTGTCAGTGTAGACGACACGCTACGGCGGAGCGGATTTAACTTTTCCACTTTGGAAGGTGGTTTCAGATTTTTGCGTCTTTAAGCCCCCAAAACGCCGTCACCGTCTAAACGAAAGGCACTTCCGATAAAATATTTTGACGTTTTCACCCGCGAGCGTCCTCGTGTGAACGGGGCCTTAGTCTGGTACTGTGGAAAATCTTTTGGTGTAAGCCCAATATTAGCCAGAAGATCAGTTCAGGGCATCTAAAACTGTGAGGGAAGGCCCAAAATGTTGTTTTGTTTTTTTTAGAGAAATTGTCCCAAGGACAACAATGGTAAGAGGTTCCACTTGGGCTTATGTTTTATAGCTTCAACTATATAAGCCAAATTCTGGTTGGAAAGAGATTTTCCCTGGCTTTCTTTTCTTTGAGAGGAGACCAGACAGTTCCATGCAGCCAAGAACTGTGCACCAAGTAGCAAGGTGCAGGACTCAGTGAGTGAGGAGGGACAGGTGAGAGCCAAACACCCTGAGGGACCTGTGGTTGTTGTTTGCTGCTGTGTGTGTTTGGACAGCCACTGCTCCAGCACCCAGCTATGAATGTGATATTGTACAAGGTAACCGACAGGAACCTTAACCCATTTAATCCCTCCGGTCACAATAGTGACGGTAAAAATATTTCTTAGTTATAAAGCTCTATTCCTGCAGAATATGTCAAACAAAGCTGCTCTGAGCCAATGGAGGTTCTCGTCCTCCCATCACATTGGAAATGTCCAGAAGTAAAAATGTTATGTCTGTTACAATAAAGTAACAATGTTGAGTTAGACCGATAACTGTTTTTTTTTTTGGTTTGCTCTATGTATCGTCCTCTCAGTATTCATATTGGTATAGTTGTATATTTGATAATGTAGGCCAAAGTCACACTAGAATCTTATTCTAGTGGCAATGTTGGAGACTACCAGTAACAGAACTCTACATTTGTTGATAACTGGAAAGGGAAATCATTTTTTATGACTGCATAGGAGAAATATGTTAATGTAGTCTATAAGTCAAATAAAAAAATCAAAATTACTTCAAAATTACAATCTGATGGGTAAAAACATCCCACCAGTCACTATCGTGACCGAACATAAAACACACTTTTTTTTTTACCTATTTTTACATGAAAGTCTTTTAAACTAATGGTTGATTATTTCAAAGGAGTACTAATGACACATGATTTGGATATTTTCATGTCTGGGAAAAATTTGGGATTAAATGGGTTAATGCACACACACACGCACACACACACGCACATGCACACACACACACACACACACACACACACACACACACACACGGGAAGAAAAAATCCTTACCCCTTTCCTGAGGCGAGCTTGGCAGGGTAATGAGACTGAGCAGATCAACTCGCCAGGCCTGACCGTCACAGATGGTGACAGAGAGCGACGGAGGGACGGGACTGATGGGTCCTCACAGAGAGGAAGAGAAGAAAAAACAGGCATTACACTGTAAAAAAAAAGATAAACAATAGCTACTCAATAAAATTGAGGCAACAGATTGCACGCAATGTTATTTATTTAATCTAACTACGCTACAAGTGGAGTTAATAACAACTAAACAGGAAGTGTTAAGTCAAGTCAAAGTTTATAGAGCACATTTAAAAAACAACCTCAGTTGACCAAAGTGCTGTACAGTTATTAAAATAGAATAAATCATACACAAATAAATAAAAACAATGAAAACAATAAAATACTAAAAACAGTGAAACAATAAAATAGTAATAAAAACTCAATCCAAAACAGAGTAAGAGATAAAAAAGACAAATGAAAGAGTAAAAAAGTAAAAAGAAAGCCAAGGATTCTTGCCTAGCTGGTGTCAATTAAAAACTGACTAATTCTATTGTGTTGGATTCATTCAAAATTCTCTTGATTTAGAATTACATACACATAAAGATTATATTTAATGTGATCAAAATAAGTAGATTCTATCTCAAACATTTTTATATTAAAGTTACTTAAACAACTGCCTCAAAATCAAGGACGCATTAATATTTAATACATTTTATCAAATGTATTAAGTAAAATGAAATGACTACAGAATAATTTATTACAGTGTAGGAAGTTAATTGTGATTTTAGAAATTATTTTCGTGAGTCTGATAAAAAGTGGATTTTTTTTTTTTTTGAGTAATATTTTTATTGCATTTTCCAACATAGACGAAAACAACAACACACTGTGGCCACAAAAAACAAACAAATATCTAACTACTTATTATGTAATACAGACAATACAATGAAAATGCTCCGTCCCATTATAATTGACAGTGATGTAGCAAATACACAACTGGAAAGAAAAACAATTTTTACAATAATCTTAATTTCCATTTCGGGAGAAAATGCTATTTTAAAAAGGAAAATTAAAGATGATAGTAAGTAAATATAAGTAAATTAATGTCCTGCCTTATAATCCAAAAACATCAGTTAGCCAGTTACCCTCATTGCCATCTACACTGTAAAAAAAAAATCTGTTTAATTTACGGTAAAATCCCGGCAGCTGTGGTTGCCAGAACTTCACTGTAAAGTTAGTGGGATTTCTACTGTAAAATTAAATGTAAATGTTATTAAAAAAACTGATTTCTCCATCCATTATACATGAAAATTTGATATTTTTACAGTAAAACTGTTTGTTTGCTACAGTTTTCCAAAGTGTTGTACTATTCCTTAATTTACGGTAATTAAAAGTATCCACTACGGTGATATGCAATTTTTAATTCTACGCCCTATTTCTAATGCAGTTTGACATTGTTTTACTCTAATTCCTACAAACATTTTTTACAGTGTATCATCCCTTTTAATACAATAGTTGTGAGTCTTCTGCCAGCATATTTAAAGAAGGGTGCCCAGATCTTTAAAAAAAAAAAAAAATCATCCATCTTACATTTAAATCTCTGTGTTAGATATTCCATTGGTAATAAGTCAAATATCACTTTGTGGCAGCCTCCAATTGTTGGAGGTGCATTATCAATCCATCCGAGCAATTTATTCTTTCGAGCAGCAAATGTGAGAATACTGAGCTTCAGCCTTCTTTGATGAGTCTCTTTAACCCATTGAGGCCTAAAACAGCTGGACAAAATGCCTGTGAAGTTTTTCTGAAAATTCAACAGAAGTGTCAACGCCTCCTACTAAATAATAGATTTTTCAGCCTCTGTAGCAGATAGAAATGAAATTCAAAAAGTATTTGAGAGCTTATAGCTGTTATATCTGAGCTCCCTCCGCTATAGTCGTCTTCCATTGCGACACTCCCACATGTATTCTCATTTTGTGTCTTTTTTTAGTCATTTTGTGTCTTTTTTTAGTCATTTTGTGCCTTTTTTTGGTCATTTTGTGTCTTTTTTTAGTCATGTTGTGTGTTTTTGTGTCTGTTTTTGGTCATTTTGTGTCTTTTTTTTAGATATGTTGGGTCTTTTTGTGTCTTTTTTTGGTCATTTTGTGTCTGTTTTTAGTCATTTTGTGTCATTTTTGTGTCATTTTGTGTCTTTTTTTAGATATGTTGTGTCTGTTTTTGGTCATTTTGTGTCTTTTTTTTGTCATTCCGTGTCTTTTTTTAGTCATTTTGTGTCTTTTTTTTGGTAATTTTGTGTCTTTTTGTGTCTTTTTTTCGTCATTTTGTGTCTTTTTTTGGTGATGATGAAAGTTCTGGAAAAGTCCCATGTTGCATTGTGACACTCCCACGTGTATTCTGATGCATTTCATTGGCCAAGAGACCAAAAATAGGTGGAAAAAACAACAAAAACTACAAATACTACAAAACGACGTATCTGCTTTCCCGGCTTTAATGGGTTAATATGAATACTGGGTAAACCGAGAAGCAGAATCTGTGGATCAGCATCGAGCTGGACATTAAAAATAAAATTAAGTTTGCAAACAATTTTTCCCCAGGACTCCTCAATATGGATACAGTGCCTATAGCTTCCCACCTCTACTTGACATTTGGAACACTTTTAAAAAGTGCAATTTAAAAAACAACACACTTGTAAATAGAACAAAACTAGGCCAGCACATTTTCTCTTCCAGTGGTGGAGAACAATCACTGAAGCGCCAATAAAGTCCTAATGCAAGTCTACATTCTTATTTGAAACACAGCTGGGGAGATTGTAGCAGTGACTCATGCAGACACTCAATTCATTTGATTCCTTGTTTCTAAAAGGGAGAAACAAACGAGTATGTTAAATAGAGGAAAGTCACTTTATTTTGTACACTTGAAACGCTTATTATAACCCATAAATCCAATTACCTATAATTTCACTCAGCATTAGCAACATAAGCGACAGTGGATCTCTGTAAAATCAATTTTTTCATATTTTTCCCATATTTACCATCATTTTTTAAATTTAAAAACATTATAAAAGGAACTTTTTAACCCTTTATCGGGCGAGGAACTATATTTGGTAACTTCAGTGGATATCCAAAATGAGGTCCCCATGTCTCTCTGTTTGGTCGTAGAACCATATGCATTTCTTCCAGCTAACCAGCAAAGATCAGGCTACGTCACAGGCGGTGAAACCATGACATCTGACCAATCAGTATGATAATAATATAATAATATTAACTTTATTGACCATGACCTCCAATGTAAAAATGAAAAATTTAGAAAAAAAATCTGCAAGAGAACAGTCGAGTTATTCTTCAATGACTTGTACAAGGAGAACTTGACTATGACGGCATATTAGGGCCAAGTATGAATAAAAATAATAGTAATATTTCGAGAAAAAAGTTGCAAATTTACTAGATTAAAGTGGCAAATCTACAAGAAAAAAAGTTGCAGATTTAAGAGAAAAAAGTGGGGAAAAAAGCAACTGTTTTCTCGCAGATTCACCACTTTAAATCTCATAAATCTGCACATTTTTTTCTCGTAGATTTGCCACTTTAATCTCGTAAACTTTTTTCTCAAAACAACCCTCCCCCAGGTCCGTATGTTTTTTGGAGGATATTACATTCTGGCTGTATGTAATACCCTCCAATATTCTCTAGGGTTGAAATTTGGAATTTGCAAGTATTTCAATGAGTGCTCTATTAAGGGTTAACCGGTTTCTTGTCTGAATGTTCATGTTGCCTCTCTTCAATGGAGGAAGTGTGCTGAAAGTGAATGAAGACGAGGAGAGGAGGAATAGAAAGTGACAGATTGGGGAAACCTCTGCCTGACCTTCCTCCTACTGTTAAAACTGGGCTGCAATAGTGTTCATCTCCAGCTTTATGTGTTGCTACTCAATAACTATGTTGGAGCTATTTAGTTCTTGTTAGTATTTAGTTGTCTGTTTCGTTTATTATTAACAATGAGTATTGTTTGATTATTCTAGACGTTTGTTTATTTTGATAATATTTTGTTTTGCTAGTTAATTGTTTAGTTTAATCTTCATTATTGTTTAGTATATTTAATTTACATATTATATTTTATGTTTTATGGAATTTGGGTTGGCACCATGGGCGCCTGATGTTATATAGGTAGGAGGGTAGGCAGAGGGCCATCATGCACCTGGGTGGACCTATGTTTTTTTTTTTTTTGTGTATTTATTTTTATTGTTTTCATAACAGAAAAATATATACAAATTATGTATACAAATTAGAGATAAATGGTGGAGCTACACAGAACAATATGTTTTGGTTTTTTTGACAGAGTTTTTGACATTAGACAAACAAAACAAGGGTATAACATAAATGGCACAGCAACAGAATAACACTGATTCAGTTTTTAGACATTAAATCAAGAAAAGGTTGCCATATTTTAAAAAAGATATCCTCTTTAGTAGATATTATGTACCTGATTTTCTCCAAGTGTAAAACATTTCCCAGCTCTCTCAACCACATTTCAAATGTAGGAGCCCTTTCAGATTTCCAAAACTGTAGAATTAACTTTCTGGCTAACAATGTTGAAAGGGAGATAGCCTTAGCTTCATCACTACTTTTTACACAATCTGGATTAGCCACTCCAAATAACACAGTGAACGGGTTACATGGATGATTAAGGGCCTTGGTGAAGAACTGGGCCTATGGTTTTTTTACCAGCGCGAAGATAAGCAGCAGGAGCATCCTGGTCTCACAGAAATCCGTGAAATAGCCACGGATTTCGCTTAACTCAAAATCCGTGGAATAGCCACGGAATCGCTCAAATTTCCGTGAAACTGACACGGATTTCGCTACAATGCAAGTTAAAGACAGTCATATCCCGTGGCTATTGGTTTGTTCCAAGTCATGTGACTTTCAAGGTCCCGGCGGTCAGAACAAAAAACATGGCGGACAGTTCTCTCATTTTTAGTGAAAAAATTAATATTTTGACTTAGTTTCTGCATAAAAATGGATTTTGATCACATTTCTAGCGAGAAATATATGTTTTATTTCCTAAATATTCACTCAGTGAATGTACATAATCACTTTGTGGTGAAGATCTCGCCAGAAAAATATGACTGTCATTAACTTGCATTGTAGCGAAATCCGTGTCAGTTTCACAGAAATTTGAGCGATTCCGTGGTTATTCCACGGATTTTGAAGTAAGCGAAATCCGTGGCTATTTCACGGATTTCTGTGAGATCATGTTGAGCAGGAGCCATGTTTCTTTGTTCTTTTTGTTTGCTTGCTGACAATGGATGAAATAAACCTTTGGATCTATCAATCATGCATGGACATCACCTTATTTGCCTGCGTACACCACACGCTCATGGTGCATCAGTGGCATTTTGATTAAGTTTGTTTTAAGTTTAATTTTGTTATTTTTTCGGACAAAATTGCCACTACAAACTACTTGCACAATGTCCCCTGCCTCCTCAATAACCTAATACCCACCTGCTATTTCTGCCCGGATGAGGGGAAGCTGTTGACACAAACAGATGCACACGCTCACTAAAACAGCTCCCTGATCCACTCGCTGTGATTCTGTGGAGAGTCTGCATAATCCTGACCTGTTATAAGTTCTCGGGGCAGTCATACGCGTGTCAAAACATCACTGCGACAGCATCAGCACAACTCGTCTCCTCAGATCTGAGACAAAGCCCCGTGGCGAGGCAATCGTTAAGTCAGTATTGATCAAGAGCTTATCAAACCCCTGCAGATACGCTTTTTTCCTCGACAGGCTTGTAAAAACCTTCAAAACACCAGCATGATTAGAGAGGTCTCTTTTTTTACAATTAACACTTGAAATGATGAAGACACTTGCAAATGACAAGGTGGAACAAAATGTACAAAAACATACTTTGGTGTTTTATTTTTACCTTTTAATCTTGTTTTTTTTTTTTTTTTTAACAAAATGACGCAAAACACTGACAACACTGTAATAAATGATCTGTAGTCATTTCATTTTACTTAATATATTTGATAAAATGTATTAAATACAAATGTGTCCTTGATTTTGAGGCAGTTGTTTAAGTAACTTTAATATAAAAATGTTTGAGATAGAATCTACTTATTTTGATCACATTAAATATAATCTTTATGTATATGTAATTCTAAATCAAGAGAATTTTGAATGAATCCAACACAATAGAATTAGTCCGTTTTTAATCAACAAGCACTTCCTGTTAAGTTGTTATTAACTCAACTTGTAACGTAGTTAGATTAAACTAATAATATTGCATGCAATCTGTTGCCTCAATTTTATTGAGTAGTTATTTTTTATCTTTTTTAAACACTGTTAAATTGCGTGAGAAATAAGCCATAAAAATTAAAAAATTGCCTATCACCGTAGTGGACACTTTTAATTACTGTAAATTAAGGAATAGTACAAAACTTTTGAAAAATTGTAGAAGACCCACAGTATTACTGTAAAAAATATGAACATTTTCATTTAAAATTAATGGAGAAATGCCATATTGTTACAAGGACACATTAACCCTAAAAGATAAAGGGACTTTTCAGTCTAAATTACAGTTTTTGCTAATATTTACATTTAAATTTACAGTATAAAACCCACTCACTGTAATATTTAGGGTGAAGTTCTTGCAACCACAGCTGCTGGTATTTTACCGTAAATTAAACAGATTTTTTTTTCTTTTTTTACAGTTTAGGAAGATCTAGGGTTGATAATAAAGAGAAAAAAATATGAAACAAAAATGTATCTAAACTAAAAAGAAATCAGGTTTTAATTGAGAAACATTTATTTTAAACCCTTGCAGACTTACAGTCAGAGTAATCTAATCAACCGACTAATCTTTCTCGGGGTTATATTGGGGTTACAGTGGATATTAGGAGAATAAAGTGCTTAAGAATTTGTTAAGAAGGATTTGAGTAATTTTTTTGTTATGTTTACTTTATATCAATGGTGGAAAGTAATTAAGTGTAATTAAGTATTTCTATGTTTTACTACTTTGAACAGCTACTCCATTTTGGAGACAGATATTGTAGTTTTTACTCCACTATATTTATTTGACAGCTTTAAAGGAATAATCCACAGACAAGTTTAGCAACACCATAACAATATGAAAGCATCTGTTTCAAACTCTCACATAACTCGTGCAGTATAACCCAAATGCTCAGTACTTTCCATCAGAGCATTTTCACGAAAAAAAAAAACCCTAATAATAATTCTTTAAGATTTCACGGTGAGTAATTAATGCAAAAATTGCCATTTTTACGTATTCTTTTTTTATTACTGTGCTGTTTAAGATTATTAATACAAGATGTAATCAAGTCTTATGTTGTGATATATTATTAAAGATTAGACTTCCCAGCGGTATATAAAGTAATTACAATTAGCCCCACCATTACTAAATGAAACATTAAAGTGATAAACATCAATACTTATAATCCAGTTATTATTAGTATCAGGGGTGCAGATGGGATTTTTGAACTAGGGGGGATGAAGCTGATGATTTCAACTCATTATCATTATCTCATTATATGAACTGTAGTGTAAACAACAACCAACATATTACATAAATAAAAAGAAGTTTGTACATGAAATTCCCAGTCCAGCCAAACAAACTTACTGACTTGACGCTCAGGATCCAAAAAATCTCTCCTCCTTTCTTCACCTTGAACATACTGCTGGGAAATTTCTTGTGTGTCAGGATTTTCTGAGACTATGATGGGGGGACCCAAACATTTTTGCCCTAAAAGCCTAAATTTTGTGCCTCTCGCACATTCTAATGCCACTTTTCCATCTTAATCATTGCATTTTTTTAATGAATTATTGTAAAGGAGAATGAGGGTTCTTCTATGTTTTATTTAAAGCGTCATATTTTGACAGTCTTCTTGCAAATTCTGAGGTGGACTCTGCTAACACATCCATGTGCTCTTATTTTGAAAGCTACATGTATTTGATTTATTTTGAAGGCGGGTCAAACACGTTCTTACCGTAACGTCTTATGGTGTGTTTAATTTACACTGACAGTCGGAAGTTGGAGGTCGGAACATCAAAGGAAATACTGACATTCGTGTAGACCTTGAACGCACCATTAGCCGCCGGACTCCCTATGTGCTCCAATGTAAATAATCTAACTAACGGAACATTAATCCTGTTTTACCGGTGATGTTTGTTGCTGAAAGTGGGGGGGACGGATCAGGATCACTATGAACCCCCCCCGTCCCTCGTGCTATCTGCGCGCATGAGCTGGGCTCTGAGTATTTGGTTTCATAATCATTTTACAACTTCCAGCTCCAGTTTTTTTTTCCTTGAACTGCGCATGAAGCCCTGGCAAGTAGTGGGAGAAGTATAGATCATATCTGAGTATTCTCGTCCTCCTCCCCCCATCACTCATTCCCATGTTCAGACCTTTGGCTTTATTGGTAGATGAGTGCAGTTTAATTAACATTGTTAACAGCAATAATCCATCAGTGCGGAGGACTGCAGCCAGATGCAGTCCTCTTCTTTCCCTCCTCTCATCTCATCATATACAGTCTATGGGTCAGACTCGCTGCTCTGCCCCTTCCTTTGACTGTGTGCGCATGCGCGCAGATGGCACTAGGGACAGGGGGGATATGTCCCCCCAGATTCTTAGTGATCCCGATCCGTCCCCCCCTGTCACCAACAAACCGGTAAAACAGAGGATTAATGTTCCGTTAGTTAGACTATTTACATTGCAGCACATAGAGCGTCCGGCGGCTAATGGTGCGTTCAAGGTCTGCACGAATGTCAGAATTTTCTATGTTGTTCCGAGCTCCAAGTTCCGACTTTCAGTGTTAATATAACACACCACAAGGCGTTACGGTAAGAACGTGTTAGACCCGCCTTCAAAATAAATCAAACATGTGTAGCTTTCAAAATAAGGGCAAATGGATGTGTTAGCAGAGTCCACCACAGAATTTGCAAAAAGACTGTCAAACCATCACGCATTAAATAAAACACAGGAGAACCCTAATTCTCCTTTACATCATTCATTAAAATATGCACACTGTAAAACCCAACTTGTTGTTTCAACTTAAACATCTGAGTGTTGATGCTGCAAAACAATTTTATGTCAAGACAACAAAGACAATGGAGTTAACTCAAATGAATCTTGATATTTGACTCAATATTTTAAGTTAAAATGACTTTTTGCACAGATCTTTGTTGTATTGAAAAGGGAAAATTAGTTATGATAACAAACACGCAGCATTGGGTTTTACAGTACAATGATTAAGATGGAATAGAGGTACCAAATTTAAGATTTTAGGGCAAAAATGTTCTCCGGGGGAGCATGCTCCCGAACCCCCCTACTTTGTTTGGGTCCCCCCATCACAGTCTCAGAAAATCCTGACGGACAAGAAAATACCCAGCAGTATGTTCAGGGTAATGAAAGGAGGAGAGATGTTTTTGGGTCCTTCATTGAGTCAGCTTCAAGTCAGTAAATTTGTTTGGCTGCACTGGGAATTTCATGCACAAACGTATTTTTATGTATGTAATATGTTGGTTGTTGTTTACACTACAGTTCATTTACATTTTTTAAATAAAGCATATTTGGGTTAAGGCATGGAGTGGAAAAATAACTCATTGAGTTGAAATCATTTGCTGTGTGTGTGGATGGAAATATTTCCAAATTCTTCCTCACGTCCGTGCACTTCTTTCCATCTTTCTTATTTTTCTGTGTCTCTAAATCCTCTCCCGTTCCAGTCCCCCTGTCGATCTCTCTTCCGGCTCTCTCATCTCTGTCATTGTTCCCAGCCTTGAAAAAAATTCTCTATTTGGATGAGTGCAAGTGCAATTAAGCATGCAGGGAGGGTGGGAGCGAAGGAGCATGGGAATTAGCTTGTAACAAGAGATGAAGTCCGATAAAAAAAAAGCAAAGCATACTGTATCCGCTCTTCTCTTATCTCTGATCCCGCCATTAGATACATACAAAGCACGGCTTTCTTTTTTTATAACACTCTGCATTCATACTAATTAATATACGTGAGGGTACTGTATATGCCAATGCTGCAAAGTCACTGTAGCAGAATGAAAACATGCAGCAGGACACGAGAGTTCTTGAGCCAGAAGCTGAATCATTAGCAGCTTCTGCAGCCTGCCCCGACCTTTGACCTCTCTGTGGCAATGAATCAAAAGCCATAAATAAACATTTAACAGTTTAGCTTGCTTGCAATAATAATATTAATAATAATTATTGTGCTTTTGCAAGCAAGCACACAAAATAACAATAATAACATGAGGGTGGCTTACTGGTAGGGCATATACATACATATCACTAAGGCTGAGTCGGTGTCGCAGCAGACCTGGGTTCAAAATACGGCCCAAAGTCCCTTTGTTGCATGAAAAAGAAAAAAACAACAAAAATAAATAAATAAAATGAAAAATAATAATATATATTATAATAATAATAATTATTATCACTATTATTAATAATAGTAATAATAATAATAATATAATAAGCTACTGAAAAAACAACAAAAATAAATAAATAAAATGAAAAATTATAATATATATTATAATAATAATTATTATTATAACTATTATTAATAATAGTAATAATAATAATATAATAAGCTACTGAAAAAAATAAAATAAATAAAATTAAAAATAATAATATATATTATAATAATAATTATTATTAGAACTATTATTAATAATAGTAATAATAATAATATAATAAGCTACTGAAAAAAACAACACAAGGGGTCAGACCCCGCTCCTTCAGACTTAAGACGGAGGTTTTTGATATGTGTCTGCTGTCATTTTTCTGTGAATTTTTTTTTTTTTACGTCTCCCTTTTATCTGCTGTTATTTTCAGGGCTCAAAATAGTTATTTTCTTCCAAATTCAATCAATTGGAACAGCTTAAAAGCAGCACTAGGCATTTGTTCTGTGTTGTTAGTCGTTGCCTCGCTGCCTGCCCCTCTGTCTGTAAAAGTGCACTGATGTATAACTCCATATGCAAAGAATCCATTGAGAGGGCTTGTAGTGTTTCTGGCTCCCCGTGTGGTCCACAGAAAGTCACCCGGCTGATTATCATATTCCTCATTATGAACGGCAGATGTTTTGTCAGGAAAAACACTCATCTCCTTATCTCTCTGCTGCTGCACACTGATTTGTTAGTGTATAATGATGTGCGTGAGGGGGTGGGAGGGTTGATGTGTCAGAGCCTCGCAGTCAAGTCTAGTCACCTTTCTGTGCATGTGTGTGTGTGTGTGTGTGTGCGAGTGTGCGAGTGTGTGTTCAGCATAATAATGTTGCCATGTCCTAGACACCAAAGACCTACATTACCCAGAGGAAATCTATAGTGTCTCACGGGATCATTTATCTCAAAGGTTATCACTGCATTGTTAACATGTGTGTGTGTGTGTGTGTGCCTGTGTGTGTGTGTTTGTGTGTGTGGGGGTGTGTCTGTGTGTGTGTGTGTGTGTGTGTGTATGTGTGTGTGCATCTGTGTGCCTGTTTGTGTGTGCGTGTGTGTGCGTGTGTGTGTGTGTGTGTTTGTATGTATGTTTGTGTGTCTGTGTGCCTGTGTCTGTGTGTGTGTGTGTGCGTGCGTGTGCCTGTGTGTGTCTGTGTGTGTGTGTGTGTGTGTTTGTGTGTATGTTTGTGTGTCTGTGTACCTGTGTCTGTGTGTGTGTGTGTGCTTGCGTGCGTGCGTGCATGTGCCTGTATGTGTCTGTGTGTGTGTGTGTTTGTGTGTATGTTTGTGTGTCTGTGTGCCTGTGTGTGTGTGTGTGTGTGCGTGTGCGTGTGCCTGTGTGTGTCTGTGTGTGTGTGTGTGTGTATCCTGGCTTCTGTTTTTGTTGTACACCTTTTTTCTACAGAGTAATTACATTTTTTTCTCCCCCGTGTCTCCCTTGATGCTCTGCCCTTCATCCTTAACCATATATACTGATTATTCTGTGCCACTGCCCTCTTTTATGCTATATCGCTCCTCATTAATCTCTCCTCTCTCCTTACTCCTCTTTTTTTTTTACCATCCTCTCCCTCCATTCCCGTCTCTCTCCTTCACCTCCAGACGAGGGCCAGACGGTGTGCCACAGCCCCTCAGAGCTGGCGGGCCAGCGGTTGGCGGAGGTGGGCATGCAGCTGCGGGCAGACTGCCACCAGGGCCTGGGCTACTGGGACTACCTCTTCTTCATCGCCATCGGCTTCGTCATCTTCTCGGCCGGCACGGTGTCGGCCTGGGTGATGGGCGTGCTCATGGTGCTGTACGAGCGCTACAGCAAGAGGAAGAGCGAGGAGCTGGACAGTGATGACGAGGACGACAGGGGAGGGATGGGTGGAGGAGGAGGAGGCGGAGGAGGAGGAGGAGGAGGAGGAGGAGGGGGGAACCAGGGGAACGGGGATCTGAGCAAGCCTGGCATGCAGGTGTGACAGACTGACGTGGGACAACATGAGGAGGGAGGACCTGAGGAGGGACGTGAGGAAGAGGACTCTGAGACCAAAGGCTCTGCAACGAACCAAGATCTGACTGTCTCTCTTTGTTACAGATTTAGATATTGCAATATGCTCTTCACCATATTGGACAGAAAGTGTGTGTGTGTGTGTGTGTGTTTGTGTGTGCGTGTGTGTGTGTGAGAGAGAGAGAGAGACAGACAGAGACAGCAATAAGGACGACTATGCCTTCACTTCAGGAGTACAGAATGACCTCTGAGATTATTGAGAGCAATAACCCCTTGTGCGTGCACACACACACACACACACACACACACACACACACACACACACACACACACACAAACACACACACTGCTAATCTCAGCACAGATACTCGAATGCTGGTTTCTCTGAGTGGGCGGACGTACCTGCATACTATTGTGAAGTGCTCTTGAGTAACATTCTGTAAATGATGATTATAACAAGATGTGTTATATGAGCAGCACACACACACAAATACACAAATACACACACACACACACACACACACACAGCACATCAGTACACATACGAAGGGGGTCACAAAGAGAGTGATGCCTTATCTCTGCTATAATAAAAAGGGAAAACTAGTACATTTCGGTATTAAGATGTGATTTTCCTGAACGCCTTAAGGCAACTTGAAACGTGAACAGTCACTGTTGTCTCCTGTAGACTGAATCTGTCCAGAAACAGGTTGATCAAATTATCTGAATGTAAAAAACTAAGAATGAACTACTTCTGCAACTCACTGCTGGGGGGCTTTAACATGTGAGTGTGGAAGTTTAAAGGCCCCCTGTGGAGTTTTTGGACCACTATTTCATATTATGGAGCAATGTTTCTGTGCTTTATGTACAGGTACATCTCAAAAAATTAGAATATCATGAAAAAGTTCAATATTTTTTCTATGGGCTGTTGTCAAGAGGAAGGTGAGAGACACCAGTAATGCAGTAAGTAATGCAGTAATTCATGCAAAAGGAGCCCAACCAAGTATTGATGTATAGAAATTAAGATACTTTTCAGAAGCCTTACATTTGTGTTTAAAATATCCTTTTTTTAAAAATTGATTTTATGTAATATTCTAATTTTCTGTGAGTTTTGTGTTTTCATTATCTCTAAGCCAGAATCGTTAAAATGAGAAGAAATACAGGCTTGAAATATTTCACTCTATGTGTAATGAATTTATATAATATACGAGTTTCACTTTCTGAAATAATTGACAAAAAACTTTTTTACGATATTCAAATTTTTTGAGATGTACCTGATGTACAAATGCTTTCAACAAGTGTGTCGGCTTCATGGATACAAACACATGCATTTATATGACAAACTGAATAAAAAAACATTAAAGTAAAACTCCACAGGGTATCTTTAAAGAGCAACTTAACACCTGCCTGAAAATGTTGTTTTTGTTGACGTCCAGTTGTTTTTACTTAACAATATGGCTCTCTAGGCCCAAAATTGTTTTTCTGGTGGGAAAACTAAAAAGTTCCTGAGACGTACGACAATTCTTAAGAAAAAAAAAGGTGAATAGCATTTAAGAACATTCTTAGGAACATCTATTTTCTTGAGTTTTTTTTAAACTAAGCATTTTCCAAAAAATAAAAACTACCAGTAATTAAAACTAGCAAACTCACTCTAAAGCTAACTGAATTTGAAAACAAAAATTGACAACGAAATTAAAAGTAAAACTAATGAAAAATTCAAAACTATTATAACTTTGGTCTGTTGAAAACAGGTGTATGGAAACAGTTATCTAGGTCAGCTATTCTCAACCTTGGGGTCGGGACCCCAATTGGGGTCGCGAAGTTGATTTCTGGGGGTCGCCACGTCAGCTCTGTCTCCACTGAGTTAAAGTGTTCATGTGTGAATGTGTTTTTGGTCACTTAATGTCTTTTTTTGATCATTTTGATCATTTTGTGTCTTTTTTTGTGCCTTTTTTTGTCATTTTGTGCCCTTTTTTTGTCATTTTGTGTCTTTTTTGGTCATTTTGTGTCTTTTTTTGATTATTTTATGTCTTTTTTGATCATTTTGTGTCTTTTTTTGAAAATTTTGTTTAATTTTGTGGTCAATTTGTGTCTTTTTTGGTCATTTTGTTTAATTTTTTGGTCATTTTGTGTCTTTTTTGGTCATTTTGTTTCTTTTTTTGGTCATTTTGTTTCTGTTTTGGGTGATCTGAACTGTGAGTGTGAGATTCTGTTCAGTGAGCGGGGGTCGCGGACAACATGCATGTTAAATTGGGGGTCGCGACTCAGAAAGGTTGAGAACTAACTGATCTAGGTGGTCAAACAGACCCGTGGGCAAAGAAACACGCTTTTCAGCCTGGTGTTAACTTACTTTTTAAGCTCATTCCCCTGATAAGATGGGCAGAAGAACTATTAATAGTGACGCTATGTGACTGTATCATATCTTGTGTGTACTGTTCGTGTGTCTCCGTGTCTCTGTGTGTACATACTGCGGTAGTTTCTCATCCGTCAGTCTGCAGACTACTGTAGTTGTAGAAGTGGGGCAGGTTCACTGTGGCTGCACACGAAGACAGCATCGGAGTGATTGAGTCGGTCGTACAGCTAACGATGACTCTACACTATGTGACTGGGAGCCTCGCTTCACTGACCTCATGTTACAGTCGAGCACATATAGGCTGCGGTCTATAGCCCAGCTGTCAGTGTGGAAGTGGGCCTCTGGAGCAGGATCACTGTGCATGTATGCGTGACTGTGTGTGCGTGTGTGTGTGTGTTTTAGAGCGATCAGGGAGCATCTCTGTGAGCAGCATGGACGAGTGATTCATGAGCCCGGACTGATCCCAACACTTCCTTCTCCATTGTGCTCCGCTTCCGCCTCGTCCGTCCGTCACGGGATAGATGGGCGGTTAGAGATGATAAACGACAAACTGCGTGATAGAGGTGGGGTGGAGAAAGAGCGGGGTCACCATCAGAAGCAGGAATTCATCCTGATTGATGCATTTAGCAGCTGTATTGAGAGACTGATTGATAGTCGGCTTTTATTCATTTTCTGAGATGAATGGCTCCAAATGCCCCGGATGAATGGGCACGGTTAAATGATCACTCTCCAGAGGGCTTGGCAGAGTGTGTGTGTGTGTGTGTGTGTGTGTGTGTGTTGCTGCATACATGCGTGCATGTTTATCGTTATTTCCAGCTTGGTTTATGATGGAGATGGATATCTATATGTGGATGCATAAGAGAGACAAACAGTTTTTTTTTACTGTAAGAGGGTAATTTGTAATCAAAATCTGCCACACAGGAGCCTGCTGAAGCACATCTTTACTGACACACAGTTCATACCTCACTCAAAACACACACACACACACGCACGCATGCACACACACACACACACACACACACACACGGAGACTTGCCAACATGCACGATAAATCTCAAGGGCACAGCTAAAGTCAGAGCCGCAGGCCTGAGAACATTAACACTCCTGTTTTGGTCTCTCTTACCATGCATCAGTACATCCACTCATCCTCCCCTCCATCCTCAATCTGACACTGTCATCAGCTTTCACACAATGCGGCCAAACACACACACACACACACACACACACACACACCTGAACCTATGATGATTTATCTGTTAAATCGTAAGGCTGTCATTATCAGATCATTTGTTCAAGGGGAAGCTTACGGGCTTTAAATGACCTGCAAATTGCTGGTGTCAATCCTTCTTACATTACGTCACGTTCATAAAAGGACGTTTGACCTACAAGAACGTGACCTCACAGCTACATACCCCCAACAACAACCTTAAAAACACAGAGCTTCCTGTTAGGAGAGAAGAGCGTCTCTTTTTTTTGCTCGGTTGAATGTCAGTTTTTTACGCTGCCGACAAATATATATAGAGCTGTTTCGCAGACAGAAAAAGTCAGTCCTTTACCATCAGCAGGTCAGAGGACAGGAGAGTCAGTCAGTCAGTGTGCGGAAAAGATGAGAGGAGTGTGTATGTGTGTGTGTGTGTGTGTGTGTGAGCCACTATCCTGGTGTTAACTCCTCACAGGACAGGCAGAATAAAAATATCACGGCTCTAAGAAGACGCCGGCTTGTGTTTTGTGTGCACGTGTAGGAGGTTATCATCTGTGGAGGAGCTAAAAACTTGTACACAAACATATTTACAGTGCCTGCTAGTTAAAAGGGTGTGCATATGTGTGGATTTTTTTTGTTTAGAGGAGTCACTGCAGCTACTAAATGCGCCTGCTGGGAAAAAAAAAAAAAGGAGTTCAAAGAAATCGACGTGTTGTTGCTCAGAAAATCATTGCCCAGGGCGGTGTTCTGGATGTGGCTGGCACAAGCAAGTGATGAATAAAAAGGAGGGGCTGCTTTGTAACTTCTCCCCTCCTTTTGTCATCTCTTGATGTGTGTGTGTGTGTGTGTGTGTGTGTGTGTGTGTGTGTGTGTGTCTGGTACACTCGTACATTATTACGCAGAGGGGAAAATATGGGCTGAAATATATGCCACCAGAAACTGAATTTTAATTTTTCATATTTGAATTTGAATTGCTTAACTTGAATAATTGCATTAAAAAACTTTTGCCACTTGCCACGAAAATGGAGTAAAACCAGGCGGCAACCTTCGTGTCTGAGCAGGGAGGCCAACCAGGAAGTGCCTTAAGCCTGCAATCTACCGAAAATTCCAGCAGGGGGCGCTAAGTTTGGCTGCAAAAAAAATCTGCCCATTCATTTCAGGGCAAAATTTGAAAACTTCTCACTTGATTTATTACCTCAGAATTTTTTTTCAGGACAACACTATGGTCTCAATCGCTAGTAAAAAGTCTTCTTCAAGACAATTTGATGTCAATAGTTCTAATAATGGCCCCATTTAGAAGAAAACTGAAGATAAAGAATCGTATGATTTGGGGCGGGGCTACCTTTGATTGACAGGTCACTAACAAGGCGAGCCGTCATCAGGAGAGAAGCAGAACAATGCGTATCCACGGCAACGAGTCAATAAAGTTATATATAATGTTATATAGATAGAAAAGAGGACGTTTAGCGGTTTGGTCTCATAACTTTGACCCTTTCACTGTATTTTCACTTAATGACAGTTTATTTGAACGTTTTGTTCATTAAATGTCTTGTTCAGTGTTTGGTTGGACTAACAGACACTCCAAGGAGTCGCTGTTTTTTGCTAGCCAAAACTAACATCCCAGTTAATGCTAACAATGCTAGCAGCGACTTCTCTCAGTCAGGTTGAGGTGTAGAGAGGCTGTAGTCAGTGATCAGATCCCTCTCGCTTTTGCTCTGCAATTGATTGCTCTGCCTCAACAAGTTGGTCGCAGAAAATTTTAATTTAATTTTGCGAACTCAATTTGAATTGTGAGAACTGAATGTTCAGTTTCAAACTAATAATCTACAATTACAATTCAGATTCAGTTTTTCGATGCAATGATTCAAAATTGAACAATACAAATTCAAATTATGTGATTCAAATCTAGTTTTTTTAAATGCAATTATTAAAGTTAAGCAATTCAAATTCAAATATAAAAAAATTCAACCTCAGTTTCTGGTGGCACATATTTCAGCCCATAGGGAAACATCATTGCAGAGACCGATCCGTCCTCACTGTACGTGTTTGCTTGTGAGCGAGTGCATGTGTGATTGTCCAATATGGGATTTCTAAGATTGACACAGATTCCGATAAAACCTGCTGATGTACAGTATATTATGTCTTTACTTTGTCGAGTTTTCTTTAGTTTTGTACATCATGAATCATAAGCAATAAAGAACATAAGGATGAAGAATGGATGAAAAGTAGTTTTCTAAGACTTTACTTATTAATACTGAGAGAGTGATTATGAATTCTCGTGCTGCACAGGAATTCTTACATGAATAAAAAACACAGCTAAATATTGTAAGGATTTTTATACCACAAGTACCGGAACTCTTTTAATTAATTATCTCAAAACACTTTTTCTTTTACACATACATAAGTGCTAATAATGAGTCTTGGATCATTCATTCAGGGTGTTAGCATTATCAGCTCATCACATTAAAGTTAAAAGATTTTCATGAAATCAAACCTGGTTTTTGATACCATATATGGTCAGCATTTTTTCAGCAGAAGCTATTCAATATATTTATATTCTGTAATGATCTTTCTATATTGTTGTTTCCATTATAAGTGGCGGACTCTGCCATTCTGATTGCCTACCTAAGCACAAGAGGTTCACAGGAAAATAAAGCATGCATATAATCCAGCTCATTTTATCTGATATCAGACTCACCGTTTACTCTCCTGACGCCGTATCAGAGCTGTGTTTAACTTACTGATAATGCTGAGTGAATATTTCCCACTGCTGCTAGTTCACATTAAAAGCATTCAACTGTTGACGCACGGGTTGGCTTTTATTGTGAAAGTTGTGATTCTAATTCACAAACTTCTTTCTTAAGACACAAGTTTGCTTTCACGTTTAACGGAACTGGAACAACAATTCAAATTGACCAGGACAATAAATAATCTTAAAGTCCAACTGAAATCATGTTCAGTTATACCCTTTTGTAGTTTAAAATAATGTTTTTCTTCTAATTATTTAATGGAATGAATTAGGTTTTTGGGGTAATTACCAGAAATGCTTCTTTATGCTACCTATACAGCAGAAGACTTTGAAAAGATTTGGAAAAGACTCCTTGAAAACTATCAGCTCACATCTAAAGACAAGTGTTTAGAGTTTTTAGTCTCACACTGAGATTTTAGACAGACTGTCAATCTTACAGGGAAACTATTTACAAGACTACAACTAGATTCTTTTAGCATTTTTTCCCTACCATGCAATTTTTTTTTAACCATCATGCTCTTAGTAAAAACTTACAAAATGTAGGAGAAGAAGCTTTTGGCTCCAGCTGCTCTAGTGTGTCCAGTGGTTTGTGTTGAAAAAACAACAAAAAGAAGAGAAAACGCCACAAAATGCCCTGAAAAAAAAAGCTGAAAAAAGGGTTTCTGTTTTTCTGACATGAAAAGTTTACCTTTTTTACAGTAAAAATAGATATAAGGAAGAATAAAGGAAAGGAACATTTAGAAATGAATTCATGATGTACATTTATGTCCTATTTAATTATAATGTGTTTAATTGAATAATTATATTTATCAGCTCTATCAACTTTCATTTAGTTAATCATACATTAATCATTGATTATTCATTACCTATTTATGTATACATTTATTTTTTAATTATTAACTGGGGCTCCTTACTGTTCTCTTCACTAAGAAACATCTAAATATATGACATCACTATATTTTTATTGAGGCATTATTGTGATGTTACTTTTTCCTGTGGAAGTGGTTTTACTGGCCGGTCTGAACCGGGGACCTTTCCCCGCTCATCTATTGGTTGCTGATTGTGTTACGTCACTGAGACTTGAGATAATATCAAACACGTTTGATATGATCCAAACCAAGACTAGGAAAAGACTGATATGAAACAGAGCAGATTGGTTTAATACTTTTTTCCATGACTGTACATCTATTTTTGGTCATTTTGTGTCTTTTTTAGTCATTTTTACATCTATTTTGAGTCATTTTGGGTCTTTTTTGATCATTTTATGTCCTTTTTTGGCCATTTTTACATCTACAGTCGTGGAAACATTCTTGATAATAACCAAAATCATTATGAATAAAACCATGTTGTGTTATGTCACTGCGACAAACCCAAAACTAGGAAAAGACTGATATGAAACAGAGAAGATTACTACCTTAAACGTAACCATGGAGAAGACGGGAGCACCGTGACTCCAGTAAAACTCCTAGATTTACTAAACACTTTCAGTTTTTACTCTGGGACTGGGGAAATCTTTTGGTGTTAGCCAGCTTTAGTCTCAGCTGGCTGCAGTTGGTTGTTGGTGGCTGGTGTTTGATTGACAGCAGCTGGCGTGCGGCCAGCCAGAGCTCCGGTGTTTCACCAAATGAAACAAGAGACAAAGTAAACAAAGTTGTGCAGCAGCCTTCACGTCATGTTGTTAGTGGTGTTGAAGACCACAGCAGCAGCTAAACTGACCCAAGTGACATTTACAGGCAGCATACATGTGCTGTATGTTCATGCTGTTTCAGGTGCTGCAGCTGATTAACTCTCCAGCCTTTAAACTGACCTTAGCAGTGAGCTTTTAACACTGAGTGTTTGTGTGCTGGCTAGTTCGATAAGTGAAGGTGCAGGGCAACATGTGCTTCATGTTGGTAAGTTAGATAAGAAGGAGGCGTTAGCAGGAAGCTAATGATGTCTGTCTGGCTCAGTGTGACTGTCTGCTCCGATAGAACAACAACACCACAGTGCACGGAAACAGTTTAACAGCGAGGAACTATATTTGGTAACTTCAGTGGATATTAAAATGGGGTCCCCATGTCTCTCTGTTTCGTCGTAGAACCACATGGACTTGTACGAGGAGAACTTGACTATGACGGCATATTAAGGCCAAGTATGAATAGAAAGAGTTGCAAATTTACTAGATTAAAGTATCAAATCTACAAGAAAAACGTGCAGATTTAAGAGATTTAAATGTGCAAATCTGCTCAAAAAAAGTTGCTGATTTACGAGATAAAAGTGGGGGAAAAACAACTTTTTGTTCTCACAGATTCACCACTTTAAATCTCATAAAACTGCACATTTTTTCCCGTAGATTTGACACCTTAATCTTGTAAACATTTTTTCTCAAAATATTACCCCCCACTGTATGTTTTTTTTTTTTTTTACATATTCTGGCAATATGTAATATCCTCCAATATTCTCTAGGGTTGAAATTTGGAATGTGCAAATATTTCAATGAGCGCCTTATTAAGGGTTAAATACTTCTCAAACAAAAACACAGAATAAAATGCAACTATTTTTAAAAAGTCCTATTAGCTTTCTTTCACGGGGCAAGTGATTTGCAGAGCAGATGTGGTGTAGACAAAAGAAATAGCTCTCTTTTTTTGTTTATCTTTTTTTTTTTTAGCTAACCTCAACCATTTATACATTAATTTAAGTTAATGTTACCCATTTCAACCATTTTGTGGCAAATAACAACAGTTTATCCGCTGCTTTGACTTATTTCAACTGTCTATCTATTCATTTTAGAGAACTATTTCAACCATTTATCAATTACTTTTAGCCTTTGTTAAAAAACATTTCTCCATTACTTTAGGCTAATTATTTGAACCATTTTCTTTTCCTCAAAGGTTTCAGCTGTATATCTTATATATACTTATTTTTATTTCTCAAGTAGTAGAAGTGATTTGCAGAGCAGATATATGTTTGCTGTTCTAGACAAAAAAAAAGCAATTCAATTTCGTTGGACTTTAAGGATTATACCATTAAGTGGCATATCGGTTGATATTGATACTCAGTCCCCAGTGTGTACTGGGTATGTGTTTGTGTGTGTGTTTTGCTGCAGTATCTTATTGTGGCACAGTTTCACAGATCTGTCCATGGTAAGAGCAATCTCAGCTGTGATTGAACGCACACACACACACACACACACACACACACACACACACACACACACATTCACGCACGTGTGCCCACAGTGCAAAGAGAAACTCTCGTAGACCTCAATAATCTCTAAGCCTCGGCTATATCCACCTCTATAAATCGATTTCTGGTATAATGGAACTGTCTGTCATGTGTGGCTCTACATTACTCAAACACACACAAACACACACACACACACACACACACACAGACACACACAGACACACACAGTCTTGTACTTCTATCTTTGTGAGGACCCTCATTGGAACAGTGAATTCCCTTGCAAGGTTATAATAGTTTTGGATTTTTCATTAGTTTTAGTTTTAATTTTGTTGTGAATTTTTGTTTTGAAATTAGTTTTAATGAGTTTTTAGAGTGAGTTTGCCATATTTTAGTTTAGTTTTTATTGCCTTTATTTCCTTTGTCTTATCCATCTTCATTATGTATGAAAAAAGTTGACAAAAATTAAAACTAAGGCCATTTTCACTATAACTTTAGTTAGTTTTGTAACCACACAAGACAGTTTCAGTTAATTATCATAATCATGTAACCTTTAACCCTTAAAACAAAGTCTGAAATCTAAAAAAAGCCTTTAAAGAAGTGAGGACCGGCCAAAATGTCCTCACTCTGTTGGTTAAAAAAACCTGTGCTGGTCCTCACTATGTAGGAAGTACAAGAACACACACACACACACACACACACACACACACACACACACACTCATCCACAGACAGGGCAGTGGAACAAGGGTCAGAGGCTTAGAGCAGGAAGCAGAGGCTCACAGATGACTTCAGTGAATGCACACATGAATGTTTTCACTCCCCTCTCTCGCCTCACAACTTTCCTTCCTCTCTTTATCGGTCCTCACACCCCGCTCCCACCTGCTTGGCTCACAGCACCCCACCCTTCCACTTTCTCTTTCTTTCCACT
This sequence comes from Centropristis striata, assembly GCF_030273125.1. Taxonomy (NCBI): domain Eukaryota; kingdom Metazoa; phylum Chordata; class Actinopteri; order Perciformes; family Serranidae; genus Centropristis; species Centropristis striata. The sequence continues at coordinate 4,691,757 of NC_081525.1, read as the reverse complement.
CCCTCCTTCCTTCCACCTTCATTTCAGTTGTGCTGCCAACTGCTCAGCCACTCCACTGGCAGAGAGCAGGCTCTAATCCCTCACACGTACGGCCCTCCAAACTCTGCCTGCTGGATGTTAGCAGCTTTGGAGATTCTGCAGCTTTTCCTCTGAGAGAGACAGGAGACAGGCGGACACACGCAGGAAGACAGAAATGGCAAATGTATACTACTAAGAACACAAAACCCCAGAAGCACAAGAGCAATGCTAGAGACAAAACATTTTGTGTTCACACAACCATTACTGTGTGTTTGTGAGTGTGTGTGTGTGTGTGTGTGTGTGTGTGTGTGTTTGTGGGGGTGTGTGCATGAGTTTGTGTGCTCAGTCTGATCCCGTTATTTCTCTGAGGGCGATGTTAGAGCATGAAGCACAGAGACCATCTAATGCAATAAGTCAATAACACATCCCATCATTGCACACACACACACACACACACACACACACACACACACACACACACACACACACACACACACACACACACACAAATTCTTGTACTTCTGTCTTTGTGAGGGCCCTCATTGGAACAGTAAATTCCCTTGCAAGGTTATAATAGTTTTGGATTTTTTATTTGTTTAAGTTTTAATTTTGTTTTCAAGTTAGTTTAATGAGATTTTAGATAGTTTGCCATATTTCAGTTTAGTATTTATTTTTTTGAAATGCTTTAGTTTTAGTTTAGTTTTTATTAGTTTTAGTTTTTATTAATTTTAGTTTTTTATGATGGGGTATTTTGCCTTTATTTCCTTTGTCTTATCCATCTTCATTATGCATGAAAAAAGTTGACAAAGATTAAAATTAAGGAAATTTTCACTATAATTTTAGTTAGTTTTGTAATCACACAACACAGTTTCAGTTAATTATCATTATCATGTAACCTTTAACATTAAAACAAAGTCTGAAATCTCAAGAAAGCCTTTAAAGAAGTGAGGACCGGCCAAAATGTCCTCACTCTGTTGGTTAAAAACCTGTTCTGGTCCTCACTATGTAGGAAGTACAAGAACACACACACACACACACACACACACACACACACACACACACACACACACAAACACACAGCACAAACCTTTCGGGGGTAAAGAAAAGCATTTTCTTCTTTGTGGACTCTTTTCGAGCTACTTCAGACAACTTCATGTCTGTAAGTTGTGCTTCACGTCGTCTAAACTCGCCGTTAAAAGCACGGCGGCCGCAGCGGACGAAGTTGTGATAACGATCACGCTCTCGTCTCATTTCTGTCACGAGGTGAAAACCACCTGTGTGTGTGGAATATTCAAATAGAAACAAAGAGAGGTGAAAAGTCAAAACTCAACATCTGTTTATGCATCACTTTCAGCGTGACCCCACTTTGAGAGCTCATACACACACACACACACGTTTTGAACACACATACACACACTTCCTAGCATAAAAGCCTTTCTGTAGATGACATTGTGTGGGAGCAGAGGAGAGTGTGGCTGTCAGCAGGATTCCCTCTGCCTGCTTGCCCTTGAATGGCGTTAAGGGGAGCCTGAGAAGAGAAGAGCATCACTTGATGGCTGCACAATGAAGGACAACACAGTCAGGATATGATGGTCATAGCTGCAGAGGATTTGTGAGACTTAAAGAGAAAATATAGTATTTTTTTGGGGGGGAGTTATTCTTTTAATTGTGGCCACATATATCAGGGTAAGCAGCACAAACCAACAATCCAAAAGCTTTTCAATTGAATAGGCTACAATTATTTACACAAGTCAATTTCAAATGTTTCTCTATTAACCCTCTATGGTACTCATTATGATGCCAGTTAGGAAAAAAAGAAGATTCAGTAGCTTCAACAGGGTACAATACATGACATTTTTAATTTAAAAACATTATAAAAGGAACTTTTTTTAACCGGTTTCTTGTCTGAATGTGGCCTGTAGGAAACATTGAAACATTGAACCAACGACCCATTGAAATTAATGTCTTCAACAGTCTAAGTGTATGAAACTATCAAAAATGAAGGTTTACTCACCTATCAGTAGGAATATATTTTTTTACCAGATGGTAAAGGGCCAGATATTATGTTTTGAGTGATTTTTTTGTGGCGGTTTCCTTTGGAAAAGTCTGTAAAATAGGGTTTCAATATGGCCTCCTGGAGGTCATGTGACAAATTAAAGCATTGCTATTGGTTCCCTATACTTTTCCCTTTTTTAAAGTATCGCATCACTCAAAAACATACATAGTATAAATTTGACATGCCAAAAATGGGGCAACACCGTACCATAGAGGGTTAATCCTAATAAGAGTCACAGTAATCTTATAGCATCCTATTGCATGAGAATCAAATAAGCCAGCGGTTACCAACTTTTCCCTATAAACTCACATATGCCTTCATCAGTTATTCTATAACTATTCATTATATAAACATAGATATTGTTATTTTTTTCATTCTGTATTTAGGTTGGTTTGGTCAGCAATCGTTTGAATTGAAGCCGAATGTTTAATTCACCATTTATCCATTATTTAAGGTAACAATTTCAACTCCATTTTTATCAACATTTTTTAACAATTTATCCATTAATTCTGGATAATGTTAACTATTGCAAATATTTTTTACATTATTGTGTCTAATAACAACCATTTATCCACTACTTCTATCTATTCAACTGTTTATCCGTTAGCATTTTTAACCACTTGTCCATTACTTTAGAAAATTATTTCTAAATTATATCCATTTTTAAAGCTTATTTTAACAATTTTCCATTACTGTGTCTAATGACAAGCATTCATCCATTACTTGTACCTATTTCAACTGTATATCCATTAATTTTAGTGAACCATTTCAATCATTTAGCAAATGCTTTTAACCTTTTCTCCATTACTTAAGTTGATTACTTGAAATATTTTCTTGAAGCCAACCATTTCAGCTGCTTATCCAATATGTTTAGTTGTTTGTTTCTACCATTTGTTAATAATTTTTTTTTACCTGTCTTTCTCCTGTATGTATATTCTTTTAATGAATCACAATTTGTATTTTTTTTTTTAGTTTTGATTAATTGAGCTACTCTACAGTATTTCTGCAGAAATACTCCCTGAGGTAAAAATTACCTGTGCTAAGCTATCGCTAATTAGCTTGCAGGTTTCATTAGCATGAGCCAGAATGGCCACAGTAATGAGAATAAGACACCAAGGCTAAAAAAAATACTGTATTCTTCTCTTAATATTGGTCATCCTACAATAGAAAAGTGCCCAGGGTGAATGAGGAGCTTTACTGGAAAGTGGACTGTGTGTGAAACAATCTAGTCAGTCGGTAGCTGTACTAAAAGGAGAAAATAATAATAATAATTGTAAGACTAGATGTCCATCCTAGAAGAGTCAGAATAGTATGATTAAAACTTGAAGTGAAGACAGTGTTTATATAATTCTATATTTATTAGCTTAAAAATTTCTGCAAATGAGCCAGAACTTAGTCTTAGTTCTTGTCCATGCTTCACGCTGTGGACAATTAAGAAATGACAGCCAAGCGCCTTTTTATCCACCATATCTAGATTGTGCTGAGGTCAAAGGTCAGGAGAGGGCTACAGACAGATGTTTCATAATTACGTGAACATGACACACTTTTTCTATACATTAGAGGCACACATGTGCATTCACAAACACAACAGCACTGAGCAGCAACATACCTGAGGGTCTCTGACCTACATTACATAGGGTGCACACACACACACACACACACACACACACACACACACACACACACACACACACACACACACACAAAGAAGTGAGGACCGGCTGAAATGTCCTCACTTTGCAAAAATGTCCTCACTCTGTTGGTTAAAAACGTGTTCTGGTCCTCACTATGTGGGAAGAACAAGAACACACACACACATACACACACACACACACACACACACACACACACAGCCTGGTAACAAAGCCTATCATCTTGGTTGTCTGACTTACAGTAGCTCTCCTTTTTCAAGTCTCATCTTTGGCTTTACACGCTCACACACACACACACACACACACACACACACACACACACACACTCGCTATTATTGTATGAATCTACTGTATGACTGGTGGTTCTGGCTATTTAAAAACTGCAGTAACTTATATTAAGTAACATTTTATCTTTTACTATTATTAAAATGATAGACTGATGTTTAACCAACGACTTGTTTTTTTACTTTTTCCTTTGAAACGTGTCTTCTTTGGGGGTCTTTTCCTGTGTTCTAAGTCCTGTACAGTGATGTAGAAAAAAGTCCACCGGCTACGTCAGCACATTGTGTGGATGGAGGGACGGAGGGAAGGAGGGCAGAGAGGTGATTGATTTAGCCTCTGCACCAACACCCTGGCACTCAAAATGGGATGGAGGGATGCAGGAGTGGGAGGGAAAGAAAGGAGAGGTACATAATGCTGCTGCACCTGCAACCTTACTCAAACCTTGTCACTTCTTCTTCACCTCTTCTTGTCTATTAGTGTCTTTTTCTATCTCACAACCTCCTTAATTCCCTTTTTCAGTTCTTCCCGCCTCCTCCTCCTCTGTGGCCCCGGTGTTTCTTCCCTCTCCTGTTTGCTCTTATTTCTTTCCCTCTCTGCCTCTCTCTCCTTATTTGTCTTGTCTTTTGCTCTCCTTTTGCTTTACCTCCCTCCTTTATCTCCTCTTGTCTTTTTGGCAGGAACGGCAGTTTTATTATCCAACCTCACCTCTGCCAGGATGGGTCAGATACTGCAGTGGAGCCTTCTTCACTTGGCACTTAATGTGGAGAGAGAAAACACACACACACACACACACACACACACACACACACACACACACACACACACACACATTCTTGTCCTTCTATCTTTGTGAGGACCCTCATTGGAATAGTGAATTTTTCATCAGTTTCAGTTTTAATTTTGTTGTGAATTTTTGTTTTCAAATCCAGTTAGTTTTAATGAGTTTTTAGAGTGTGTTTGCTAGTTTTATTTTTTTTTTAAATGCTTTAGTTTTAGTTTAGTTTTTATTAGTTTTAGTTTTTTGTCATGGGGTATTTGTTGGGTGGGAGATTAAAAGAGGTCACAGTTAATTTTGCCTTTATTTCCTTTGCCTTATCCATCTTCATTATGTATGAAAAAAGTTGACAAAGACGGAAAACGAAGGACATTTTCACTATAATTTTAGTTAGTTTTGTAACCACACAATACAGTTTCAGGTAGTTATCATTATCATGTAACCTTTAACCCTTAAAACAAAATCTGAAAAAAAAAAAAAAAAAAATGTCCTCACTCTGTTGGTTAAAAACGTGTTCTGGTCCTCACTATGTAGGAAGAACAAGAACACACACACACACACACACACACACACACACACAGCTGAGGGAGGTAGAGAGAGTGACACAAAGGAGGAGAGTTTATCATCAGGTGAGAGGGTTCAGCGTAGCAGCTCAGCTAATGGTATAAAATGTGTGTTTGTGTAAATGTAAAGTAGGTAAAGTGTGATTGTGCGGTGTGTGCTGCAGTCGCACTTGGTTAGCGGTGCGTCACTGTGGCTGTGGGCTTCCTCAGGAGGGATGGTAGAGCGGACATGGCATGCTGATGCTGGAATGCCAGTCCTGGTCTCTGCTGCCAGCTCCAAGGAGCCTCAATCGATCCTGACAGCTCAGTGTGTCACCAGGTCACACTGACACAGAGGCAGAAAAACAAGGACAAGGAGCCATTCAATCGGCTAAAACGTCTCCTCTTACCATTTGTAAGAACAAGTACGCTACAGTAGGAATGCAAAACCATGAGGCCAGTTTTTCCAAGCAAATCTTATTAGTATTTTATGTACTAGTGCAGTGCCCGTAGGAAGTATGTATTCGTATAGTGGGAGATTAAGTAGATTTTTCAATTCTGGCCAAATGAGGTTGTGTGTGAAAGTGGGATGTGCAATGAGGTGTAATACTTTTAATGCGTATTGTTAAAATACAAAGTGTATATTGGGTAATACATGGATGTACATTGAGATTTAAAGAGACACAGAAATAGTTATTTTAAGAAAAAGAAACTTAATCATCTAACATGGTTAGACATTTATACAGACACAGATATAGGAGGGAATAAGTTTACAAGCAGCACAAACAGATGGATGTGAATAATGTGAGTAAGGGTTATTAGGTGTGTTGTTGAATGTGTAGATTGATTGATAACTATTGTGTTTCATATATTGTGGCTACGCAGACCACTACAACGTCTGCAACTCCATAAAACGCTTACTTTTCATAAGGTACGCACACCATCCAGCACATACACATTGAACATTGATATTCGTTGGAAACATTTAGAATATTTTTGGAAAATTGAACCTTGAAGCACACTTTAAAACTCCGAAAGATAGGTAGGCTAAATAGACTTACAGATGAGATGAGTCAGGGTGGAAATCCAGAGTGAATTGTGTCACTGACCAGGTGTAGGCCTATCACACAATGGGGTGGAGCTCCCCTAAAAGGCGTCCGGTCGGAAACAGTGCAATGCCGCAACACGTCCTACGTAAATAAATATATTTTGAAAAATTAATTTAAAAATCTTCAATCAAAATCAAAATTGAGGATACACACCTTCGTGCTACAGTTTCCAATTGGGGTGTTTCCATTACAGTCCAATACCTGGAATGAGGCGGGTCTCACTAGCCAAAAGGCCCCTAATTTGAATATGAGCCGTCTTTTCACCCGACTTTTTTTGGGCCGTTTTTCTCCCCTGAAAAAGCCTGGTTGCTGATTGGATAGAACGCTAAGCAGGATGTGACGTAGTACTCGACGCCACAACAACACTCGCCATTTGTAAAAGCCGGGGAAGTAGCGAGTAGTCACAAGCGACAATAAACATAAGCCCCTTTCAGAGTGTGGTGCTGCAAATCCGCTATATTGCTGGAAAGATCTGCGGGATATTCTGCCCTTTCATAGTGCAGTCTGGCGTCGCGGAACAAGGTACACTGTAGCACAGTGCTAACAGGCTAACAGTTAGCTCTGTAGCAGTACAGTGTGTATGTGCTGCTGCTGCAGGAGTTGTTCCCTTAGCGATCTCTGTTTGTTTACAACAAGCACCAGACACTCTGTGCACAGTTAGTGATGCCGATTAATTTACGATCACAATGTTTATGATCAGTGGCAGATGTTGTGCACAGTTAGCGGCGGCAGCCACAGTTGCGTCTCGTGTGTTTAATCCATTGAGTATGTGATCACGGATCACGGTTGAAACTGTTGCTAAGTGATTATGCGACGATCGAAAAACCATACGTCACCTCCAGAGTCTCATAAATTTCTCTGAGGCCTTTTTTTTTGTAATGGAGACACGCTGAGTGAGTGGACATTTGAGAGGGCGTGGCCTGAGACTTTCCCAGCGACCATTTTTCCCCCTAAAGGAAACTAATGATGGCTTCTGCAATGGTTTCGTGTAACAAACCATCTGGTGTGTCAGGTTACAGCACGCAACTACATTTAACTTGATTTCTTATTTGTAATTAATTGTAAGTTAAATGGATATTCTAGAGTATTTAGTATTGCCTTTCACAAAAGTAAGGTAACTCCCAAGAGACATATTTAAGAAATGTTTTTTGCAGAATTGAAGGAGAAGACAAATATTGTGACTTTTAGTCCCTCTAGTGTGGCTCAAAGCTCCAAAAACACTTCTTAACTTGATGCAAATCCACCTTGCCACTGAGCAATGGCAGACAAATCTGCAGTCTCACAGAATGCACTGACTGATGTAAAAAGACACAGTACTGTTTGTGCCCCAAGCGGGACTGAAAATGATGGACAAATGTCCCCAACAGACCGAACAGTTTGGCTTTCTGACCTCGACCTGCTGACCTGCTGACTGGCTGTCTGACGGCAGCTCTCCCTCCAGGACCGACCCTATTGGACCAGAGAAATGAAGGGCCGAGGTCGGCAGGACTGGCGTGCTGCCTGCGATGTTATTTAGACGTCCTATAAAAACAGGATTCCCACACCTCACCACACCACACCGCCGGGAGAATGACGGTGAAAGGAAAAAAGAGAAACAAACTGATGTGAAGGAAACAGAGAAATCACACGCAGACAAAACTGTGTCAGGCTGAGTTCAGATCTAACACACAACAGGAACCAGATTTGTTTTCTTTCTAGATCTGATTCTCTTATCTAACCCCCCCCCCCCCCAAAAAAAAAAAAAAAATCCCACTTCCCCTTTTTACATTCAGTGGGTTGACAAAGGACGAGTGTGTATCTGTGCTGAGTGGCATGAGAAGGTGAACCAGCCTCAGATTAAAGCTCAGAATAGCAGCTCAGCGCTCCTGTAATAGAGCTCGTCTTCCTCTGAGAGTAACAGCTCATTACCACAGGACTGCCCCCAAGGACCCACCCCCCCATCACCAGCACCTCGTCCCTCTCAGCACGACCTCGCCCCTGAGACGGAGCCCCCACACCGTGACGCATATCTACGTAAAATACACACCCCCACCATCAACTTCTAACCTTAGTATTCTCAAAGTAACTCCCTTCTGCTTTTATGTTTTACCTTCCTCTCCTCTATATCGCAGCTGCCATCCTTATGTCTAATAACTGAGCCACACACACACACACACACACACACACACATTCTTGTACTTCTATTTTTGTGAGGACCCTCATTGCAATAGTGAATTCCGTTGCAAGGTTATAATAGTTTTGGATTTTTCATTAGTTTTAGTTTTGTTGTGAATTTTTGTTTTCAAATTCAGTTAGTTTTAATGAGTTTTTAGAGTGAATTTGCTAGTTTTAGTTTAGTAAACGAAGGACATTTTCACTATAATTTTAGTTAGTTGTGTAACCACACAATACAGTTTCAGTTAATTATCATTATCATGTAACCTTTAACCCTTGAAATCTGTCTGAAATCTCAAAAAAGCCTTTAAAGAAGTGAGGACCAGCTGAAATGTCCTCACTTTGCAAAAATGTCCTCACTCTGTTGGTTAAAAATGTGTTCCGGTCCTCACTATGTAGGAAGTACAAGAACACACACACACACACACACACCCCTCCAACGCCTCTGTTCCCCTCTGTCCCCTTGCAGGGTGGCTCTTGTCGACACCTTTCCTGATTTGGACGTTTTTGATGAGAATTCCCCACCTCAATCTCTGCTGTTTCCCTACTTAACCCTCCCAGGGGCTTCCCAGATCTGCTCTGACTGACACACACACTGACACAGACACACACAGACACACAAAAATGACTGGATCATGCTGGTTGTGATGCACACACAGGCATATAAGCGCACAGACACACACACACACACACACGCACGCACGAGCTTGCTTCGTTGTAGCCTTAATGAGGTCTCATCATGTCTTTTACTTTCTCTCCTCCTCTCTCTGCTCTCTCTTTTTCTCTTAGTCAAGTGTCATAATTTTCATTCTGCTGCCGCACTGAGGTGTCAAATTAAAACATTAGCCGAGACGAGTAATTGAACTCCTTTTGGAATGTAGATCAACATAATAAACTATTTCTCGAGTCCTGTTTTGACAGTTGCTGAGACGCTTCAAAGACATATACAAACAAACTCAGTCATCAATAAGTAGGTCTCTCTGTGAATACAAAGCATATTCTTTTCTTCTCTGTGAGAGAATTAAGGAGAAAGAGTCTCCCTCTGAAGGACAAGACTTGGATGTGGAGCACCTCTGTTTAAAAATATACAGCACATCCAACAAAGGTCATCTGATTTTGCACACTTGGCATCTTACGCATCCAAGTATCTTTATTTCTGCAGCCGCGTCCAAATGTGGAGATCAGCACATCCTCTCTGTCAGTCTGGAGTTTGGGAATGGGCTGTCAGCTGCAGGGTAGGCTATAACTATATAGTCAATAATAAGCCACAAATATAAATGGTTAAACTATTACTATTAGACATTTTGGAAAAAATACTTTTTAGCTTTCTTGCTGAAAGTTAGACAAGAAGATTGACAGCACTCTTTATCTGGAAAATTGAAGCCAATGAGGAAGTGCTTTAAACCTGCATTCTTTCTAATGGCCAGCAGGGGGCGACTCCACTGGTTGCAGAAATGTATCCTACTTCTCACTTTATTTATTACCTCAGTGAACATTTTCCTAATGAGTTCATAGTCTCAATTAGGAGTGTCAAGTCTTCTTCAATACAGCATGATATTCATTGTGAAAAGTATGGTCCCATTTAGAGTAAAATAGACAATAAAGCAGGGTTTGCTTATAACTGTTATCCCTTCACTGTGTTTTTAGGTCATGAAAGTTAACTTGGTAACACTTTACAATAACCATCATTTATAAATGGTAAACAGATAGTTTGTTAATGTTTAATCATAATTTAAAAACCATATATAGGCCATTTGGAATTGCAAATACATAATTTATTAATGTTTAACTAACTACATCATTTATAAATGGCAAATAGATGGTATTTTAATGTAAGTCTATAGTTACTTCACCATTAACAAACCATTAAATTATAATTAATATTTCATTAATAGTTTTAGTTGCAATCATTTTAACATTTTTAACACCATATTAAGTATATTAATGATTTTTTAAATGATTCATATCACTTTAAGAAATTGGTTGACATTTTTTTAAAGATTAAATATATATAGCACTTTGTTAATGTTAATAATTGGTTTATAAACCATCTATAAACATTATTTAGTTGGTTATTGTAAAGTGTTACTGTTAACTTTAGCATTTGTGTTTCCTAAAGAAGTCTTGTTCAGTGTTTAGTAATCTTCTGCAGCTCCACCTTCTCATCCAGATATATATATGGTCACTTCTTGCTCTAAAAACCAAGGTGGCGATGGCCAGAATGCCAAACTTGATATTGAAAAAATTTAGTTTTCACACTTTGGATTGGTACATATTAAACAAACTATATATTACATTGTTAATTTGTGAGATTTAGATGTGCAAGAAGGCAGATTTTATTATCTTGAGACAGAGCCAGAATAGCTGTTTACTCCTGTTGCAGCAGTTGGGTCCTACCTATTTGCCATATGGCAAGAAAGCAATTAACCTGTTATTGTTCAAATACCCTTTTGGTGGTTGTGGGCAGTGGATGTTTAGGGGGAGATAGCAGGTCAACAATAAATGTCACATAGAAGTGGTGACATCATCTGAAAGCTGAGAACCAGAAGATTAATCTGAGATGCAGCTCAGCACTGTGTGTCAAGTTGTTCTGGTCAAAAACATCTAATTAAAATGACTTAATGAATTATTTATTTATTTATTGAAGCCTATTATGGTGAATAAAGGGTCATAACATTAGGGTAACCCTAGTCCAACCCATGTTCAACTGAACCCAGAAGTTGTTGCAGCAATTTTTGGGTTGATACCATTTGTTACACATGTTTGGTGCTCAATAATTTTATTCATATCGCGAATGGATAAAAATGGTCAGAAATAACCTCCAGAATATAACATCAATATATAAAAACCTTTGGAACTACATAGAAGAATCCATGCTGAGATCAAAAACTTTGGTCATTTTGAAGATTTCTGTATTTTCAGCGATTGGATGACGAGCACCTCTGTTCTACAAACTGCTGATAAACCCTCTTATTGTCATTAAACCTAGGAAAACTGCTCATCCTCTGAATGCTCCAGGTCTCTAGTTTGTGGTTGTAAAGTTTCATGAGACTGTGATTATCCTAGAGGTCCCAGCAGCTCATTTTATACACTGAGGTCCAGACTCAAGAAATGTCCTCACTGCAATGAACTGGCTACTACTGATGACTAACATCATCCCACATGAAGAGAACTGGACTCACTGGATCCACAAGAGTCTCAGTTTTCCACTGATACCCAGTTTATGTCATTCAAAGCCTAAAGGGACCTCAGTATGCACACACATTCAAATACAGTAGGCGGAAATGGCAAAACTATGAGTTATCAGCATAAAGTAGGCATGTATGTATGTCAGAGGTCACATGACCACTTTGAAAATCGCCAAAAATAGCCTAAATTTGCATTTTCAACAACTTCCCGACATGGTACCCTAACATGCTTGGGCTCTATAGATTCATTAGATCTTCTAGTTTCATGGGATGTCATTATAGTTAGTCATATTATTTATACTCCTAAAATTGAGCCTGCTACGGCCTCCGGGGAAAAAAAATTGGCGTATCATTTCACCGGCCCGCCTGCGGGACTTCTGAATAGTAACAGGTTTTAAGGCTTCCAAAATATTCAATTCAATTCAAAGAACTTTATTTTTCCGTTAGGAACTTCACATGTGGAGGAGCAGCAACAATACAACAATACATACAATAAACAATAAACAAACACACATACACACGCACGCGCACATCCACACACACCATCAGCCCACACTAGACATATGGCAGATAATAAAATCTTTGCTGAGCCTAGTGAAATAAATAGTGGAGGGGCAATAAATAATAGTTAAAAAAATATATACACTACTGGTCAAAAGTTTTAGAACACACCAACTTTTCCAGAATTTAATTGAAAATGATGCAGTTTAATGTCTCAGTGTGCTCTGAAACTAATGCACATTTGCAACATTTAAAATTCTTTATTGAGCATGATAGTGTTTTGAAAGTAAAAAAAAGATTCAAAATCACATTTTATGTTGGACTAAAGGACTAAAAAAAGACACAAAATGACAAAAAAAAGACACAAAAAGACACAAAATGACTTAAAAAGACATGAAAAGAATTTAAAAAATGGACAAAATAGCCCAAGACTCCATAGAGCTAAGTTGTTAATCCACTTCTTGTTCCCTGAAAAAAGGCCTACTTGTATAATTCTGAAATGTACATTATTTGAGTTGAACTGCTTGAATTTCAATAGAAAACTGGAAAAATTGGGGTATTTCTTAAACTTTTGACCGGTAGTATATATAACATTACATGTCATTTAGCAGACGCTTTTGTCCAAAGCGACTTACAATAAGTGCATTCAACATTCAGCATTTATATAAAAAACATAAAAAGAGTCCAGGTGTTTAAAGAGAGAGGAGACAGTTCAAAAAAGGGGGTTCAGCCATTCAAAAGTCTTATGGATGCCGGGACAAAGCTTGACAGGGCTCTATTAGTCCTGAGTTTAGGTGCTCTGTATCTGTGGCCTGAGGGTAAGAGGCAATACTGGCTGTGTAGAGTGTGTGTGATGTCCAAAGTATTAAACTGTTGCTTGAAGATTTGAGTTGGTGCATATCTTTTAAAATGGAGAGGTGCTTATGGGAGTTATGGTTATTGAGCTGAGAGTTCAAACATGACGTAGAGGACCAGGAACAGCTTGAACAGAAGGCCTCACAACTGAAATGTATCAGGTCACATCCAGTGAGGGTCACCTGTTCAACCTTAAGAGAAGTGTGAAACATTTATGCTTACCTTACATTTTTGTCAAAACACAAATAAAGGATATATTCTCACATGCCTTTGCTGGCTCAGCACTTTGCGAGGCTGCTTAAAGTAGCTGTGTTTGTGTGATGGATGGCCTCCTGATCCCGTTCCAGGTAGAGGAGTAGTCTGACTCCTCTCAGGAGACAACTACATATAGCATTGAAGAGGAAACCCACTCAGAGGAAACGCACACAGCCGAGCAGGTCCGGCTGACAGCACAGAGCGCGCACGTCCGTCTGCTGCAGAAAAAGAAAAGAGAAGAACGTTTGAATAACCACAGCAGCACTCCCAAAGCAAAGTTTCCTCATTTGCTATCAGTGTCCCAGTCTCAGGAGAAAACCAGCACAAACTCACAGTACTCAGCAACTCCAGCCCATTTTCCTCTTCTGTCCACGACTGTGGTGGGCTGATGAGTTTGGCTGTGATCTTTATTGCCTCCCAAGAGAACAGAGAGAGCAGATTACACTGTCTCTCACTACTATCTACCTTGTACTTTCCTATCTTTAACAACCTCCCCAAAGAGATACACACACACACACACACACACACACACACACCAGCACAATGACAGCTACTATTGCACTATATATTTGGCTTATGTTTTGGGGGGAAAACCTGTTAAAGTAACACTTGACATCAATTTGTGACATGAGCAGACTTTGATCTCTCTCACATCACATCTTTTCCAGGAGAGGTGGGGGAAAGAGGGATAAAAGAGAGAAAAAGAGAGAGATTCTAAAAAAGCAGGGTCAGATATCAGAGGCTGCTGGAGGCTGCAGCTAAAAACTGCCATTTTTGGATCAATACAACAGAGCAGAATGAAAGATGGGAAGAAAGGGATAGGAGAGGAAGAAATAGGATTCTGTGTTTCCTCTCCTCCACATGGGCCTCCCTCTTTTTACAGAGATGTTTCGCTATCGATCCGCCATTAGAACAGAGTGTGTGTGTGTGTGTGTGTGTGTGTGTGTGTGTGTGTGTTCTTGTACTTCCTATATAGTGAGGACCAGAACAGGTTTTTAACCAACAGAGTGAGGACATTTTGCAAAGTGAGGACATTTCGGCCGGTCCTCACTTCTTTAAAGGCTTTTTTGAGATTTCAGACTTTGTTTTAAGGGTTAAAGGTTACATGATAATGATAATTAACTGAAACTGTGCTGTGTGGTTACAAAACTAACTAAAATTATAGTGAAAATGTCCTTTGTTTTCCGTCTTTGTCAACTTTTTTCATACATAATGAAGATGGATAAGGCAAAGGAAATAAAGGCAAAATTTACTGTGACCTCTTTTAATCTCCCACCCAACAAATACCCCATTACAAAAAAAAAACGAATAAAAACTAAACTAAAACTAGTAGTAGTAAACTTTTTTCATACATAATGAAGCATTGATACGCTAAAGGCTACTCTTGTAGCTGTAACAAGCAGCGCCGCTAGCATCAGTTAGCTGCTAGCATCAGTTAGCCGCTAGCATCAGTTAGCCGCGAGCATCAGTTAGCCGCTAGCTTTCGCTAATGAAATTCACCGCTTCCCCGCATTTCACAACAAAGAAATAAGAGTTATCAGAACTATTGTCCCTTGTTGTGAACCCCAACTTAAAGATATAAGTAACAACAACTCACAAACGTGTTTTTGAGCAGACAACTGGCTTCCTTTGTTGTGCTAACTTACATTATTGCCCTAAATGTCAGTAATTTATATTTCCAAGTTTTACCAACTTAAATCACTGTTTTAGGCCAAAAAAAAATACAAGTTGGCTTTTCTGCAGTGTATAAATAGCTCCCGTGTCAAAGGAATCACTCTCTGAGGTCTCTTTCAAGGTGGGATATAAAAGGGAAAAACTCTCAGTGATTTATCTGAAGTCGCTCTTTGAGTGTGGCTTGTTGGCCTGTAACAAAAAGGAGATGAGTTCTCCTCCGTCACTCCAAACGATAAGAGAGAGATAACTCATGACTGTAGGCAACAGTGCTGATGGATTTAGCGCAGTGAGAGCCATCATCGGGGAGAGCATTTGCATGCTGCAGTGAATTGCTTGTAAATAGAAGCTAGTCATATATCCTCCACACACCCACCCACCCTTCAGCACACACACAGTTAGTGACAGGTTACTGGCTCAGAAACAAGTCAGAACAGAACATTTATATGGTTACTAAAAAAGATAACAATTCCTTTTTCAAACTGCCTTTTTTTGGGGAAAGTTCTTGGGGTTTGTTGCCTGTTGCCATGTGTGGAAATTATAAGCAAATTAGACATGCAAAGTTCACTATAATAGTAGATTATGGCCCTCAGGGTATAGTAATAGCCTGAACGTTACTTTATTGCAACCAACCTCAAATATATCTTTGTTAAATTGTAAAGATCAAAACAAAATTTTGATGAATTATATGCTTTTGAACATTATATAAATACGTAAACACACACTACCAATATCTCATGCTGCAACGCTGATTCCATAATGGTTCGTTGTTGCCTCAGGGCAATGGTTGCATTATAACAAGTTTCCATTATTCAATTAGAAAATAAATTGAAACTATCAGAAATGAAGGTTTACTCACCTATTAGTAGGAATATATTTTTTCCAGATGGAAAAGGGCCATGAAATTCCATTTTGAGTGATTTTTTGTGGCGCCAAATGGCAAAGCTGTTTACTTTGGAAAAGTCTGCAAAAAAGTGTTTCAATATGGCCTCCTGGAGGTCATGTGACAAATTGAAGCATTGCGACTGCTTCCCATTGGTGTTCCCTCTTTTTTAAAGTATTGCATCACTCAAAAAGATGCATTGTAGAAATCTGACAGGCCAAAATGGGTATGTTGCCTGAGGGTAACACCGTACCATAGAGGGTTAACATATTGCGCTCCTCTTCATTGGTAAGAAAATCTCAAGAAAATAAGTTACGACATGTCCTTTTTGTTTAATTTTTTGTTTTGCATCTTCTCGTGTCATTTTGCGTCATGGTGCATTTCCATTTATCATGAATATCACCTGAAAGAGGATGAAGTATGATCATTTTAACTTTAAAACAAGACTAAAGTCCTTTTCACACATACGCAACAACCCTAAACGGATCAGCTGCAGGAGCTGTATGTGAAAACATCAACGTGAACACATCAATGTCTGAATCAGGTAGACCTGCCAGCTCCCTGTTACAGAGTCTGCATAATGTTCGATTGAGCTCATGTATGACTAGAGCCAGAGAATTCTCAGCATGCAGGTTGTTGATGGAATTTTTCTCATGTCACTGGTGCAAAATAGAACAAAGTCAAACACCCAAGGATGAAGAAGAAGGATACATTTTTTTTTTTTAAATAGCAATGAAAATGTCCAACTGAGGGTGGCCCGCTGGATCACCGGTAGACATTACCACTCAGGCTTAGTCCTGCATGTCCCCTTTCACAATGTATCTCTGCTGCTATCAATAAAGCCCAAAATGGCCAAAATAATAACCTAAAGGAAATGTCTAAATATCATTTTAAGTGGTATATACAGGCAGGATGAAAAGTATTAAAAAATGGCCAAAATAGCCCAAAGGGCTACTGGATTGGATTATACAGGTACATCTAAAAAAAATTACATTATAGATGCATTACACAGAGTGAAATATTTCAAGCCTGTATTTCTTGTAATTTTGATGATTCTGACTTACAGATAATGAAAACAAAAAACTCAGAAGAACACAAAACAGAAACACAAAACACAAAAACAGAAAATGAGAATATTGCATAAGATCAATAAAGAAAAAAAAGGACATTTTAAACACGAATGTCAGGCTTCTGAAAAGTCTGTTCATTCACTCAATACTTGGTTGGGCTCCTTTTGAATCATGAATTACTGCATTAATACTTGGTGGCATGGAGGAGATCAGCCTACAGCACCATGTTGCTTTTATAGCAGCCTTCAGCTCATCTGGTGTCTCTCACCTTCCTCTTGACAACAGCCCATAGACTCCTATGGGGAGTTTGCTGGCCAGTCCAGCCCAGTAACACCATGGTCACTGAAGCAGCTTTTGGTACCTTTGCCAGTGTGGGCAGGTGCCAAGTCCTGCTGGAAAATGAAAGCAGCATCTCCAAAGAGCTTGTGGAAGCATGAAGACTCTAAAATGTCCTGCTAGATGGCTGCTATGTTGACTGTGGACTTCAGAAAACACAGTGGACCAACAGCAGCAGAGGACATGGCCCCAAACCACCACTGACCCAGGAACCACATATTGAACTTCTTCACAATATTCTAATGTTCTGAGACACTGAGTTTTGTGTTTTCATTATCTCTAAGCCAGAATCATCAGGTTTGAAATATTTCACTCTATGTGTAATGAGTTTCACTTTTTGAAATGATTGACAAAAAATATTGAACTTTTTTATTATAGTCTAATTTTTTGAGATGTACCTGTACATAACAAACAAAGGACGGAAACCCCCCCAACAATTTTTGAGTTAGTAAATGATCAACTAAACCAATTGTGCACATGCTAACATCAGCTTTGATTCCAAACAGACTAAATCTGTGTTTTTCTAACACAAGTCCACGTCTCTGTACAGCCGATATGCTGTAAGTATCATATCAAAGCCATCTGTAATTTAAATGCTCACACTGGTAACTATTTTGTTAGGCCTGCCAGCTAAATGTAGGAGTAGGGGAGAGTGGTTTCTTTGTGTTGTGTCAGATTCAAGTGCTCTCAGAAGTGCGCTCCAGCTGTGTTCAGCACCGGCGCTCTATTTATAAAAGGTGCATTGAGGCGTGGGAGGGGAGCATTATGTTGTGTCAATATTTCAGATAGCATAAACCACGGAGTTGTGTTACTCGACTAAGTGAGTGGAAAGGAGATGTCTGTGCATGTAGTTACACACAAAAGACACGTGCGCGCACACACACACACACACACACACACACACACACACACACACACACACACACACACACACAGTGGCCTGGCCTATAATCGTACCTATTTAAAATGCTAATTTCCTCTCTCCCGCAGGTGCCTAACTGTGTTTGAAACTAAATTGCTCGTCATAGCAGGTCAATCTGAGCCTAATGAATTCATCTGTTCTCCCATTACACCTATCGATGCTGAATGGTGGACGTCAGGTGTGCAGAGTACCTGAGGGTTTGAAAGCAAAGCCTGCAGCCTCTACTTGCTTTCTCAGATGGATTTCCACAGCAGCACTTGAATATTTTAGTATTTGTCTTGGATACGCCTCTGACCTTTGACCATCTCCATTACAAGGGGCTATTTTACTGACACTAAACCACCAATCAGACCAAATCAACAAGTCACTTCTGCTTCTGGCTTTAACCCTTAATAGGGCACTCACTGAAATACTTGCAAATTCCAAATTTCAACCCTAGAGAATATTGGAGGATTTTACGTACAGCCAGAATGTGTAAAAACAACCATACGGACCCGGGGGAGGGGGGTAATATTTTGAGAAAAAGTTTACGAGATTAAAGTGGCGAATCTATGAGAAAAATTGTGCAGATTTATGAGATTTAAAGTGGTGAATCTGCAAGAAAAAAGCTTTTTTTCCCCACTTTTTTCTCGTAAATCTGCAACTTTTTTTCTTGTAGATTTGCCACTTTAATTTTTCTCTAAATATTTTCATTTTTTAGTTTGGATATCGGCTGAAGTTACCAAATACGTTTCTTTGCCTGATAAAGTGCAAGCACTGAGCAGGAGCAGCACTTAGTTTATTTAAGGGGATTTACAACATACATTACTCCGTGCATGTGCATGAAATATCGACTTAATAAAACTGGAGAACAGCCATACAATGTAGAGGAAATGTAGCTCTCAGGATGGAAATAATTAGCATACAAATATATCAACATGCATTTAAAAATTGTATTAAGAGTTTTCTGAGCCTGCAGCAATAATGCTATATGGCTGGGATGTAAAACACGGGATGCATGATGGTGTGGGTGGATGGCAGGAACACAGAAACACACTTGATGCTTTAGGCCAAAAAGTCTGAAGGTCTTCTTTGGTTTATCATGTCCAGCAGTGGAGTGGGATCTGAAATGCTTCAATCCACTGCATCTCACATCTAAACTCAATAAACACGCTCTGTTCTCGAGGCAAATTAGCGCAGAACAATTTAAACTCAACTTAGTAATGAGAAAAGTCTACTAACTTCGTTGTCAAACAAAGACAATAAGTGCTGCTATTAACTGTGTGGTGGAGCCCACCAACAGAGAGTAATCACAGGTAATAATAACGCAGAGTGAGCATAATTTTCCTCCACAGCCCGGCAACACGACACAACAAACCAGCCTCTCTGGGGGGCTGGAGAGATACGTGAAGAGGAGAAGTAAAAGGAGACGGAGGCAAGAAACAAGGGAAGGAAGTGCGAGGCCACAGGAGGACATCTGAAAACGTCAGTAAGTGACCAAAACATTTGCAACGAGGATCTTCGCCATCGTGTTAACAAGAGCAGAAGGAAGGAAAGATAAAATACACTGAGAACAAAAAGAAAGAAAGAAAGAGATGGATGAGGTTTCTTGCGGGCAGAGCCAAAGGAGTACGGAGCTAATCTCGTATAAGTGGCAGATTTAGAGTTCCTCGGTAGCTGTGATGTAATACTTAATGCGCACAGCTGCTATAAATTAACTCATAGTACCATGTGAGCTTTTACCACAGCAGCCCAGCGTTGCATGTGAAGGATGGAGCTAATTGCAATCATTCAGAAAGAAGCAGGAAGGAGCAAGAAAAGCCACTCCTCCGTCTAAAGTGACTTTAAGTATTTTATTCATTTTAAACAATAAATCAACACCCAGTTTTTTTAGTATTCAGTTCACTAGACCTCTTTTCATGCGTGTGTGTGGTTTAGCACACTTATCAACAGTCACTGGATGTGTTTATTTCTCTGCTGTGTGCAGTTTTGCAGGTGTGTTGAAAGCTGCTCAGCTCAGTTATTGGGTTGCTCTGAAATTGAGAAGCATCACCTTTCTAAATGAGTAAATACAGAAAGAAAGATTTGCAAAGATTGATTGAAACTACAGGTGCATCTTAATAAATTAGAATATGATGGGAAAGTCCATTTCCAGTACACGGCAAAAAAAGAAAAGTTGGGTGAACACAAAATTTCAAGGCAACAAATTTTAAGTTGGACAATTAAACTAAATATTTTAAGTTCTGTTTTTGAGTTTGCTCAACTCTGAATTCAGATTTTTGAACTTATAATTTTACATTGTAATAACTTTTAATCCTTACTTCTGCTAACTTCTGCAATGTGCTGAATTGGCACGATTGTAACGCCGCTATGAAATGTCAGCTAATGTTGCGACCACAATTTTGAGTTAGCATTGATACGCTAATTGCTACTCTTGGAGCTGTAACAAGCAGCGCCGCTAGCATCAGTTAGCCGCTAGCATCAGTTAGCCGCTAGCTTTCGCTAATGACCAAATTTCACAACAAAGAAATAAGAGTTAGCAGAACTATTGTCCCTTGTTGTGAACCCCAACTTAAAGATATAAGTAACAACAACTCACCAACTTGTTTTTGAGCAGACAACTGGTTTCCTTTGTTGTGCTAACTTACATCATTGCCCTAAATGTTAATAATTTATATTTCCAAGTTTTAAATCACTGTGTTAGGCAAAAAATACAAGTTGGCTTTTTTTTTTACAGTGTAGTTCAAGTCAAACAGCCCCAACCAAGTATTGAGTCATATAGATGGACATACTTTTCAGAGGCCAACATTTCCATATTAAACACACTTTTAAAATTGGTCTTTTGTAATATTACATTTTTTTTGAGACACTGAATTTTAGGTATTCATTAAATGTAAGCCATAATCATTTTAATTAGAAGAAATTAAATAAATCAAGACATGAAATGTTTCATTCTGTGTGTAATGGATCTGTATAATGTGTTATTTTCACTTTTTGAATTGAATTATTGACATAAATAAATGTTTCTATGATATTCTAATTCATTGAGATGCACCTGTATGTTTCTGATTGCACCAACAAATATTATATCAAACTTTTGATCAGCACACATCTGAGTGAATAGAAATGTGCCACAAAAGGCAGGATTGCTGGTATACTTGGCACAGTGTTACATCCATCTTATCATGCAAATATGGTCACTTCTGGCAGCCCAGTAAAAAATGTCAGCATTGTATGTTTCCGCAAACCAGAGATACATTGATATGAAATCGCACCCTCTAGTTTTAAACAAATTATATTATCATAAAATGAGCGTCACAGTAAAGCAGGCACCAACTTTTTAGCCTGTTCAACCTGTAGATAATGTTCCATACGTAAATAAATCACATTTAAAGGTCAGACTCTATGTAACCTCACTAACAGCTTCCAGTAGTACTTTTTTTTTTATTTAAACCTAAAAACTGATGTTTTTCCTAACCTTAACCTGTTATTGTTCAAGAACTTTTTGGTGGTTGTGGGCAGTGGATGTTTAGGGGGAGATAGCAGGTCAACAATAAATGACACATAGAAGTGATGAACATCATCTGAAAGCTTTGAACCTGGAGATTAATTTTAGATGCAGCTCAGCACTGTGTGTCAAGTTGTTCTGGTCAAAAACATCTAATTAAAATGACAATGAATTAATTATTTATTTATTGAAGCCTATTATGGTGAATAAAGGGTCATAACATTAAGGTACATTTTCTGAAGTCCAGTCAATGTTCAACTGTGTCCCATAAGTTGCTGCAACAACATGCTTCCACAAGCATTTTCTGAGTTGTCACATTTTTGTTTTAGTTTTTGTTTGGCCACAAGTTCGATAGACAATGAGGGTTTGAGAAAGGGAGAAACGAAGGGACTGAGTTTTGTGTTTGCATTATCTGTAAGCCATAATCATCACAATTACAAGAAATACAAGCTTGAAATATTTCACTCTATGTGTGATGAATCTATATAATGTATGAGTTTCACTTTCTGACATAATTGACAAAAAATATTGAACTTTTTCACGATATTCTAATTTTTTTTAGATGTACCCGTATAGGGCTAATTTCCTTGCAGCATAACTAAAGCTGACCTCCCACAGACCGAAACTGAACCACAAGATGTAGTGCTTACTTCAAAACAACCCAACTGTGTCCACAAAGACATAAACTTTATGTCATAAAGATTTTTTGTCTCCTGTGTCATCTTTAAACCTTAGAAATAAACTGCAGAGAGGTGCAATGGGTCTGTCTCTGCTTTAGGCCTATACTGTGAGACTCTACTATTTTTTTTTTTTTTTTTACAAAGGGTTAAATGTATCATGTTCTCAGGGGAAGAAAGCTAATCCAAAATGGTGGATTATGTAAGGGGAACCCGGGCTAATCCTTCTCTCCTGTTACACTGTTCTTTGATGGTTCGTTTATAGTGGAGACGATTAGGAGTCAGGTGAAAGAGCACACAGGAATAATGCTTTTCATTCGCCTTCACCATCCACAAACGTCAAACTTTATATACCGAATCAACACAAAGAAATGGATGCAACATGTGAAGTGTTCCAGTGAGTAAGATTACATACACATGTGGACATCTGTATCGCTGGGAGGGTGCTAGCAGCCTTTTCCACTACATGAACAACATGCCTTGTCATTGCCTGCTGCACATTAGTTACTAGCTAATCGTGGGAATGAGGCTCTTCTGTTTGCATGCCATGTCTTTATGTCCATCAGACTAAATGGGCTGTGCATGTTGTCATGTTTAATGCATGTTTGTGCCTGCAGGAGCTTAGAAAACATGAAGGATTATGATAAATGTGCATGAGATCCATCAGATTGTACTTGATTGATACATTTTTTTAACACTTTATACACTTGAAAGGTGTTTGTGCATGAGAAGAAAGGAAGGGATTTCTCATTTAATCGCCTGGTTGAGTCTGATAATGAGATAATCGGACAGCACTCCACCCCTCTCTCTCTCTCTCTCTCTCTGTCCTTGGCTGACCACTCACACTCCCATCCATTGGCCCTCCCCATTGGCCTCTGCAACCAGAGCCAACCACCGATTGGCTGCAGGGGAATTCTGAGGCAGAGGACTAGTTAATTATGCTAATCCACGAAACTGATAAGGAGACGGTTTTAAAAATTTAAAACCTCTGGAAACACACACGCACATGCTGAAGCAGTGTGGTTTAAAGAGGGGGAGAGAGGGAGAGAGAGAGAGAGAGGTCTGTGAGAAAATATGAGACTATTTTGTCAGAGGAAGTTCAGGAAATAGAGAAAGAGAACAGAGTCATAATTAAGCTCTTTCATGTTCTCATAGATGTCCATCTCATCAAGAACTCAGCGTTTCCCTTTTTTACCCCTCAATTTGAAATACCAAACAGTAATGTTGATATTAAATTGTAAATTGGACTAAATTCTCTGGATGCTGGACTTTTCCTCCCCCCACTCAGCGCTCAGTTCCTCCTCTGTTGCTGGTATGCTGCTGGCCTTTCCCCTCTCTTCTTGTTAACTGATGTCTGTGGGCGGATAACACTGCTTCACTGATCCACAACTCATGACACACCACTCATCTTTTTTTTCTCCATTTCTTTCTCATCTCTGCCTAAAACTATCTCTGCACCCGATAATTCTTGCTGTGCACAAACACATCATTACTGTATTTTTTTGGATTCTAGTGAGCAGCACCCAGTAGACTTTTAACATAATTTCTCCTAACAGGCTGATTTTAACCTCGTTTTGTTTAATGATTAGCAACCATACGCCAGCTCTTACTGGATTTAAAAGCACCAGTGCAGTGCCTGTAGGAAGTATGTATTCGTAAAGTGTTTTTACTGTTTTCAATGGTTCAAACTGATGCGGAAGAAAGGGCTTAAATCTCCGCTTAGCATGCTAATCGTTAGATAGCACATTACGCAGTATGCTGCACTAAAAGTACATTAACCTGAACCCAATTAGCTGATATACTATATTGCATACAAGGATCGCATATCTAATGATTATGGGCATTACGCTAAGCAAGATGAATGTCATCCCTGAATTACATAGTAATGCAACATAAGAAGTGAATAAAGCTAAATCTCTACTTAGCATGCTAATCGCGCTACAACAACGTCTGCAACTCAATAAAACACTTTTCATAAGGTACCACACCATCCAGCACATACACATTGAACATTGATATTTGCTGAAAACTATTCAAATATTATTGGAAAATCGAACCTTGTAGCACACTTTAAAACTCCTAAAGATAGGTAGGCTAAATAGACTTACAGATGAGATGAGTCAGGGTGGAAATCCAGAGTGAATTGTGTTACTGACCAGGTGTAGGCCCATCACACAATGGGGCGGAGCTCCCCTAAAAGGCGTCCGATCGGAAACAGTGCAATGCCGCAACACGTCCTACGTAAATAATGATATTTTGAAAAATGAATTTAAAAACCTTCAAAATCGAGGATGCACACCTTCGTACAATGCGCAAGCCACACATGAAATCTGAGGTCAGTCTGACTAACGGTCAGAGAGATATGAACTAAACACACACACACACACACACACACACACACACACACACACACACACACACACACACTGGTTTTCATAGATCACGGGGACTCCAGTTTTAATCATCACTTGTGGGGACCACCCTTTCTAGAGGTTGTCAAGAGCTGGAAAAAATTGAGTAAACTTGCCATAGCTTAGTTAACCTATACACGCCTTCAAACCTCTGAAATGATTAAGTGATTTTTTAAAATCAGACTTTATGGGGACATCTGGAAAAACCAGTAAACATGCTTTCAGGGTACATCATTCATATTAATTAGCATATTTCACACAGATTATTTGGTGAGTAATGGGGACCTACTTTTACATCAAACAATGAAAGGCTTCTTAGTATAGTTCGCTGGCATAAAATGCCCCCCATACACACACACACACACACACACACACACAGACTTCTTGCTTTAATAGATAGATGAGGATAGATTTGCTGTGGGACTAGTTGCTGCTCAATGCAGTGTTTTGTAAAACAATATCTGAGCGTCTGAATGTATCCCTAATGTTTTTGTTCATTGCCTGGGGACTCTGTTGAGGAAACAGTGTTGTGCTGTGTCCCACAAGAGTCAAAGTGCAAAACTGCCTCTGCAGTTCAGTAAAAAAAACACAGAAACCAGGAGAGCTCGGCAGTGCAGCTCTGCCTGCCAGAGATCGTGTTGCACTGTTAGAGTGTTGAGGATACTAAAGCGAGGGGAAAAGATGGAGCTGGATCATCAGTATCCCGCCTCTACTACCCAGCTCCCCATGTCTTACTGCTTCTTTCTCTGACACACAGCCTAAATGTTCCACTTCTAGATATCAGTGTATTCCAGGTACAGCTGCTGGAGCCCTCTTCCCACAACAACAGAGACCTGGAAAGCCTGAGAACTACTAGAGGGCTGGCTTCTCACTCTGACAGATTTCTCCGAAGAAAATTATCCCCCCCACCTTCCCAGAGGTATCAAAGGAGGAGAGGAAAAGAAAGGAAGAAAAAAAAAGTTTTCTGTTCCTATTATTTTCTTCCAAATATATTTCCTGTGGTAAACAGCCTGTAAAGACGGTGCCTCAAAACAACACAGTCCTCTTTTAGTTATATAATTTGGCCTTTTAGACCTAATACTGCCACAAAATGCATGATAATTGTAATGTTATATTAATGTACCTAAAGGGAATTAAGAAAAGTTGCAGAGTTAACTGACTTCAAGGCATATATACATTGAGAGAAAGAGAGAGAGAGAGCAAAAGAGGAGGGGGATAGGGGAGAGATCGAGTATCTGAGGGAGTATAATTAACTCCATGGTCTGCCTCTCTGCAGGCCTGCGGCATACTGCTCTAAAATGCTGATTCAGTACACAGATAGACAGAGTAGCACTGGGCGGGAGAAGGGGGTGAGGAGAGGGATGCAGTAAGAAAGAGAGAGAGAGAGGGAGAAAGAGAGAGAGGGTGTTTCAATGAAGAGAAAATGTAAAATGAAGCAATAGATTTCTCAGTGGGACAAAAAGTACCAAAATGATGAAAGAAAAGAGTAAACTGTGATGGCAGGAGCAAGAGTGAAGCTGCTTAAATTAAATCGATACATGAAAGATCCGTTATATAAGATTCACTTAACAGTAACAGAAGGTAGATGGTGTACTTTATGATGTAAGGCAGGTTATCTGCAGTCAGTGGATCACTTTATTGA
Source organism: Centropristis striata (assembly GCF_030273125.1). Classification (NCBI taxonomy): domain Eukaryota; kingdom Metazoa; phylum Chordata; class Actinopteri; order Perciformes; family Serranidae; genus Centropristis; species Centropristis striata. The sequence goes on along the minus strand of NC_081525.1, from coordinate 4,665,271 downwards.
GCGCTGAACATCTGCAGATGCTACGGAGACAGCAGTGCAAAAACTCAGCCTGCATTATCAAGAGAACAGCGACATCTAGAGGTGGAACAATGAACTCCAGCTGCACTGAGTTTCTACTGCAGAGCTGCTGATGAATACAGTTATCTTTTTTTTTTGTCCCTGTATATTTTAAAATGAAGAAGAGCACACTTTTTATGCTCCCTATACATCAGAAGACTTTGAAAAGATTTGGAAAAGACTCCCGGAAAACTATCAGCTCACATCTAAAGACAAGTGTTTAGAGATTTTAGTCTCACACTGAGATTTTAGACAGACTGTCAATCTTGCAGGGAAACTATTTACAAGACTACAACTAGATTCTTTTAGCAGTTTTTTCCTACCATGCAATTTTTTCCCCCATCAAGCTCCTAGTAAAAATTTACAAAATGGAGGAGAAGCTTTTGGCTACAGCTGCTCTAGTGTGTGCAGTGGTTTGTGTTGAAAAATAAAAACAACAAAAAGAAGAGAAGACGCCACAAAATGCCTCTCACAAAGCTGAAAAAAGGGTTTCTGTTTTTCTGACATGAAAAGTTGACTATTTTACAGTAAAAATAGATATAAGGAAGAATAAAGGAAAGGAACATTTAGAAATGAATTCATGACATACATTTATGTCCTATTTAATTATAATTGGTCTAACTGAATAATTATATTTATCAGCTCCATCAACTTTCATTTAGTTAATCATACATTAATCATCAAATATTTATTACTTATTTATGTATACATTTATTTATACATTTTAACTGGGTCTCCTTACTGTTCTCTTTACTAAGAAACATCGGCCCCATAAATCCCGCTTGTGGCCGTAAATATATGACATCACTATATTTTCATTTAGGACTGAGCTTACTAACATTATTGTGATGTTCCTTTTTCCTGTGGAAGTGGTTTTACTGGTTTTACTGGCCGGTCTGAACCGGGGATCTTTCCCCGCTCATCTATTGGTTGGTGATTGTGTTAAGTCACTGAGACTTGAGATAATATTGAACACGAAAAGACTAATATGAAACAGAGCAGATTGGTTTGATACTTTTTTCCATGACTGTACATCCATTTTTGGTAATTTTGTGTCTTTTTTTAGTCATTTTTACATCTATTTTGGTCATTTTGTGACTTTTTTAAAATCATTTTTACATTTATTTTGGGTCATTTTGTGTATTTTTTGATCAGTTTGTGTCCTTTTTTGGCCATTTTTACATCTACAGTCATGGAAACATTCTTGATAATAACCAAAATCATTATGAATAAAACCATGTTGTGTTACGTCACTGATCCAAACCAAGACTAGGAAAAGACTGATATGAAACAGTGCAGATTACTACCTTAAACGTAACCATGGAGATGACGGGAGCGCCGTGACTCCAGTAAAACTCCTAGATTTACTAAAGACTTTCAGTTTTTAGTCTGGGACTGGGAAAATCTTTTGGTGTAAGCCAGCGTTACTCTCACACTGCTTGATGTTGCTGAGTTCATGAATTGACCTGCTATGATGAGAAAGAAAGAGATACAGCTCTGTGTCCTGGGTCACAGAGAGGTTAGTCACAGTTGAAAGTAGTCAGTCTGTCAGCAGGCTGGGTGGGCAGAGGCCACACACACACACACACACACACACACACACACATCTATAATGCATCAAGCGGAGTGTCAGGTAAACTGGAGACAAGGTCAAAACAATGGAGCCAATAAACACTGGAGAGAGACGAGATGGATGGATAACACAAATACTTTTGATTCGCGGAATACCACAAAAACATGCATTGATCATTATGAAACCAGGGTAACACTTTACAATAACCAACTAAGTGATGTTTATAGATGGTTTATAGACCAATTATTAACCATTTACAAAGTGCTATATACATATTTAATCTTTAAATGTTTTAAACCAATTTCTTAAAGGTATATTAATTATTTAAAAACCATTAACATATTTAATATGGTGTTAAAAATGTTAAAATGAGTGCAACTAAAACTATTGATAAACTATTAATTATAATTTAATTTTTTGTTAATGGTAACTATAAATTTACATTAATATACCATCTATTTGCCATTTATAAATGATGTTGTTAAACATTAATAAATTATGTATTCACCATTCTAAATGGCCTATATACAGTTTATAAATGATGACATTAAACATTAATAATCTGTTTACCATTTATAAATGATGGTTATTGTAAAGTGTTACCAAAACCAGATATCTAATCATCATATTAGTCAGGTGCAAATATGGTTTAACCCTAAAAAAAATCTAACAAAAGGCTTCTCAGTGGTTTACAGCAGTATCAAATGTACTTAAAAACATACTAAACGTTTACAGATTTTTTACTCCAAGAAATGCCCCATTATCAAACTGGTGGCCGCCAGGTCTTTAAAATGACCATTACTCCTTCTTGTCAGGCGGCTGAGCTAAAAAAAAAAGTGCCACATTTTTTCAACATGCTCTTTATCACCATACGTTTCGATTTTTGATGGGAGCCACTTCATCAAGATTGTGGATCGGAGATGGCAGCCATATAAAATCTATGAGAACCAGTATATCTTCCAAGCCACTTAGAAGGTCAATCTTGGTGTCAAAATCTACATTTTCTGGGTCAAAAAATCCATTAAAGCTATTGAGAATATCACTAGATGATTATTTGATCATATAGATATGTTCATTTTGGCCATGTATTTACATAATTTCCAACTCAGTTCCTAAGACTTCGGACATATATTAATATAGGTAATTTCCAGTACACTGAAAAATGAATAGCTTGCATAAATTTAACTACAAGTAGATTTCTGTTTTTAAGTTACAATATGGATAAAATATAAGAACGACTAATGCCATTATGGATTCTGCTCGTTGGTCCAATTCTTCACTGATTTCATTATTGACTCCTGATCAATTTTTCATTAAATGAGAACGTTTTGGATCGTTTCTTTCTCTCTGCCGTGATTCCATCTTGTTGCAAGTTTACAGCAGCATCATTTTTTCTGAAATGCACAACTGTCAGAAAAACATGTTGACATTGATTAAACTATCGATAAGCTCAGAGACACGATTCTGATGGATGACAAAATTTGGAACTGGATCTCAACCGGCACCTGTTTTCGATCCCCATCAATACTGATTATTATGACCACCATTTTCATTTTACAATGAAAACTGCTGATGGGTCTATTGTATTGGACAAAATAAAACGGCATGGGTAAAGACCATTAGAGGAGAGTGAAAACATCATTTGATTTTTGTTTTTTGATCATGGGGAACCATACTTTAAAACAGTAGTTCTCAACCTTTTTGAGTCGCGACCCCCAATTTAACATGCATGCTGTCCACGATCCCCGCTCACTGAACAGAATCTCATACTCACAGTTCAGATCACCCAAAAAAGAAACAAAATGACCAAAAAAAGATACAAAATGACCAGAAAAGACAGAAAATTACCAAAAAAGGAAACAAAATGACCAAAAAAGACAAAAATTGACCACAAAATTACACAAAATAACAAAAAAAAACCAAAACAAAACACAAAATGACCCAAAAAAGACACAAAATGACCAGAAAAGACAGAAAATTACCAAAAAAGGAAACAAAATGACCAAAAAAGACACAAATTGACCACAAAATGATAAAAAAAGACATAAAATGACCTAAAAAAAGACACAAAATGATAAAAAAAACATACACAAAATGACCTAAAAAAGACACAAAATGATCAAAAAAAGACACAAAATAACCGACCCCAAGGTTGAGAATAGCTGCTTTAAAAGACTTCTTCTCTAATGTGGTTTCCTCATTTTGTTCATTTTTTATATTTAGCACGGTGACTTGGCAGACTTCAAAACTTGTTAAAACCAGATTCACAGAGTCACACATTTCATTATTATTTGTATTTATTTATTCTTATGGCTTAAGGAAATAAAAAATATATGCTAGAAAAAAATAAAATAAAAGGGTGCCTCCTCTCTTTGTGACCAAGTGCCAGCACATAAAGATACAAATTGAAGGCAGACTGGTGATACATGGTTTCCTCTGAGCCCTTTGTGTTGATATTGTTTCAAATGATACGATGTGCAAAAGTGAAACTGTTGCATCCGTTACAGTGTGACACAAGCCACAAGAATACTTTCAACACAAACATACATTTGCATCAGTTCCGGCTCCGTTCACCATGAGAGGAGTTGCCTTTACTCAGTAGTGTGAACACATGTAGTGTAAACATATAGGTACATCTAAACAAATTAGAATATCATGAAAAAGTTCAATTTTTTAATCATTTCAGACATTACATAGATTCATTATGCATAGAGTGAAATATTTCAAGCCTGTTTTTCTTGTAATTTTGATGATTCTGGCTTAGAGATAATGAAAACCCAAAACTCAGTGTCTCAGAAAATTAGAATATTGTGAAAGAGTTCAATATGTGAGTCCTGGGTCAGTGGTGGTTTGGGGCCATGTCCTCTGCTGCTGTTGCTCCACTGTGTTTTCTGAAGTCCACAGTCAACATAGCAGCCATCTAGCAGGACATTTTAGAGTCTTCATGCTTCCACAAGCTCTTTGGAGATGCTGCTTTCATTTTCCAGCAGGACTTGGCACCTGCCCACACTGGCAAAGGTACCAAAAGCTGCTTCAGTGACCATGGTGTTACTGGGCGGGACTGGCCAGCAAACTCCCCATAGGAGTCTATGGGCTGTTGTCAAGAGGAAGGTGAGAGACACCAGATGAGCTGAAGGCTGCTATAAAAGCAACATGGTGCTGTAGGCTGATCTCCTCCATGCCACCAAGTATTAATGCAGTAATTCATGCAAAAGGAGTCCAACCAAGTATTGAGTGTATAGAAATGAACATAGTTTTCAGAAGCCTGACATTTGTGTTTAAAATATCCTTCTTCTTTTTAAAAATTGATCTTATGTAATATTCTAATTTTCTGAGAGACTGCGTTTTGTGTTTTCATTATCTGTAAGCCAAAATCATCAAAATTACTATAAAAACAGGCTTGAAATATTTCACTCTATGTGTAATGAATCTATATAATATACAAGTTTCACTTTCTGAAATGATTGACAAAAAATATAGAATTTTTTCACGATATTCTAATTTTTTGAGATGTACCTGTATGATGAAACACATCATACACAGGCCATAAGCAGTAAATGTTCATATGAAAGTCTCCCATAAAAGCTCCCAACAAAAGCTTGCAAGCTCAGCAGTGAAGGTTTAGGCTCAGCGGAGGAGCAACAGCTGCTCTTCTCCGTCAGCCGTGTCCGGTCCCCTGACTCTGTGTGTCTGAGGTGGAGGCAGGTAGACCGTCTTCCCTCGGCAGGAAGCCCCAGTCCTTCAGCAGAGCAAACCGCTGAGCAGGACGAGTGGAAAAGTAGTCCCTCTGTTTCTGAGAGTAGAGCTGGACAGGAGGGACAATGTCTCTGTAGCTCCAGTCCTGATGATGCAAGATTTTTTCTAATTAATTTTAACCTATCACACATTTAATTACATTAAAAAAAACATTAAAACAAACTTGTACTGTTTTGAAAATCAAACTGAAATACATTGAAATTCAGCAGGACTTCAAACACAGGGTCTAATATATTGACAGCAAAGAGGAAATAGAAATATTTTAAAATTGAGATGTTGAGCACTTTTTGAATAATTAAAATATATTGACTTCTGATTGAGTCACAAGAACAGAATACTGATTACAAGGAATGTAACTCCCAAGCTGGACTATTATTTTAGTTTTGTTTTAATTGGATTTGTTTTTTTTGTTTTTTCTTTCTTTTCTTCTTCTCTTTGTAATTGCTGTCAGAAGTGCATATTTCTGTGTCTTTGCAAGTTAAAACAAGATGTATTAATCTTTGAATGAAATCAATCTACCCCCAAAAAAATCATTAAAAAATATATACTGAGTTTTCTTTTGTGTTGAAAACTAGAATTCATGTATGCCCAGTATCATGTAATGTGCTCCTGAACGAGTTTTCATGCCTGCAGGCATACCCACCTGCAAAGAAACATGTTTCACAAAATACACTGAGTTACCTTGGTACCTTGTCAAAAACACGTATTGCTGTTTGCATAAAGTCAATAAATTACTGGTTTATTGCACAACATACATAATCTAAATTGTTTTTGTGGTTTGAATGTATGTTTAGTATCATTCCTGGCTGAATGACTGTCGACTCTTTCACTGATAGTTCACAAGATTTATTTAAAATCGTAGCTCCATGAAAATAAAAATAAGACATTCCTTGGTCACCTTGTGAATCCACTAAGAGCTACGAGGTGGGAAAACAATAACAAACATTAGCAAACAAGCACTTTTACTATAGTTAAGACAACAAATATAGCCACTAATATATATGACAGAAGAAAATAAACTCTAACAAACCTTGTGTCCTGTCAGCCACTATAGAAGCCTTTTTAATACTTTATATCAACTTTATATGAATTACGACGCACTCGTTATTATTTACCGTTCGTTTTTCATTTTATCGTTCCACCTGTTATTTCCTGTCACTACCTTTCAAAATTAAAGCAATCGTTTCACACTGGACTTTCAAAATAAAAGCATCACAACATTGTAAAACACCTAGAAAATTTACAAACATGAAAAACAAGCCTTATAAAACAAAAACAACAATAGGAACCCTGCTAAAGGTAATTTACAGTAGTGTGTAAAATAAATGGAGAAGTGATATAGTGATTGGAGTATTTACTACTTTTTACTGCTATACTTGATTTACTCCACATTAACAGTCTTTTCATAACATGTGTTCCTATCAGTAGCAGCTCAAAACCAGATAATTTACTGTATTTTATAAAGCGATTACATTAATATTGAACAGAATTTAGTTCAGAGTTTTGGTCCGGCCCCTGCAACCTTAACCTATTGGTCATGTGGCCCCTTGGGAAAATGAATTGCCCACCCTTGATCTAGGGTTGTCAAAAGTATCGATACTCAAAAAAGTATCGATACTAAAACGTTGTATCCAGATTCAATACTCATTTTCAATCGAGTATCTGAAGCTTGTTATCATAGTTGCAGTTTTTTTTTCACAACTGTTTTTTTATTATAAATATTTAACCTGTGGCTCTGTTCATTTTCACATGTTGCATTTTTCTTGTTAATAAAAGTATTTCTGTTCAATTTTGGGGTCTTTGTTTTTTTCCTTGTGGTATCGAAAATTGTTTCGAGTATCGAATATTTTCCTGAGTATCGGCATCGAGTTGAACATTTTAGTATCGTGACAACCCTACCCTGATCTAATGTGTGTGTCACAGGCATTATGTCTTACAGTGAGGAGATTTACCTGCCAGTGAAAGTTGAACGCCTCCAGCAGCTGTATCCTAGCCTCTCTGGAGGGAACACAGTCAGGAGGAGCAGGCTGCTCCAGCTCACATCCCACCGTCACACCTCCAAACACCAGCAGGGCTCTGATGGCAAACCAGCCCCCGAACCTCGGATGCACACACACTCCGAACATTTTCTGCAGAGGGAGAAGCACAAAAACATGTTGAAGAGACGAGAACGGAACCACGGCACTACAAATTATACAGAGTTGAATAACACAGCAAGGATTTAGAGTCCTCCAAGACAAGAAGCATTTATTTATTTATTGGATTTCCATTAGCACCAGCACATTAGCATAGCTATTCTTCCTGGAGTCCAAACATTAAATCAAATTGTCCATTGTCCGAGATAATCAACAAAACAAACAACAACAACCGTCAATACAGTCACAACACATATACCAGCTATTCTCAACCTTGGGGTTGGGACCCCAATTGGTGTCGCGAGATGATTTCTGGGGGTCGCCAAGTCAGCTCTGTCTCCACTGTGTTAAAGTGTTCATGTGTGAATGTGTTTTTCGTCACTTAATGTCTTTTTTGGGTCATTTTGTGTCTTTTTTGGTCATTTAGTGTCTTTTTTTTAAAATCATTTTGTGTCTTTTTTGGGTCATTTTGTGTCTTTTTTGGTCATTTTGTGTCTTTTTTTTTTATCATTTTGTGTCTTTTTTTGGTCATTTTGTGGTCAATTTGTGTCCTTTATGGTCATTTTGTTTCCTTTTTTGGTCATTTTGTGTCTTTTTTTGGTCATTTTGTGTCTTTTTGGGCCATTTTGTGGTCAATTAGTGTCTTTTTTTGGTCATTTTGTGTCTTTTTTGGCCATTTTGTGTCTTTTTTTGATCATTTTGTGGTCAATTTGTGTCTTTTTTGGTCATTTTGTTTCCTTTTTTGGTCATTTTCTGTCTTTTCTGATAATTTTCTGTCTTTTTTGGTCATTTTGTTTCCTTTTTTTGGTCATTTTGTTTCTTTTTTGGGTGATCTGAACTGTGTGTGTGAGATTGTGTTCAGTGAGCGGGGGTCGCGGACAACATGCATATTAAATGTTGAGAAAAGGTTGAGAACTACTGACATATACAATCACAAACGTTAACAAACATGAACCACAAGATATGACGCAACACTTGTACAGTAAAATTAAGAGTCCATACACAAATACAAACACCATAGCATAACATACAAACAGATACCAAAAAATAAATAAAAATAGATAGAGGAAAAGAAAAAGCGGTCTCACAGGATAGGAAGATTGTTTATACAAAGAGCCTTGTGGAGCTGTACAGTTTAGCTACTGCAGCTGCAACATTAAAAGAAACTGTTTAAGCAAAAATGTATACCTCTCTTTGGAATCTACTTATACGATGTTAAGTGGCAAAGAGTTCCACTCCAGCATGGCTCTGGACAGGACAGATTTCTTTAACTTTTTAAAGCATTACCTTTTGAGCCCACGGTTGGTCTGTGACATCACACTGTTGATAGTAGAAAGCTGCTCCAGACACGTGAGCTGCAGTCTGCGCCAAGAACTTGGGCTTCCTGCTCGGCAGCAGCTCGTAGTCGTACCTCACGTCCACCTCCTGACCTGGGAAACACTGCAGGGCAGGGACACAAAAACAGGTTTAGGTGGCACAACCTCATCGTATCCTTTTTTTTGTGAACAACTTTTTTATTGCTTTTAAAGACAGAACAAGTACAGCAGTCCGATAAAATTAAAAGGTACATTACAATCAAATTGAAAATAATAGTAATAATAATAATAATAAAGAAATAAATAGAAAAAAAAAAAGAAAAATGGGGAAAATTAAAATTAAAAATAAAAAGGGACCAGGCGACGACCCCCCACCCCCCCAACTTGGATCTCTATAAAACTCTTACAGGACATGAGAGACCATGTTCAAGTAATGCAAATAAAAATATTGATTACAGCAATTCCTTGATCTTATCTGCCATTGTTTGCTATGCTAGAATAGTATCAGCTCCAGCACCGTGCATTCACCTCATCGTATCCTTCAGATCTCGTCCCTAACTGGAGTTAGGCGACTTGACAACACATACTCTGAGGAAAATTGGAGATTTTGACATTTGACATTTTCACAAAATGCTGTGAAAAAGAATGTTTATATAATGCAGTAGGTCCAATTCTACTACATTTCTACAATGTCATTTAGCAGACGCTTGTATCCAAATCGACGTACATTTTAAGAAATTGTAATGTGTAAATGTTACATATTAAACCTTTTAGATAGGATATTCAATCACACAGACAGTCTCACACTGCTCACCTGGGATACGGCAGAAGAGACCCAGTGTTTGACACACTGGTCTATGGGGTCGGAGAGGCCCCGACAGCCCCTCTCCTCCAGGAAAGGCAGGAAGGCTTGTTCGAACATAGCAGGAGTGCTGAGCACCACCACAGCCAGGCTGTCATCTGGGTACGCCAGGTGGAGGGAGGGAGGCAGCACAGAGTTATACCAGCCAACCTGTCAGAGAGGCACGCAGACAATAACACACAGCATATATAAATAGATATTACAGTTAGGGCTGTGCCAAATCGTATTGTTCGTGATAATATAGGTATATTTTCTGTTTTTTTATTTTTATGGTTAAAAAAAATGCATATCATGATATTGGCAACATTCCTACTTCTTGATGTAGTGGTTAAAGTTGTTTTAATCACAAAAAGCTGCTTACTCCCTGTCGCTAAACACATGCAGCTTTCAAAATAAGAGCACAGTGCGTTAACAGAATCCACCACAGAACTTAGAAGAAGACTGTCAAAATAAGATGCCTTAAAAAAAACATACAAGAAACTTTATTCTCCTTTACAAAATGTTATTGAAATATGCCCCCGGAACCCCTAAATGGTTATTTTTATTATTTGCTCATACTCAAGAGTCAAGAGTATTTTTTTTTGTATTTGGCAACTGTTGAGATTTGCACTTCACACTACATTTTAGATTTTTATTTATTTATACAGACTAAAAAAATCATATTTTCTATGTCTTTTTAAGTATTTCGTAATATCATCAACAATATCGTTATCGCAAAAATAACCTGAAATATCGTGATATTCTTTTAGGGCCATATCGCCCACCCCTAATTACAGTTACTGTAGCATCTCAAGGATCATCTTTATTTTAAATCTTTATCATTTTTGCAATATTTGGACAATACTATATTCACCATAATGCACATGTGCATCATGTTTAATGCCATGTTTAATAGTATGTGCTATTGGATATTCACTACCATGTGCAATTATTTTTAGTTATTACAAGGACACTTCATATTCACATTTTTAAATTCACTTACAGGTACATCTCAAAAAATTTGAATATCATGAAAAAGTTCAATATTTTTTGTCAATTATTTCAGAAAGTGAAACTCTATTTCAATTTTCTGAGACTCTGAGTTTGGGGTTTTCACTATCTCTAAGCCAGAATCATCAAAATGACAAGAAAAACAGGATTGAAATATTTCACTCTACGTGTGATGAATCTATATAATGTATGAGTTTCACCTTCTGAAATGATTGGCAAAAAATATTGAACTTTTTCATGATATTCTAATTTTTTTAGATGTCCATGTATCTGATTCACTTCTCTGATTATTTGGTTGTGTTATACTTATTTCACTGTATTTTATTGAAGCAACCTGGCACAAGACTTTGCTTTATTATTATTATTATTATTATTGATGATGTAGTGTGTTAGCTGTTTAAATGGACTGAATTATACCTGTCTTATATTTTGGCCTCGCCTTTTACATACACGTGAGAGCCAGAATATTAGAAACATCTCTTAATTTAATGCACTCCAGTACTTCACCAGCATCCACTACGACCTCAATAATATAAATGAAGTAGAATTACTACCTTTCTGACAGTGTCCACGAAAACTAGAAAATAATAAGCTTCGTAAGAAGTTGAATTTGTGGCACAGCTGGTTTATTGGACTGCATTAAAACCTCAGGTAGTAGTACCTAATAAAGTGGACGGTGGGTATAGCCTCTATTTTGGCTTCCAGTCCAAGCTAATTGTATTTCTCACTCTTCTATAGTCACCTTGTTGTCAATGCTACACATAAGGAATAAATTCGTGCTACAATACCTTAAGAGGATAGACTTCAAATCCAACTTTTGATAAATAGTCCTCCAACACTCCTGTTATACCTTCCACATTGGCAGTGGAAGCCGCCATGCCTGAATGCCAATACAAAGATTTGCATTATGGGATATGAAGTTCTTTGGCTACTCATTGTCAGAAATAAATATTTTCTTTTTATGAAATTATGTATTCTTACAAAACTATTTACCCCAATATAAGACTACATACAATAAAATGAGATTCGGATACATTTTGCTATAGCATTTTACCTATTTTCTGAGTAATAATGGTCACATTCTACTACAATACCCAGAAGCACCTACGGGTTACGTCATGACGCAATCACGTCGCCGTTATGGGCTCCTGGATTTAAAAGTGGAGTCGCGAGCTTTTCTGTGAGTAGCCTGATTAGCCAGCTAACAATAACATTGTTATCGTGCTACTTAAATATGATTTGTCCTGTTTTCAGTGACAGGTTTTGTTTTGTATTCAGAAGAAAAAACTCTGTGTCTAAAATAACATGACAATAATTACTTTACTAGGCAAGAAAATGAGGTAACGTCATGAACGCTGGCAGGAAAAAGTCACCGTAAAGCTGCTAACTGAAACTAGCTTCGGTTAACGGTACGTCATTTAATATTTAACGGTCGCTGCGCTTCTTTTGTGTTATTTTAACATGTTTATAGTTTGTTTCGGGAGCTAGCAGCTGCTCTGTTCAAGTGTCCTTGAGTAAGGTGTTCTTACATGGCCTCCAGGTTAAATCTGTCTCTGATCCTGGAAGCTGGAGGAGAGATATTCCCCACTGGCCTGGACATAAATTAAGAAGGTTGATTGCTTCATCACACAGATGAGATATCGTCACACTGTTAAAATAATCGCATAAGTCATTTTTTGTCAAAATTGTTGTTTTTTTGCCTAAATCATCTCCTCATAGCCACCTATGGTAAAATCGCCTATATCCTCAGTTGATCAGATCATGTGATTTTACCCCTTTAACCCTCCTGTTGTCCTCGGGTCAAGGAAGGAAGAAGAGGGAAGGATGCAAAGGGAAGTAAAACAGGATGGAGGAAAGAAGGAAGGAAGGAAAGAAGAGAGGAGGAAAAGGAGAAAGAATGGAAAGGAGAGAGAGAGGATGGAGGAAAGAAAGGGGAGGAGGAGAAGAAAGGAAGGAAAAAATAAAGAAGGGGGGAGAAAAGGAGGGAGGCAGGAAGGAAAGAGGGCAGAAAGGAAGGAGGAAGGAAAGAAAGAAAGAAAGAAAGAAGGAGGGAGAAAAGGAGGGAGGCAGGAAGGAAAGAGGGCAGAAAGGAGGGAGGAAGGAAGGAAAGAGGGCAGAAAGGAAGGAGGAAAGAAAGAAAGAAAGAAACGAGGGAAGGAAAGGGGGGGGCGAGGAAAGGGAAGAAGGAAGGAGGATAGAGGAAGGA